>NC_143573.1:37255000-37855000 GCF_054136105.1 Typopeltis vanoorti
CTGAGATGCGCAGAAGTGTCGAGGGACCTCAAATCGGTGGGCGAACTATAAACAATAATGATAACCCACTATCTGAACAAAAAAAGCATAATCCCAGACAAAGGTGCTGTTAACGTAGGCCCATTCGCCACAATGAGAGGAATAATGACAACAAGATATCAAATCTAATAAAAAAAAATAAAATTAAAAAAAGTATATATGTATATAAAATAATAATTAAAATAAATAAGTGAAAGTTTAAAAAAATAATAAAAAATATTAATAATAATATATAGGTACGCCTATATATAAGGGATAAGAATGTTATATATATGTATATCTAATTGTGTAAGAAAAAAAAAGAAAAGAAAAGAAAAGAAAAGAAAAGTAAATAGCAAATTACTCCTTAAGATAAGTCAATACTACTCTAGTAATAAATATGTAGATTAAGATATATTACCACAAATATGTATATGTTCTTGTATATATAGACACAAGGACGGTAGAAATGTCAATTGTAAGAAATGCAGATAACATAAGTTCATAACATGATAATAACCCAAAATGTAAATAGGATATGTTATCCATTTATAGACCTGTAACTAATTCTGCAATTCAGAAAACTTCGTATGTAAGAAATTACAGATTTACCTCTTAAGTTAAGCAAACAATATAATGTTAAAGCAAGATGGAATTCTTTTTTGTAAAAATAAGAGTGCCTACAAAAAAATAAAATCTGCATGAGATATAGAGATACTACCAAAATATATGCATATATAAATGTAAATAAAAACATAAGCAATGTATGTATTTTAAGAATAAGATATGCATTTAAATTAAGTTAATAAAATAATCATCCAAAATATGTGAACAAAGATATAAAATGAAGATATATGTAAAACGAATTGTACATATGGAAAATGTCAATGCTAACATATATATGTATGTATATGAAAAAAAATAATAAAAAAAAAATCAGCTAACGCCTTTTTATTCCCGTAAACGGGAGTAGGCGAGGCCATTTAGCCCTATCTAACTTTTGGAGACTGAGTGGGCAGTTCAATCTCCACTGGTACCCAATCAGAGACAGATGGCCCAAGGCTATCACTAATTAGCGGTACGCAGTGAAGAGAGACGGCTCAAATGTGCCGCCATCTCGTGGTTCCTAACCCTAACACAATATATTTAATGTCTGAAATAATGTGGGTTCTACGGTCGATTTTCTTGAGTTTACAAGACGAAAAACCCGAGTTTCCGGGAGGAAAAACCTGCTTGCCCGTGCCAGAGATCGACTAACTCGGGAAAATTTTCCAATTTCCCAAATTGTTGGTATAAGTGAGATATGGTTGAACAAGGATGACATTCTGACAGAAATAGAAATGTATGATATGTAATCTTCCATGAAGACAGACAAAGCAAAATTGATGATGATGAAAAACTACTAACGGAGTTGTACCCATACACGGAGATGACAGGAGCAACTACAGATGTATATGTGTATGTATATATATATATACGGAAAATAGAATAATAATAAGGAAAATAGAAATTGAGCATGTGATGTTGTATCTTATTTAAACAGCGATTGTAAAACAGGTGTCATAAGTATATTGTAACGAGTAAATGAAAATGCCTAATAGAATTAGCAGCCTATGTACAAATTGTAAATAGCTGTATATATATTTATTTTTAAATGTACACAGCTGCTGTTGTTGATACAAATAAACTCAGTACAAGTGGCGTATGCATTCAGCGCTTGACCGCACGAAGGATGACTTATAAGTTCGAGTCTAGTCGCCTACTGGAGGCACTTTTTCTAAACCTTCTTTCGACTCAGTTCCTGAGTTAATCGATCTCGGGCACGGCAAGCGAATTTTTTCTCCCGGAAACTCGGATTTTTCGTCCGGTAAACTTAAGAAAACCGGCAATCGAACCCACACTATTTTCAGACATTAAAAATATTGTGTTAGGGTTAAGGACCACGAGATGGCGGCACTTGCTATCCCCCCCTCTTCATTCACTGCATACCGATTAATTAGTGATAGCCTTGGGTCGGCTTTCTCTGATTTGCTACTAGAGATTGAACTGCCCACTCAGTCTCCGAAAGTTAGGCTGGGCTAAAACAGCCTCGCCTACTATACGGGAATCAAAAGGCGTTAGCTGATTTATTATATTTATTATTTATTATAACAATCATTCCTCATAGCCTATGATGGTTCATCCTTTACTGAAAATCTAAATCTAGTCGTATTATTAATAAATAACTTGAAGGTATTTATGTTGTTGTTTTTTTTCAGTTATAATCATATTATATATGACCCATGAACATAAATGATATATTCATAGGCCAGACAAAATTTACATTTTAATTTTGTGTGTGTGTGTGTGCTCGTAAAATTACACTTTCAAATATATTAGCTGAGTCTTGGTAATGAAGTATCATCAAGGACGATCATAATTAACTTTTGGTTGAAAAGGTCTGGATTCCAAACACGTGTAGACTATCGTAAGAAATCTTTCAAGAGGTTTTTCATTTATTGAGAACACATCATCTCGCCGTATAAGAGATGTCGAAAATTTTTTTATGAGTAAATCGTATTTTTAGAATTGCAAAAACGGACAAATGGCCAGAAAATACAGGAAATTGAGACAAGATGGCCTTATTTTTCATTCAGGAGATTTAAAAAATCCATATTATTCCTCCCGCTAAACAAACAACACATAATTGGCTATTGAAAATCCTCTCATGCCTTTTTTCTGCTCCTCAAAATGTATAATCATCCTTAGTAGACGACATCTGAAAGAGTAGATGGACTTTCAGATGTCGTTAGACAATCAGTTTCATCCGTAGTTAGCACCGGTAGTGTGGAGTTCACCACTACCCACGATCATTTTCCAATATATATAGCATGTTCGAAGTTATAACGAGGCTATATAGGCACCCTCGACACTCTCATGAAAGATAAAATCAAATCAAAGAAAATGAAGTTTTATAAAGTGAGATGTCTGTGTTGAGGCAGGAGAAGAAGAAATGAGAAATGACGTTTTTTGGAATGGGCGGCTTTTTTCATTATTTTCAAAGTGCTTTTATTTACTTATTATTACTCTTTACTCCATTGGTAGCACAAAACCCAGACTACATAACTCCATTTGATTTTATTTTGAGTCTCTCTCTCTCTTATCATATGTATCGAGTTCTTTTCAATCTTTCCAAGCTCTTGCCAGTTCATCTTTGTTCATATCTTTCTCTCTCCATTCAGACTCCACTCTAATTCTTGTTCGGCTTTGTGTTTATCAACGTTTTCTTAGGGTATATTATGCCCATCTTTATTTTCTCTGACTGATGTCATGTATTATTTAGTTTTCTACCATAATTCTTTATTGTATATCTTTTTTGGGCCATTTTATATTTAGTATTCTTCTCAAGCAATTATTTGCAGTTTTCCCCAGTAATTGATTTAGTTATTGCCCTTGTTTCCAAAGCATAGTACAGGTGACTTATTATTTGTCAAAAAAAAAAAAAAATCAGCTAACGCCTTTTTATTCCCGTATAGGGAGTAGGCGAGGCCGTTTAGCCCAATCTAACTTTTGGAGACTGAGTGGGCAGTCACTCTCCACTGGTAGCCAATCAGAGATAGCTTGCCCAAGGCTGTCACTAATTAAGCAGCACGCAGTGAAGAGAGACGTCTCAACAAGTGCCGCCATCTCGTGGTCCCTAACACAATATATTTAATGTCTGAAATAATGTGGGTTCTACAGTCGATTTTCTTGAGTTTGCGAGATGAAAAAACCCCAGTTCCCGGGAGAAAAAACCCGCTTTCCCGTGCCAGAGAGTCGTTCTTCCATTGTATGGTGGGTGTTCAAGGCATAGCCAGCAATTCCTGAGTGGCTGTACTGGTGGAAGTGAATGTAGTCTGTGTTCAGCAAGAGCAATTCAGTTCAGCTCCAGTAATAATGTCCTCACTATTGAACGTGAAGAAATTCAGAACCCCTTCTTAGCCAATGATTTGTGTTTTTAAAAAAACCTGATTTTGTTTTTTAAACCTATTTCGTTTGATCACCATATTTTTCCTAACATGTTAAAAATTTTCTGTGCTCTCTCTATCTTAGATTTCTTATATTTCTCTGCTGCCTCCTTTTTGTTAATCCTAAATAATTAAATTTATCTGCTGTTTCTAAAATTTGACCATCCAATACTGTGTCTTCATGTTTTTTATTTTCGTTTTAAATTTACTTATTTTTAATCTGACAGTCAAGGTTTCTTAATTTACTTGAATACTAAAAACGTTGTATATTTGCCAGTAAACATGCATCATCTTTAAAATACAGGCTATGTAGTTGTTCTGTTAGATTCCATAACTACAAGTAAAATACTAACAAGAATAATTCTAGAAAGAATGAAAAGAAAAATAGACAATACGCCTTTGTGCTTTTCGTGGCATTTTTCAGAACCTCGTCTGAAACAAGAAAAATTTTTGCTGGCGAGAGAATGCAGTCCTGTTTACCTTTTGTTTTACGAGGATGGTCTGAAATGTTCTCGGACTCGACCATAGATGGCAACATTATCGACAAGATTTTTTTTTCCAAGTTGGTACATTAAATTTGTCATAAACATCCATGTAAACTTGCAACTCATTCTATCAAGTAGTTTGTTTTATACAGCTGCCTGAAGAAAAAGTGATGTCTGTATCCTTTGAAATGGATAAAACTGGATATCGTGCGGTTATAAAATTCTTTGTAGAAGGTTTAACTCTAAAACAAATTCATTCGAAGTGCATAAATGTTTATGGCACTCTTCTCCTTCGTTATCGAGAATTAAAAAATGGGCTGCCGAGTTTAAACGAGGCTGTATACTACCAGCCTTGAAGATGATCCATGTGAAGGACGTCCAAAAAGTGTAACAACACCAGAAATCATTGATAAAGTGCACAACGTGGTGTTGGATGACCGACGGGTCAACAGGCATTTCAAAAGAACGTGTAAGATATATTTTGCTTGAAGAATTGCAAATGAAAAAGCTTTGTGCAAGATGGGTACCGCGCTTGTTCACAGCAGATCAAAAACGCACACGCATGAAAATCTCTGAACAGTGCTTGGACCGATTTAACAGGAAAATAAAACTGATTTTTTGTGTCGATTTATTACTATGGATGAGAGTGGATTCACCATTACACATCTGAATCCAAACAGCAGTCAAAACAGTCGACAGAAGCCGGTTGTTCAGCGCCAAAGAAAACAAAGTCGGTTCATCAGCAGGAAAGGTCATGGCATCAGTGTTTTGGGATGCTAAAGGCATTTTGTTCATTATCTTGAAAAGGGTAAAACAATAACCAGGGAATATTATTCCAATCTTTTATCCAGACTTGACGAAAAAATTCCTGAGAAAAGATTCAGTTTGTAGAAGGAAAAAAATCATCTTTCATCAGGACAATGCACCTGCCAACAAAGGTGTTTTGGCAATGGGAAATTTAAGGGATCTGCACTATGAATTGTTGGGACATCCACCCTGTTTCCCAGATTTCGCTCCCTCTGACTTCTCTGTGTTCCTAGAACTAAAACTCTTCATCGCTGGTCAGCGTTTTTTTTCGAATCAAGAGGCGATTGTAGCTGTAGAGGGATATTTTGCAGATTTTACTGAGAACCACTACAGGGACGGTATAATGGTGCCAGAGCATCGCTGGTATAAATGTATTAGTCTTAAGGGAGATTATGTTGAAAAAATAAAAATAATTTTGAAATTATAAATTCGTTTTTTCATTGCTAGGCCGAGAACCTTTCAGATCACCCTCGTAATTTTAAACTTTCCTGAAAGTTTTCTCCATTGTGTATGAATTGTATTTTATATTTTCATAAGTTTGCTTAACTAAGTTGATAATTTTATATAGTATACAGTATGCTACAATGCATCAATTTCTACACAGCTTCTCTATCTATGCCAACAGCTTTTCGAAATCAACAAAGATGATATTTATATTTATATTTGACTGCTTTTCTATTGACTGTTCTATAACTGCTGTTGAGTGTTGCTATTTGATCTATACATGACTTGCTGGCTATAAATCCTGCTTGTGTTTCTCTTATGTTTTTGTCTATTATATATATATGTGTGTGTGTATGTAGGAAGTATTTTACCTTGGGTATAATAAATGTTAAAGATACCAAGCTATTTTAAACCTGGTTTTACTCCATTTCCCAAGTAAGCCAAGTTTGCACCTTCAAGTATTGCAAGTCTAGGTGACCTCACACGTAGTGCAAGTCAAGACAACTCGTGGTAAAGGTGGTTAAGCTCTGATCAATATTCTTAATATTTACCCTTAATGCAAAGCATATCTCCTGGAGGAGATGTATGATGCTATGTATTAAAGGTAAAGGGCCACTACCCAGACCGGTTTCGACCTTTATTGAGGTCTCATCAGTGGAAGCTAGGCTAGAAATACCAAGATGTTAGTAATACAGAGCTTATAAGTACTTTACCAGAACAAGTTACCATAAGGTGTTTTAACCTTATTAAATAAAAATCTCAGAATGAGAGATAGATGTAGAAAGTATTTTACCTTGGGTATAATAAATGTTAAAGATACCAAGCTATTTTAAACCTCAATAAAGGTCGAAACCGGTCTGGGTAGTTTCCCCTTGCCTTTAATACATTGCTTCATACATCTCCTCCAGGAGATGTGCTTTGCATTAAGGGTAAATATTATTAAGAATAGTGATCAGAGCTTAACCACCTTTACCACAAGTTGCCTTTGACTTGCACTGTGTGTGGAGTCACCTAGACTTGCAATACTTGCAGGCGCAAACTTGACTTACTTCTCTGTTTGCTTACCTGGGAAATGGAGTAAAACCAGGTTTAAAATAGCTTGGTATCTTTAACATATATATATATTTATATATATTATTATTATTTGACACCTCCAGGGAGGCCAAAGACACATGAAGGGAGGGTACCTACTCTACAACTCTGTCTCCACCACTCAATTCACCAACCACAACCACACCAACGCCATCTACCGCTCACCACCACTACTACTAGTATTTTCACAGACAATAGTACTCCATCTATACCATTTAATTTTTCATTTTCATTTCCAGGAAGAGAGATCGTATGGCAGAAAGGAAATGTAATCTATACACATACTGAGAGATGATTACTTGAAGCAGAGAGTGATGGAGGTGACTCGGGGTACGAGTGTTGGATGTTGTTATAGGATCAGAAGACCTGTCGATAACTAAAGTAGCTGCATTGCTTTCAATGGAGGAAAGTGATCGCGTGGGGATATTTCAGTTAAGAAAGGGTATATATGAAACTACAAGGTAGATGATTATGATACATTTAGGAAGCACTTTGAAGCTGTAAAGTGGCATATGGGTCTGTAAGGGAAAGATGATCAGTGTATGAAAATAGTCAATGGGTAAGAAGTAATAATATCACACCATGTACCCAAGGTCAGGAAGATAAATTGGGAAGGAGTTGGATAAGTAGCATCATTCAGCATGAGTTTAAAAAAGAAAATGTTGTGGAGGTATGTATATAAGGAGAATATGACCAGCTATCTCATGAGCAGTGCAAAGATCAATCAAGAAAGGTGGCCAGCATGGTAAGGCAAAATCAGAATATTAGCTTTCTGTTAATAGGAGGCTCTGAAAGAATCGCTTTTTCAAATGTTCTGGTTTTCTCTTTTGCACAACTTTCATTGTGGATGTGCCACCTGACCATCAATCATTAAACTCTTTTTGCCTAAACATGAAAAAGCCTGAGCAGCTCGTGGTCAACATCCATACTGTTTAACTTCAAACTTGCTAATTAAATCAATTTTTTTCTTTGGAATATTTTTCCCCATGGAAAAGAAATAGGTTCATTCTTTCTAAATTCCCATACAGACAACGCTAATATAGATTTTGTAACGAAGTTCAACGTTATGTTCGATTGCTCCGTGGTGCTGTAGGTGAAAAATTCATTTTTATGGATGACAATGCCACACCACATCGTACACGAGTAATGGCGATACTCTGGAGGCCGAAGATATTAATCGAATCGGGTGGCCAGTACGCACCCCAGATCTCAATCCCATAGAACACATTTGGGACGCATTGCTGCTCGAAAACAAACAAGGCCTTATCCTTTCGTTGGAGTGCGCCAGTTTGCCTCAAGAACTCCTAAATGCTGCTAAGCATGATACAATGTTGCGAGATCTGTATTGCAGTTCGGGCTGGACATATTCCATACTGAAATATGTTTTTCTGTAAACATTAATTCCTTAACATTCTTGGGAAATGTGTAACTTTTGCCAAAACATATTGCAATTTAATTTGTACGCAATATTTTTGATGTGTGTGTGTGTGTAATATAATTTATCAGTATGCTGGAGATAAATTTATGTCCACATCTGGCTGTAGTCATGAAAAATTTTTCACTATATATATATATATATATATATCAAACACACACGTACAGGTAAAAATGCAGTTCATTCTTAGCTTTTGGACACCCGTGTAAATTTTATTTAATACATATAAATTGTGAAACATTAGGTACAAGTGGCATAGTTGTATATTTCTGCACAAATCACCATTTGCATTTCAATTTTTTTTATTTTTATTGAAGAGTATAGTGGAACTTTAATCCCATTGTTTTCATGTCACACGTTCCAGTTTTAGTTGTTGCTGCTGCTATGAATTTTAAATCTTTTTTTTTTTTTAATTTTAAACAAAATACTAAAAAGGAGTTTGCCATGTAGCCCTGTGGAAATGGTACTTGCATTCATAGTGCTAGACACAAAAATCATTCAAAACTCAATTTTAGTAACCGAACTAAAACTTTTTCTGTCTTTCTTTAACTGATTCCTGAGTTAGTAAATTGCATACACAAGTTTTCTCACCAAAACTTTGCAACTCATAAAAAATCAATTGCATAACTTACAAATTGACAGACAATAATGAGTGTCAGGATTACTCTACAATACTGAAACAGTAAAGCAAGTTGAACAATAGTATTATCACATGCTAGAGAATGTTCTATCGAAAATGAATCATTCCACTTGCAGTGGTATGGATGAATCAGTCTCTGGAAATTACTGCTTACCAACTTATTAGTACACAGAATGAGGTTGTTTGGAAGATACTATTCACAGTACTTGAATAGGCTGATGAGAGCAAGATACACCACAGATTATCTTAGCCAACTCAGTTATCAGTTGCAGATTTAATTTAAAATCTCCTGCTCTTTTAAGATTAAAAAGGAATTATAACAGATAAGTATCTGACATGAGAATTCTATGAATTTATACTAATCAATGTCAGATGACTAGTAGCCGTAACAGCAAAGACTATTAGTTCTATTTAAATTTTCTTCCCTTTTGGTAATTAACAGTAAGATTCAAGCATTTCAAATGAGCATTTTAGTTGCTAAAATATGCTTAGCAAATGAACAAGTGTGATAGTACACGATCTTAATTTTTCCAGCATGGTTGGCCAAGTAGCACCTGTGCTCACCAGATAACAGGCTATGGGTTCAAATACCACTGTAGTACGGATGTAAATACAGTATTTACATAGAACTATCTTTGTTGACTATGACTATACTTTTCTTAGTGGAACCCTGAAATATTATTACCCCTCATGTAGTCAAAGACTCATCTGGGAGGTCATTTTACCACACATACAGCTCATCATGCTGTGTCTTAAACACACTCAAACTCCTTGCAGACACCACACTCTCAGGCATTCCAATCATTTGCAACTCTGCACGAAAAAAACCTTCTCACACCCTCTTCATGCAGTTTCCAGGGATGACCTCTGGTTCTTCCACTACCTTTCTGTAGAACTTCTCCAGCATTGATAATATAACAACCCCTTCCTAACTTGTAGGTCTCTATCATAACACAATTTTGTTGCGAAGACAACAAAATTGTGTTTTCTTCACAATTTTGGCTATGTCTCCCCTAAATTTCAGATCCTTATTCACTATCACCCCCATATCTCTTATTTCCTCTACCTCCAACAATATATCCTCACCAAGCATAAATTCTGCATCCCATCTTTGTTTTCCAATTTTTAAAACCTTACCTTTTGCAACATTGAACTCGCATCCCCATTTCGGTGCCCAACCACTCAATTTATTCACATCTTCTTGTAATGCCACATCTTCTCTACTCTTCATGGTTCACCAACTTTGCATCATCTGTAAACAACTGAATATCTCCATCCAAATCTTCACCAATATCATTAATATACAAGTTAAACAGTAATGCCCTAAAACAGACCCCTGAGGCACTCCACTAGTGACTTTCCTTTTCCTGGATATTGCTTCCCCATACACAACTTGTTGATACCTATTAGATAGCCAGTCTCCAATCCAATGCACTAATCTAATATCCAACCCCATCTGCTCTAGTTTGACTGTCAACTTATCATGAGGTAATCCATCAAAAGCCTTTGCAAAATCCAAGTATACTACTGTGTATCCTTTTCCTCTGTCCAAGGAAGCAGTCACTTTATTGTAATATGTAAGTAGATTACTAAAACAAGACCTCCCTTTAGCAAATCTATGCTGTCCATCAAAGATAATACCATTGTTGTCAACCCAACTCTGGATCCTAGTTCTCACAAGCTTCAACAACTTAACACCTGACACACAGATAGGCCTATAGTTTGATGCTTGAGTTCTATCACCACCTTTATGAAGTGGCACAATCTTGCCCTCCTTAGGAACTTGACCGAGTGCAAGACTCGTATTAAGAAAATATTTCAAGGCAGGTGTCAACTCCTTGGCACATTCCTTCAGAATACGTGGTGATATATTATCAAGTCCCACAGCCTTATTAACATCTAGTTTGCACAACTCCCCATACACCTGTTGCTCACTTAGTCTCTCCTTCCATCATCAACTGCTCTCAATCTCTCCATGAAGTCACATTCACAAGATTGAAAGATCTTTATGAACTGCTCATTAAGTATCTCCACCATACATTCCACAACAGCTGTCTTTATACCATTTTCTCCAATCAATGTTCTTCAATAATCATTCTTTCTTTTGCTGGCTACATATCAAAAGAACTCCTTAGGATTCTTTTTGACTTCATTAGCTAACTGCTATTCATACCTCACTTTAGCTACCCTCACCAACCAAGTCACCTGGTCTTTGTAAACCTCATGGAATTGGTTATTTCCACTTCTCTTATGCTGCCTCCATAATCTCTTTATTCACCCATCTCACACCTACCTTATTTAACCTTCTCACCCTTGGAATACATTTAGACATTGCATCTACTAGATAGTTTTTGAAAATCCCCCAAGCTGCATTGATCTCTTTTCCAGCTAACTCCTCATTCCATGCTACACCTGCAAGCTGTCTCCTGAGCTCTTCATAATCACCCTTCCCCCCCTTGTAGTTTCACATATACCTTTTTCTCACAGAGGTCCTCTATAATAGCTTGTATGACTAGTCTAGAGCAGTTTCCACATTACATAATCCACCCATGGTGTGAAATATGCTACAGGTGACAACCAACATTTTGTGCATTACAACAAACATTAATACTGAGCTGTCTAAGACTAGTTGGGATAAAGTCTGTCCCATTGTGAGAACAATTTATCTATTCTTGTCAACATAGGTGAGAAAGGCCATTAGTTCAGTTAAAGTTTATTCTCTTGAACAATATCCAAGAGTACCTCGTGTAGTGAATGCGGCTTTCAATAAAGATCTACCACAGGGTGAGTGTGATTTTACTTCAACTAGTCTACATGTTCACATGAAACATAAAATTTAGTTTGCAAATTCCTGGGTATAATTACTGATGAAAATAAGAATTTTTTCTTTACAGCAATAAAAACCTATATTATTCAGCCAAATTATGGTTTACAATGGGATGAAGAAGTGGTGCATTTTCACCAGATGCTGAATTTAAGATATCAAAATTATGAGCTGCCATTTTAAACATTAACAAAATTTAAATAATTCTTATCAAGATTAACACCTTGATAAAAGAAAATTCTATTTAGTGTGCTGCCTTCCATAGCAGTTAACTGAACAACCATGCAAGAAGTTATGAGCGTAAATGAACCTCATGACCAGTGCAGATTTGAAGTATTATTGTGTGTGTATATACCCATTTCACAGAATTTTATCACCACCACAATAAGAATTAGATATCTCTGCCATGCAAACTAGATGGGATGGCACAGTGTAGAAAATACACAAGTATATTATGTAACATTGGCATCATTTGCCCATTTCAGTTGGGTGTGCTGTCATGTGGCTTATGCAACCCACACTACAAAATTCATGCCAATTTGATCGTATGATTGCATTTTTATTGATGTATAAAAGTTTTAAGTGTATAGCACACCAGTGCTCATCTTCAATTGGATTGGTTGACACAATAACCAATCACAGCCACTGATTTCTGGGTGCTATTGTCTCAGCCCCCCCCCCCTTCTGGATGGCTTAAAGCCAATGAAATACTAAGAATTTGACCTGCTACACCATATGTTCAAAGGCGTCCAATATTTGTAACTGCATACCCAAGCTATTAACGCAAATGAGGCAACGTTTACTTGTCAGAAAAAAGTGTCCTCTTCATGAAGCATTAGTATATTGTGTTGAATTTTAGGAATCACGTGAAGCAAGGAAACAATTAGGGGAGTCTTTAACAAGAATAAATGCAAAAAAACATGATATCGGTGACATTGCTATTCCATGGGTGTGCACTGCACACCCTGAACATATGACCTTGGCATGTAAACCTATTAAGGAAATGCACGTTGGATCTCACTGCAAACATAAATCTCCATAAAGCGCAATAAACATTTACTTAAATGTTTATTTTGTCATTGTGATAGTTTAAATTTTTTTTTTATTCGTTGTACTATAACATAAAACTAGTGCAAAGCAAGGAAATTCAGGATCTCAGTTTTTCCATGATAGTTTGCAATGTTTGAGATACCTGATTTTGGTGTAATTTGGCATTCAAGATCCTTCAAACACTATTTCAGTGTGATGGATGTCAAGTTCTCAGGATTCTTTTAATGATCTTTACTTGGTTTTCACAGATGGGCATTGCTAAATGCAAATGAATACATTTACTAGTAAAAAAAAAAAGAATAAAGAATTCATCAAAAAGTTTAGGTAACAATAATACTATAATGACATTCATAGAACTGAACAAAATGTCATTTCTACATGTTAAACAAATACACACTATATGAATTTCTTGGAAGAGCTAAGATTATAAAAATTAAAAAAGAAAAAATATAGAATTAGTTGCTAAAGGATACGCATTTTTTTGCAACTTAACACACATCTAAATAACATCAGGAGGAAAATAAATATTCTCAAAGTAATATGTAAAACAAATGAAATGCAAATTTTATTAGACTAAAAAAAAAATGTACAATTCAACTATGATTCATAACTACTGATATGAACAATTATGTATATGATGTCATAATTAATGTGATATGTCACTGAAAAATAAAATCATTTTGACATATTTCTCCCAGATGATGCAAAAAAGATCAGTCATCTACAAATCTGTTATACAGAAAATTATGTAAATTTGCTTATTACACACACTGTGTATCCTATTAATTCTTACAAGGTTCAAAATTTAGGGTAAAGAAAGATAAGAAATTTAGAAAACTGCATAACTGAGATGCACAGAATATACCACTGCAAAAAAGTAAGGTATAGTCAGAAAAAAATTCTTTCCTTCAGAAGAAATGAATTCTTTTCTGATTTTATTAGACAGTATATAATCCAGAAAAAGAAATTCGATTACAGAGCTTTTTTTTTTTTTTTTTTTTTTTTAAAGAACAAAAATCATGAGGAATGGCTAAATGAATTACTGTTTAAGGATTCGTGTACTGCCTAAGCAATTTTATGACCTTTCACTTTCAAGAATAAAGAAACTTGAAAAAATATATGTCCATCTTAAAGTTCTGTATTCATTATTTATTTAAAACACTTTTTTGTATACAATTTCAACAGACAGACAAAAAAAAAAAAAAAAAAATTTCTACTCTAGAAATATGTAGGTTTATTTGATTTATTTTTTTTAAATATTTTGCATTTCAACATTTTTATGCACCAATGAATGATGTGTTGCATGTGTGTGTGCAAGCACACATGCAGGATGAAAAGCAAATGTACAGAAAAGACAACAAGTTTTGCATACCACTTTTTATTTACTCAGGTTCAGAATTAGTCCACTACAGGCTAAGTAGTTTCTACAGAAGAAATAAGCCAGGCCCTTGCCTTTGCGAATATGGCAGTGAACAGTTGAAGGCACTGGCATTTTTGCACTTTAACATAAAGCCTGCTATAAAAACCAAACAAGAGTGCACAGGACTATGGAACCCTTGTCAAAACTGTAGTACAATCCAACACAGGATAGAAAGATGGAACACCGGTGAAACAGATTTCATGTTAAGTTAATGACAACCCAGCCCAACGAAACGTTCTTCCCTAGTGATAATGCTTATGACTGCTGCAGAATTGGAGTATATTATGATTTAATGAGTGACAATACATGTGTATATACTATATATGTAATATATATATGTATATAAAAATAAAACCACTACTGAGATTCCATATCACCCTTCTAACTAGAGATTATGATTTTGTGGCTCATTTGATAATCTATAAGAAGTATTCGAGATAACATGGAATCCTGATAATAGGCTTATGCAAATATCTTGTATGTGCATAAGAACTAAGTAGCTATTTTCTTTGTGCATGCATATGTGTGTACACACATAGACATGCAAAAAAAGTATCAATACACAAACAGACAAAATATTTGCAGGCAGCTACCAACAATATACTCAAATAGAGACAGCAAAACTTTCAAAAGGCAAAACATTTACTACAAATATAATTTGAAACTCATAGCACCTACTTGCATATAGCCTATTATCATGAAGTTTTTCAACTACAATAAAAGTGAATCATTTGATCCCATCTTGTTTACATTTTATACATTAAATATTACAATTTCTCTAGACATTCACACATGGTGTTGATCACAAATACTGACTCAAATTAGAGTCCTTTTTTGATTTTAAGACATGAAAATGTTTACAACAGGTAAAACCTCAAATCATAATCCCTAATGTCATATCAGAATTCAGGTCATTATCAGGTACACAGCACCATTCCTCTTCTTACCAAATGACACAAACAAGTCAAATATCTCATAAATAAGCCAACAGCAATAGGTGCTGTTTATGAGGGAAGATAAACAAAACTAACAAAAAAGTGGCCCTATAATGGTGAAAAATCCTTCATTTAATATTAAACTTAAGTGACTGAATATGGAAATGGTTAGGAAAGCACACTGGATGAAAAGCTACTAGAAAAGTTTAAAAAGTAACTGAATATACCAAGAAAACACTCCACAAAGATGAATACACTATCAGTGAGGATTAATCTCAAATCACATTATCACAGATACCTTAAAAATCAGTGCTTAAACTACATAAATTGTTTTTGATTTTCTTTTCATTTTTGCCATACAAATTCTTGATCCTTCCTTCCTTACTGCTTTCATTTAATTCTTATCTATGTTCTGTTCATAATTTAACCTGCATACAAGTCATCCAGTGCTCTTTCTGACAATATCATTATATTTTGCACGTTTCCCCATATACAAGTTATATTCAGCATCAAAATGAAGGTTTTTTCACTCACCAGAAATGCCTATTATTCCTTAAATAAAACAGCACCAGTCACCATTAGACTTTTAATGATATATCTGATGGTTCCTATGGGATTATTTGTGCCACTTTTATTAACAAAACAAGGTACAACATCATGCAAACTTTAAAGTGTTAAAATCACATACCACAACTATGATAATTCAACTAATTTCTGATTTACATGAAAGGCAGTTTAACAGAAACATCTGTTTTGATCATTGCTCTGTTAGACAAAGGTAACAATCAACACAATAATAACACATTGCCTTGATGAAGAATACACTTGACAGTATATGCAACTATTTAATTTAACAACAACAAATAACGAGTATTTCATCTCTTCTTTCCTAAAACACAAAACAAGAATTTTTTTTTACCCTGACTCTTACTCTATCCCCATGTTCTTCCATGTTTCTCCTAATGTGGCAAACAGATGAAACTATGAATAAAATAGTTTACACATGACCTGTATGATTTTAATACTTTACAGTTTGCACGATCATGTATGTATATATATATGTATATATATATAATTTTTTTTTAAATCACACAGGTGTTCACTTATAACCACCATGACTTTAGTCAAGTTGAACACAGGAGATCATAGATGTCACTGGTGAAGGTCTAATAAATACAAGACAGACCTGGTCCCACAGAGTGAGATCTATGCAAGAAGTGAGTGGTACAGTTCTAAAGAACTGATTAATCATAGTTCATCCACCAGGACCAATCACAATTGTTTTTCCCCTTTTTCAATTCTTCAAGAGTCCATGAGTTGACCTGATGCCTCAACCGGTGTTTAATGTCTGGTTTGCAGGTTTGCCACAGACCCTCCCCCCGCTCAGTTTATTTGTACCACTGTTGCCTGAAAAAGAGAAATAAGATTATATACATAAATAAATCAGACAATATTTAATAACTACATGCTAATTTTTTTAACACTGGTATAAAAGATAACAATAAAAGCTTAAAATGTTTTTCTTCATTAACAAGACATCTGTTAATGGTTAGGCTGAAATAAAAAAAACAGTAATGAAGAATATCACACAATGGTCTGACTAAATCTATATTTAGTGAGGTGCAAAAACTGACCAAAAAGCTTCTTTATCAGATTAAATATTTTAACTTCCTAAAAATCAAACATCTCAGTTAAACAACATTGCAGATCTAGGCATAACTGCAACACTGAATGCATGTGCAAGAAGAGAGGAAGATGAAGAGCGATTACTGAAAAACTAATTTGCAAAACAAAAGGTGGATAGAAACAATACAAAATAGACGATTTCAGTTTAAAATTCTGTGGTGTTATTAGGCTAGGCCTTAGAGAATAACTAGGAATAGAAACATTCATGTAAATCGCTGGTCATCCAGAATCCTCTGGTCTATGTTTAAAAATTACAACTACTGTTTAACATTAGGCATGATTCTAGAATGTTAATTTCATCCTGCAGATAGACAAATGCAACAATCAACACAATAACTCATTGCTTTGATTTACTACAGTAAGCTGCAGGACCACAGGACAGTTTGGATAGATTGCTGTACTGAGTGTTGACTGTACCTTCACAGAAAATAACTACAGGAGTTGAAGTTAAAAACAATTTCTTGACAAGTATAATTTATTTAAGAGAACTTACTTCATCTGCAAACTTTTGTTTGTTCACACTTAATTGACTTTCAAATCAAATGGGAAAAATCTCTTATGCAGAGTATTTTAATAATATGAGAAACCATTTTCCTACTCATATATGGAAATCAGTTTTCTTTTTTCTATGTGGCTCCCACCCACAAAAGGCTTCTATATACCTAGTGTATGTGTGTGTGTGTGGGGGGGGGGGGTTTGAGGCTTTTTTCTATTTTTTATTATTATTGATTTTACATTTTTTTTTTGTATTTTTTTATTTATTTTTACCAGGTTAGGAAATCCTGCTCTAGATACCAAAACGTGGAACTTTTTCAAGCTACTTCAGGTATCCAATGAGCAGCACAGTGGTCGCACACAGGCGATGAAATCCATCTCCTGCCTAAAGACATTCACAAACACCCATGCCCACAGCGCGATTCCAACCGATTGTTCGTCAGAATGGATATGCTAACCACTCAGCCAACCAGGCTGGCTGATTTAGCTCAGCATCTCCAATAGGATCGATCTAGCAACTATCAATGAGACCTTAATAAAGATCAAAAATAGCCTGGGTGGTGATCCTTCTCATAATGCATGGCAATATACATGCCCAAAAGAAAGTGTACTGTGCATTAGAAGATACTGGCAGGGAGGGGAAAATTTGATGCAAGTCACCTGCCTCCATATACTAAAGTTATTTCATGTGCAAACTTTTTTTTTGTTTCCTCTTGTTTGGGTAAGAGATAAAAATTTATCAAGAATAATTTATTTAAAAAAAATCGTTACAGGTTCAAAGAATCTGGTAGCAAAGATCATAGCAAAAGTGTTAATGCATTCAAAATTGAATTTTCTGTATGCAGTTTGGCATGTTTTATTGGAAGACATCAACACCTACTGAAAATGTTCTGATATCTTTGTATCAACAAAGATAACTAGTTTATTCTAAGCTTAAACAGTGACACTATGCAATATTTGGATTTTCTGTGGTCCATATTTACCCTATTCTGCTTGTTAATATCATAAAGAACAATTTCAGAAAAATATAAAATCAGTGCAATAATTTCTTAAAACATAGTATAGCAAACTCTCACTATAACCAAACATTATTACAATATGTAAATTTGCTACAATAAACTACTAAAAAGGGACCCCACCTAAAGCCATTTAATACAACAATGCTATTTGAAAGCAAAAACAGCATAGTAAACTTTCTGCTTATATCAATTGTCAATGTATAAAAAAGTTATTCCTAATCTGGAAATGAAAAGATGAAGTAATATTAAATATATTTTTATATGCTAAATATATTTAGCATAATTTTTTATTTAGATGAATCAGAATAGACCCAATGCTTCCTACACTCAAGTTTTCTCCATTTCATTTTCTAGTTTTATTGCTCCTTCAGAGAAAGCCATTTTGGTTGATTGGCTAAGTGGGCAGCATCTCCAAATGCTAACCAACACTAACTGGCTGTGGATTTGAATCTCACTAAAGCATGGAATAGATGAATTTATTTTGTGAAAATGATTCGCAAGTCAACATTGATAAAATAAAGCTACTTTGGCATTTCCAAGTAACAACATAACTAACAATATGAACTTAGATTTTAATCCAAGTGAAATATGATGTGAAAGCATATAGTACTAGAGTACAAACTGATTTACAACTTACATTCCAAACATCTGCAAGTCAATCTGTATATATAAGCAACTTACTTTGCTTTAGATCCAAGACTTAGCAATCAAAAAACATTCTGTCCCGAATGCTTTCTAAATTTTTATATAATGTTGAGGCTTGCTGAGGATATTCAGATTTGGCAACCAAGCCAAATTTTCAAATGCCAGAACTGCACAAACTCTCTGAAAATATGCCTCATTCAGCACTTAAGCACTAATTTTTTATGGGTCTCTAGAAGGGAAATCTCTTTTCAATCACACAGCCAAGTATGGTGTTAGCAATGCAGAGCAAGTTATTTTACTAGCAATTTAAGTCTCTTTTCTAGCATTCTCTTTTCAACAAATAATGTTTACACTTTTACTTTTGTTTTCATTACTTATTATTCCATGAGAACTCCAATAGATTCAGAAGACTCATCATGAGATATTCACACTATCCACACAATATCTATCTTACTTTCCCTTCAGCAAAATGACAAAGCACTCACAGACTAACAGCCAATTTCATTTTGCACTGTTACTCAATTTCCAGGAATGAGTTCTTCAGCCCTCCTCCAAACTATCTGAAACTATCCATCCATTGTCACAGGGAAGCATTCTAGAAATGACCCACCATCTTGGTCATTGCCCCTGGATCTCTTATATCACTTCCACATCTCAAAGAACCCTTGACAATCCAGATGCAGCAGTGTCAAAACCTTATAAAGAGGAAGATAACCAACTAATTTCTAATGCACATTCTTCAGTAAGCAATTCTGTTAACTATTTTGGCCACTTTTACAACACTGGACTTCTACTCCCTATCCACCAAACTCCCACATATATCTTTAGCTTTATCATTTTCCCAGAGTACAGTTCCAGAAATGTGGCACATAGCTTGGCCAAAAAAATCAAGCAGCATGATCACGTAATAATTTCCTTTATCCAATTTTGGCTGTCACTATTATAGCAATTTAGTAAATCACTAAAGGCATGACTTCTGCACTTACAACCACAGAATACCATATTGTCCACCAAGTCTTAAATTCTGATCAACTTTTCTGATACATTTATCATCACTACTGAGATAATGACTGGTTTATAATTTGCCATAGCCTTGAACCCCCCCTTTATGCAAATGAACTATTTTGTCTTCCTTCCACTCCTTTACCAGACTTAAGTTAAATAGCCTTCTCAGACAATGCCAATACCTTTTGCACATTCCTATAATACAAACTGATATCCCATTTAACTCACAGTGGTATCTGCATTGAGATTCTGTAATATCTTAAATGCTTCCAATTCATCCACCACTATTCTCACATCAGTTCCCATCACAGCAAAATCTTCAGATGGATCAGAGACACTTGCAGAATGGTCACTCAGTAAACCATTTTGTCTGCTTTTGTTACTTCGCTACCATAAGCACTTGTTATACTTCCATAGTCATTCTTCATTTCACTATGGTTTGCTTGGCTAATTTCTTTCCATTTCATCTGATTTTCTTTCCATGCCAGTCATCTTAATGATAATACTCATCCATCTAACCTATACCCAATTTATCATGCCAACTTTAAGCATACAGTCTGATATTGCTTCTTTCAGATACCCCTTGACCATCTCTCATGCACTATTAACATCCTTCCCCTGCAGCTTCTTATGGCACTTCAAGCTGCCTCCAAAGTTTATAATAACCACCTGTCCTGTAGTAGCTCATCAGTCTTCACTTGTTTGACAGTCTCCTAAATCATGACTCAGTGATCATCAATTGGAGATGATGTGGCTACCTTTGTTATGTACAGATCTGATTCTATGACCAGACCCAGCATTCTCAAACTCCAAGGCTCCATATTAAATTCCATTTCCTTTTCACCATATGATTTTTTCATTTTAATTTGTCCCCAAAGATGAATTCTCCCTAATAATAATCACTTGACTTGCATGTCTGCCATCACCATTTGCAATCCTTAGCCAATAGCAGCCAGCAACCAACTGTATATTTTGTGCCATTGGCCAATAGTACAAAATATCATCTCACCAGACTGCCTTTGACACTTGTCTTTTTGGATACAATTCATCTTCTATCACTGGCCATGCCCTCCCTATTTTATTCTCTTTATCCTTCTTGAAAATTCTATACTTGTAGCTACATTATCCTATTGCTCAGTCTTGCCTATAACTTTTGGTAAGGTGGCACAACCAATGATTTTTAGTTAAATAATTAATTTAGTTAAGTTAAACTCCCATCAGTAGGGACTTTAGCTTAACCAAAGAAGAATAAAGATCTTACCCAAAGTAGAATAAAGATAAATAATAAGAAAGATCATATTGGCAGGAAGGAAACTAAATTTATTCACTCACTAAGCTTAGTTGAAATGATGGAGGAGACCTCAAGATTTGAGAGTAACAGATCTCCTCACTTATTCTCAATACTTCTTGCAATTAGTATACATATATTGTAGTATCCACTTAGCTCCCCTTCCATCTTTACACCTTGTATTAACTATCCCATTTAATTTTATTTGTTAAAATTAGTTTTTTTTTTTTTTTTTTTTTTTTTTTTGTTCATTCTCATATTTGGGGGAAGAGGCATGAACAATGCTTTCTCATGACACCTAACTTCAAATCCATTTAAGTTCAATCCATCAGTATTATGTTAGTCCTTTCATCCACAGATCTACAAGCTGCATTCCATTCATTATGCACAACTACACATTCTGATTCATTTTCAACTACCCTCTTCCTCAACTCACCACACCATAGTGTGGCAGCAAACAATCTTTACTCTGTTGCTACTCCCCCCCCCTTCCAATAACTTGCATACATATTTTTCACTGGAAGTCATTAGTACTAGCCAAACCAATCAATTTTTTCACTTTATATTTCTGTGTCCAACAGATTCACTGATATTAATTTTTACAACAGAAAAAAAAAAAAGAAGATTTAGTCAGACTCTTGTGAAGTACTCTTCTTACCATAAAATTACCATAAAAAATTCTCCCTCCTCTGTCAAGTCATAAATTCCTGTTTCTTCTCTTGCTCCTCTTGTTTCTTCTCTTCTCAGCTCTACCAATCACTCAATCTCATTTTGTCCTGTGAAGGAGTCCATTTAAGTGCACTATTTCTTTCATAAGGTCCTTTTCATTTTCCTGACCCTTTATCAACAACATTGCTAATACTTATATTTTCCCACTTTCTGTTAATATTCTCCATTTTGCTATCACTTGTTTCACTCTCTCCAACAACTGTGGAGAGAGTATAAGAAAAACTCTAAACTGGTACTCACTCTCTAAACACTTCCTACATATTTGCTCAATGTCTCACTTTCCTTACACAAATCTTTCATTTTTTTTTTGCAATGAATACATATTGCACATTGTACCAAACAAAATTTCTCCCATTAAACTTTCAACAAGGGTTCTAAGGGAGGGAATTGCATAATATTATGAAGTCCTTGCCTTCAAGATATATATAGCCTCTTCCACTCAAATACCACCCTCACCTTGTGGTAGAACCTGTTATCACAAACGAGGCTCTGGTGACTGGGTATAACTGAAAAAACATCTACATGAGAGTAAATGCTTGCATATAAAATGCATGCCTGGATGCTGAGGTAGCAGCCCTACCACCAGAATAAGAACTCTGTGGGCTAACAACCTGCAAGTCTCTGAAAATTTAAGTTTCAGTATGATACCCAGGTTACTTTATGTATTCTCTTATGCTGGAAGATTGTGCCACTTATTACTAAGTTATATTTGCTGTACAGTTCCACCAACGATTCACCATTTAATTTCTCTCTCCCAAACCATGCTTACACATTACATTCTCCACCCCCAGAAATCGAACAGACTCCTTGGTATTAACTAAAGCTTGGAAAATTAGGACACGAATTGGCAAATGGAATGCTAAAACATTATCAAACAGGAAAACTAGTATGACTAAGAAAGGAGATGGAATGGTACTGGTAGAAAACATTTTCCCAGTGGGAATGTGTTTCTTTATTCAGGGATGCCTAATATAACTGATATACATCAATATGAAGTTTGAATTCTCATGAGCAAAAGTTTTGTCAAGCAATGATTGGGTGGTAACCAATTTCAGAACAAATAATAGCAGTAAATCTTAAAACTAAATTTGGAAGACTAAGAGCTGTTCAGTGCTATGCCCCAACTGAGAATGTATCCTTTGAAGAAAAAGAAAAGTATTAAAGTCTGCTTGATAAGACCTTGATGATGACACATGGTAAAGAGAGCATACTTCTCATGGGTGACTTCAATGATAAAGTTCGTACAAATAATGAGGGGTGGAGAATGTAATGTGTAAGCATGATTTGGGAGAGAGAAATGTAAATGGCGAATCGTTGGTAGAACTGTTCAGCAAATATAGCTTAGTAATAAGTGGCACAATCTTCCAGCATAAGAGAATACATAAAGTAACCTGGGTGTCACCAGATGGCAAAACACAGAATCAAATAGGTCATATTGCCATCAGCCAAAGGTGTAGGAAAATGTTATTAGACATAAAAAATAAAAAGTGCTGAGCTTAGCTCAGATCATCACCTAATAATAGGATCTATGCAGTTGTATATTTGAAAAAATCATCAGGAGAAAACAACATTTAATAGACAGAAATTTTATATTGCTAAATTAGAAAATTCTGAACCCTGCAATGAGTTTAAAATAAAGTTAAGGGAATATATGAATATTAATTTTGAAGGAGAAAGGATATAAGCAATGATGATATAAAGGCTAAATGGAAAAAGGTAAAAAAAAAGTCAATGATACAGCAGAACATGTTTTAGGATATGCTAAAAGAAAGAAATTAAAGCTAAAATTGAGTGCAAGAAACACTTCCCAAAAGGAAAATGAACTTAAAGACAAATATAAGATTTTAAATAAAAAAAAAGTTAAGAGAAGTGCTAGAAAAGATAAACTGCAATGGTTTAAAGAACTGGCATCGAGGGCACAACAACCTGCAGACAAGCATAACAGTAGAGAGTTACACAGTATCATAAGAATACTTTCTGGAGAAGCCATGCAAAAGAATGTCCCAGTGAAGGACCTCAATGGAAAAATTCTAGTATTAACAGAAAAACAATTGGAAAGGTGGAGACAACATTTTAGTCAAATCTTAAACAATAGCAGTGATAGAATACAAACAGAAATTTAAAAAAAAGGAGTAGATGAATTAAAAATTGATACCAGCCCACCATCTAAATTGGAGATAAAAAAGCTATTAAAGAAATGAAAAATGTTAAAGCGGCAGGACATGATATCATGGCAGAGGTTCTAATAAAATCTGACACAACAACAACAACAACAATCACAGATATGCTCTACCCACTATTCCAAGATATCGGGGAAAAGAGACATTCTCTAGGGATTGGAATACAGGAATAATAGTAAAAATATCAAATAAAGGAGAATTAGGAAACTAATAATTGGAGGAACATAAACCAGCTATGGGTCATTAGCAAAATTTTCTGCAAAATTATTCTTTTAAGAATCTCTAATATTTTAGATGAAGACATGAGAAGAGAGCAGTCTAGTTTTAGGCCAAATAGATCATGTATAGACCATATTAATGCCTTAAGAATAATAATCCAATAGTCAGGTGAATTTAACTCTTTTATGTTTGCTGTTTGTGGATTATAAAAAAGTCTTCAATTCCATTGCTAGAGTTTGTGTGTGGAATGCACTTCAAAACAAAGAAATGCCACACAAGATAATAAACCTCATACAGGAAGAATATAACAAATTGCAATGCAAGGTGCTGCATGATGGATATCAGTCACAACCCTTTCAAACTATTTGGAGTGCAGCAAGGATGTCTTTTATCTCTCTTATTATTTATACCGGTGCAAGATCAAATTCTAGGACAGACAGCAATGAAACATGCAAAAGGAATAGCATGAAAAATAAATAATACTCTGAGTGATCTAGAATATGCAGATGATGTCTAATTGCTCACAGACATACAGATATCCAAAACAAACTAACCACATTACAAGAAGAATCACTGAAAGTTGATTTGAAAATAAATACAAACAAAACAAAAGAAATGAGAATTAACGTGAACAACAAGGCACCAAGTACAAATGAAAATGGAAACTGTTTTCACATTTTACATATCTCGACAGTGTTTTATCTACAGATGGAGGAGCAACTAGAGATGTTGACATAAGGATTCTAAAAGACAAGAAGTGCATATGCTAAACTTAGTAGAGTATGCAAAATAAAAAATATTCATACAGATACAAAATTAAAAATATTTAATGCATGTATTAAATTAGTTTTTTTATATAGATGTACGTGGCTGGTTTCAAAGGAAATGCAAAGAAAACTAAAACTATTCATAAACCGATGTCTGCAGAGCATACTTCAAATTTGGTGGCCACAAATTATTACTAACAAAGACATCTGGAAAAGAACAAATCAGCAAAAAGTCTACTTTGAAATCAGAAAAACAAATTTAGATTGGACAAAGACTTAGGAAAGATCATGAAGAAATCTGTCACACAGCCCTAGAATGGAATCCAAAAGGAAAGAGAAAGTGTGGCTGTCCTAAAAATACATGGAGGAGATAGACTTTAATAGAATGTGAGAAGAAGAGTTTTGCTGAACTAAGACCAATAGCAAGGATAAAGAACCGATGGAAAACATTTACAGACTCCCAATGTTCCTGATGAAATCTAGGAAAGAAGAAGAAACTTTCAACAAAGAAGTCATGCTGGGGGGGGGGGGGTATGATACTATGAACTAAGTTATGATACAGTCAACTTGCTACAGCAAGTTGTAATAGAATAAGCAATACTAGTATGGTTGGGAGTTAGGTGAATATGTTTATATGGAATAAGATAATTAACCAAAACTAGTAGTATACAAGACAGCATTTCAACCTATTTTTAAAAGGATCTGAAAGTTGGGTTAAGAATAAAATGCTAATCAAAGACAAGTTACCACAGAAACTTCAGAGAAAAGTAGAAGGGGGGGGAGTTGAAAGACTGCATCAACAGCAGAATTATATTGAAAATGGCAATATTAAAAAGGAACTTAAATATTGTTAGCAGAGGCTAATCTAAGGTAATATGGTCACTTAAACAAAAAGGCAACAAAACAGATGTGATGTCAGGAAAAACCAACAGAAAAAAAAAATTATTAGTAGCTATTACTCACTTGTTGAATAGACAGATGCTTCGAGTGTTCGGCACTTCCTATAAGGTCAGCTAGGGCAACTCTTACTATGGTGGCAGTGTATTCCCACAAGCTCTCTGGTCAATTTTTGCATGAAACTTTTATAATTCCTGTATTCGGCTTTGAAATTATGTTGGATTTCATATCCACTTAATTTATATAATTTTGCATCGCCGAAATGAAGCCTGTTGGCTCTTTATTTTAGTAAATATTTTACGCACCGACCGAGAGTTCGGTTACGGAAAATACACCTTTCTGACACTTCAAGTTACTTAGTACTGAGAGTTTTTGCTCTCTTAGGTTTCTACCTAGCCTGACGAAAACCTAAGAGTTTGAAACCGCTGTCAGACTAGTGAAACCTTATCAAAATGAACCAATAGGAGGCAAATAAATGGGTGCTTTGAGCGTTCGTCACTTCCTACAAAGTTCGGTTAGGGCAACTCATAGCATGGAGACAGTGTATTCCTGCAAGCTCTCTGGTCAATTTTTGCACTAAACTTTTATATTTCTGTATTCAGCTTTGAAATGATGTTGGATTTAATATCTACTTAATTTATATTATTAGTAGCCTTATTCTTTTCTTCAAATTTTCTCAAAACATTTCTACAACTGCCATTTGCTTCTTCGATTTCTCATAAGAACAAGTTGTCAGCTGCCTTCTTTAATTCTATCTTTGAGAGACACTTGTAACATTGAATTAAGAATTATAAACACGTCAACACAAGAATATTTTAATGTTTGCCAAATATGTCAGTCCGAAACTAACAGAACTATCCTCAGTGGCTTGATAGGAACAGTTTTTACAAGGCGGAATACAAACAATTGATCATTCAAAAGTAGAACGAGCTGTGTGATGTTACATTGCTAAGCATTAAAGAAAGGTAAATTTCATCAGTGATGAATAAATTATAGGCATTAATTCGCAATTTTATAACAATCTTAATTTATAAATTCAATTAAAGATAACATTAGACTAATGTAAAAATTAAAGGTCTCGATTAAAAAAAAAAAAAAATTTTTTTTTTTTTTTTTAGTGTGTTATCCGGATTAAACTTTCCCATATTTTTGACAAGGATATACAGTCATTTTGATTCAAGTTAGGGACATTGAAGTAAGGCCTCAGCACTCTCTTTGAATAGGCGTTCGAATTTATAGTGACATCTGTGTAGAAGGCGAGTCTTCAACCAGAGAATGCCGTGGCTTGTCTCTATCCTGCGCTTCTCCAATCCAGACTTATCAGATTTGTTGTGAAGAATGTATGATTGATGTTCTTGTATTCTTTTTTCTACAGAGCGTCCGGTTTGTCCAAAGTATGACAGATTGCAGTTACAAGGAACTTGATATGCACCAGGCGGAGACATAGTTGAGCATTTATCTTTAGAAGAGGGAAATAGTGGATATTTTGTTAATAAGGATATAAGTGGCCGTTAAATCATATTTCTTCAGAATTCTTGAAATTGGTTCTGAAATCCCAGAAATATATGAATTGGAACTTGACATATTGATTCGTTGTTGTTCTGGATTGGATTGTAGGAATCGAACAGATGTTGTGTAGTTTTTTCGGAGAAGCCATTTAATTTTATGTGATGTTTGACAGTTGAAAGTTCTTTCTGTAATTCATGGGGAGTTGAGCAATTAGCTCGTTGAATTAAACATTTTATGATTCCTGTTTTTTGACAAGGATAATGGGCAGATTGTTTGAGAATGTAATGTCCAGTAAAAGTGGGTTTTCTGTCAGAATACCTGAAGGTGAGCAGATCAGGAGGATAACTTGTCTTTTTCAATCTCCATGGTAAACTTAATACTAGGATGTAAGGAATTTATTTTGGCTAAAAAGGAAAGTAAGGAATCTCTGTTGCGAGGCCACACTGAAAAGATGTCTATATATCTAACCCAAAAGGATGGTAGAGGAAACATAGATGAAAACAGGAAGTCTTCTAGATGTTCCAAATATAAGTTGGGCTAAAGCAGGTGAAAGTAGACTTCCCATGGCCTTTCCTTCCACTTGGTTGTAGAATCTGTTTTGACAAAAGAAATATCCAGAGTGCATCACGAAATCGAATAATTTTACGATATCTTGTGGAAAGATGTCAGCAAGTAATTGTAGTCTCTTTGAGAGATACGTTAGTATACAGAGATTCTACATCGAAGCTCACAATAAGATTAGTACGTTGTAATGAGATATTTCTTAATTTATTTAAGAAATCCAGAGTTTTTCAAAAAAAAAAGAGTGTGATTTGCCTATGTGATTTCAGTAATTTCGCTAAATATTTGGCAATGCGATAAGTACATGAATCAATACAGTCAACTATAGGATGGAGAGGAAAGTGTCTTGTGAATTTTTTTTTTAATTGAGACCTTTAATTTTTACATTAGTCTAATGTTATCTTTAATTGAATTTATAAATTAAGATTGTTATATGAAATTGTGATTTAATATCTATAATTTATTCATCACTGATGATATTTCATCATCAAATTCCTGATATATACCCTTAAGGGATGTACAAGATATGACAGTACTACATGAAAAATTTACATCATTACTAATTTCCTATCTACAATTTTCCTCCAAATCAGTCTGTTAAATGTCAAAACTCCAATATTATCAGGTCTTATATTTCTGTCTTCTAAGGCACTTTTTACTGTATCAATCCACCTATATCTTGGTCTTCCTCTGGGTCTTTTTCCTGCCAACCTGGCAGAGAATACTTGTTTTGCTAATCTTTCTTCTTCCATTCTGCTTAAGTGACCATACTATCTGAGATTAGCTCTGCAAATGCATTCCTAGATGCTGACAATATCAAGTTCTTTCCTAATATCCTCATTTTTGATATGATATTGCCATTGATGCCACCTGTTCATACCCCTAATCTCTGTCAAATCTGCAGTCTCTAGTCTTTGGTCAAGTGTTTTACTTCTAACCCAGATCTCAGATCCATAAGTTGGTTTGAACACTGTCTTGTATACAGTTAATTTAGTGTTCTGACTAATTTCTTTTCCATATAAATTTAAAATATTAAAATATTTTAAAGACAAACATTAAAATATCCTTGTGTTAACGTGTTTATAATTCTTGCCTTCTCTAATACTTTAAGGCTTTTCTGCTAGAACCTTTTGTGAGACTATGGGCACAAATGTCTGCTTAATTTTTCATCTGAAATTAGCCCACATCATGCTACTTTAAATCTGGCATCATTCAAGAAGCTTATCTTCTCATTTAGTGTTAATTAGTATAAAACTATCCTTCCTTTTCCTAATCAGTATTGACTGAATGTGACATCCTATAGTTATCATTCAGAAATTTGCCCTGGTTTCCCAAAGAAAGCTGGAAGGGGATTGACCTTGTTTATCCAGGCAATTCTCCCAACTTACTAATGGAATGTGCCACTGCCAGGAAGTGGCACATTCCATTAGTAAGTTGATGCAAAATTATCTTAATACAAAAATACAATAATCAACTGCAGTTTCTTGCAAATTTAAGGATGGCAAGCTAATATTGTAATTTTCTACAAATTCAAGAAATACAATTATCAATGCACAAACTCGCTATAATCAATGTACCTTAACCAATCAGAAGAAATTAAGTGTTTTTTTTTTTTTTTTTATCAGAATAAAGTCTAGTTCATGAATATTTTGTCCTATTATATAATGAAAAAAAAAAGTTATCAAATTTAATAAAGATTTTATTAAATAAAAATTGGATATTTTATTTCTCATAAATTAAGAATGTTTGAGAATAATTATTTACATTAAAATATAAGTAGATAAATACCCAGCTGTCATTGGGCTGCATCTTCTTCACATTTTGGAATGTCAAATACTTCAGCAAACAAGGGTGGAAGTTTTAAGTGTGTCCAGTTAGCTCTGAACCATCGTAAATGGTCCATATGCTTTCCACCAAGTGATCGTAGCTCAGGCAGCTTCATCATTAAGGTTGCAAATAGATGAGGGTCACTGGGATGATTCCTGCCAACCTGCAACTTGAGAGCTTCCATCAATTTTTCTTGCTGTTGCTCTATAGCTTTATGATCATATATCCCTGATCGTTCTAAAAATAAAAATCATTTTACTTTTATGGACAAAATATCCATTTATGCATTCATGTAATCACTAAACACATAAAGGGCAGTAAAATTGGTTAATCAACAAACATTTAAAATCATTATTAAAAAGGGATAAGATTTCATCATTCCATTCCTGTTTTCAGTGTTAGCCATGTAGTACATTATTCACTACATAAAACGAAAAATTTTCCAAACCATGCTCAAGAACTACATAATGATAAAATTATTTAATACTTATAGAATTTCTGACAATTTCCTAGCCATTGTCAATACAGTTGAAAAGAGATAAACACACAAATTCTATGCCTAGAGGATAAGGCATTGGCTAGCTAAACCAGACTTATCACTCTTGAAACACAATATACTACTGATGTTCTTCTAGAATCCTATAAACTCCAGGACAAGAAAGAGGAGGATATTTATCTTTTGGAGAGACTAAGAAGGAATTTAGTTTTCTAATGGGATGGAAAGAAACTTGTAGGTTAATCTGGCAAAGAAGTATAATTATGGATATACTGGTTGTTCACCTCAGATTTGTCTAGAACAGGGGTAGGGAACCTTTTTGAACCAAAAAGACATTCCACCAAAAAAATTAATTAAAACAAAATTTTGGGAGCCACATCTTCCATTCGATTTTTCCTGGTGACTCAAAGTTGCAGTTAGTTCAAACTTCGGTAAATTTGTTTTTAATTCAGTACTTCCAGTTATCAAATACCACTTTTATGTTTGCATATAAATTTTTTATACGTTCAATAGATAAAACAACATTAAGTTTGATTAAGTTTTTACTCACAAAACATGTTTAATTAAGTATAATATTGCAAAAAATGTCAGAATTTGTATTGCAAAAAAAGAATTAGTCTGAACAAAAATACAATATTATGTATTTTAATAGATATTTGATTGTTTTAATTTAAAATTCACTAATGAGACATTTGATTTTGCATCTTCTCAGCCAATTTACTTAAATCTGGATTGTATGTCGTGCACTTTAATAGTAATTCGGCTTTCAAACATTCATCAGTCAATTTGTTCCTATACTTATTTTTAATGTAATTTATTGAAGAGAAAAATTCTTCACAATTGTATGTTGAACCGAAAAGAGTCAAAACCCCAAAAGCAAGTTGCCTAGCATTTGAATAAATTAGTTGGGAAAGAATTCCAACATTTAAATATAATTTCCTGTGGTGTTTCTTCCATACTTTCTGCTACCATTTCCTGAAGTTTTTGTACCCAGATGCTTTTATTCTGAATTTCCAGAAGCTCCATTTGTAGTTCTGCAATTAATATTCCAGGAAAAGCTTCAATATCTATTAATTTTAAATTGCAATTTGACGGATATAATATAAATTTCATCATCTCCTGATGTTTTTTAAAATCCTGAAATCTGCTTGTAAATGAATCTAAAATTAGAGTAATCATTTCAGCAAATATTCACAATCAACTTTTTCTTGATTTAAATTCAATCTATAATTTTTAGATTTTCAAAATATATAAATTTTTCTTCAGTAACATGTTCGAAAAACACTTAGTTTCTATTCAAAGGTAAGGCTGTGTTTCCCTTCCCTTGCAACTTGAAATTTAGCTTATTAAAATGTTCTGTCATATCAAGCAAAAAACAAAAAATTTGTATCGATTTGGGATTACTGAGAAGTTCCACATGATTTATATTATAATTTTTAGTGGTTAAGAAAACTATTACTTCTTTTAAACACTAAAAAAAAAGTTTTAATGCTTTTCCTCTTGATAACTATTGTATAAATGTAAATATCATTAAATCTTTATGTTAACTACCTAGTTCCTCTAAAAATGTTCAAAAAATCTGTGATTCAATGCTTGAAATTGATCATTGTCACAACAACATCCATCACTCTTTTTAGTTGTAGTAATAATCCCAAAGAATTTGCAACTAAAGCTTCTTGATGAAAAATGCAATGAAATGAAATGAAATAACTCCATGTGGATTTAACAAACCCCTTATTTTTCACAATCATAGAAGGCGTGCCATCGGTCGCAATGCATACCATATTATTAATATTTATATTTTTATTCTGTAAACTTGTTAGAAGATTTTCTGAAATATCGTGACCTGCAGTGTGACCTTTAAGTGTTAGCAGATCAAGAAGTTCTTCTCCAGTACTGGAAGAAGTGATATGTTTAACCATCATGCAGCATTGTGTCATATCGGAAATATCCTTTGATTCATCAACCGCAATAGACATAAAATCGGCAGAATTAATAATCATAATTTGCATATTTGAAACTTCTGCAGAAATTGTTACAATCTGTTCCTTGACAGTTCTAGCCCGAAAGAGGTAAATGTTTAATTTTTTGACGTATCTCGTCCTTATTTTTCATATTCTCAAATAGGATTTCAGAGACATGCAATTTTTTAGAAATTCACCATCGGTAAAAGGTTTTCCCACTTTTGCTATTTCAAGGGATAACAAAAAACTTGCTTCAGTAGTATTCGACGAAGATTTCGTCCAAGTTGACAAATTTCTTTGCTGAAGCAATGTTTTCTTTTGTAATTCTTCAATAGCTTTTTTTCTATTATCACCGTCAGGATATTTTTTACTGAAATCTAAATGTTTTCCTCAAAAATGTCGTTCGACATTACTTGATTTGTTATTTTGAAGTCGTAGATGGCAAATTAAACATAGCGGATTTCCATTTACTTCTAATGCAAATTTCTCTATCCACATTTTATTGAATCCCCTGTTTTCTTCGATTATTTTTCTTTTTCTTGAACTCATATTAGGAGGGTTATTATCACAAATTTACCTGCAAGTAAAAACACAAATTCAACATAATAACATAATAAAAATTAATTTGTGCATAACATTACCTGACACTAAATAAAACACCAGTTTAGTACCACAATAAATAAATTAACCAATGAATATTTATTTTGACAGTTAAAATCCATATGTATCTAAAAACCGTGGTGTTTGACAGGACAGCTGATCAATTAGTTCAATTTTTTCGGCTTGGCGTTAGTTACCTTAGGCAGGGTTGACATTTAGCAGTATTTCAAATGTAACGTAGTTGTCAGTTGTTCATGTCATAAAATTCCATGCGTAACACACGTCACATGCATAGTATCTAGCACCACGAATAGGCCGTATCAAAAAACAATATTTAGTTGTTTGTATTAATTATGTATCTTTTAATTCAATATAAAAGAGCTGCACTTTGTTCAGCCAAGAGCCACATGCAGCTCCAAAGCCGCCGGTTCACGACCTCTGGTCTAGAAGAACACTAAGAGTATTTTACTTCAAGAGTCTGATAAGTTTAGTTTAAGCTAGCAATGCCTTATCCACTAGGCATAGAATTCATTGGAACAAAAGTAAAGTCTTACATAAAAGTTTATTTCTTCTGAAAGAAAGTTGTGAAGTCCACATTCATAGTCCAAACCTAAAAAAACAACTGCCTTGAAACTTTCCCAATTTTGGGAAGTCATCCCAAATAACACTCCTTACTCCTGTTTCTTATAATGAAATTATTTAAATTTATTTCTTTGAATTCTAACAGTAGTAGATAGAGTTATCTACTTGCAGTTGATAGCATACATTGCCTCACACTTGCAATTCAAATGTTGTTCTTATTGTGTATCTTTTTTAAACTGCATTGACAACAGCTATGAAATCTAGCTGAAAATTCTACAAATATTAAATACTTTTTTTTTTCCCCTAACTTATGTGTCATTATGTTAGTCTATAATATAAGTTAGTCGAGTAGATAGATCTAAATATTGATCTATCTACTCAAATACTACATTTGGGCCACAGAGCTATTTTAAGACTAACCAAGCTATCCATTAAAATATCATTCAGCTGGAATTTACAATGTTGCCAAATATAAATGGGAGTAACTGAAATCCAAGTCTAATGGGGGGGGGGGGGAGACTTTCAATTCCCATAAATAACTTCTTATTTATGGAAATAAGAACATTTTCTAAATAATAATTAAAAAAAAAATTAAAGGACTTCTTTGATTCCTGTCGGAGACATAAGGAGCTCAAGGATCTTCCTCAGCCATAGCCAAGCTAGCCGGTCTTGGGCATGGATGGCAGTGTTTTTTCCTTCCGAAAAGCAGGCAAACCAGCCCCATGAACACACGTTTCAACAGACATGGGATACCACCGGGAATAAGGAGTAACCAACCTATTCCGTGGGATTATCGGTTACGGAAGCTTACACGGTAAAATGTGTAGACCTGCACGAAACCATAACATACGATATCCAAGACAAAACTAAACCAATTTTTTAATCAAATTTCCGGTACAAACTTTCAAACGATACTATAATATTACTACATGATTAAATACCTTATTATTAGGTCTTTATGCCAGAATTCCAATACTATCAAGGTATTATATTTTGCTTTCTGGAGTCTTCTTGCTTGCAATCCAGCCAATTAAAAGCAACCCAATAGAATTATCATTATGCTGCAAGTCAAAGAAAGAACGAATGTGGAAGAATAACTTCACAAATTGCAGAAAGTACCCTGGCAGATGATTGTTCATATGAGTACTCACTGAAATATCCAATAAAGACCAGATTTTCCTTTGTGTGCTGAATGACTCAAAATATTCCTCCACTTCTTCCTTAGCAAAGTTTTTTAAGCAAATTGAGTTACACATTTAGAAATTTAATCAACCATAGAAAGTCATCCTTATCCATCCATGCTCTCCTTTAAAAAAAAATGAAAATTTTTTTATCAAGTGAGTTATCCCACTAGGTTGGTATTTTCTAACTTCATTTGTAATTTCTCTTTAAAAATATTTTCTGTACTCAGAATTAGTACATTTAATAAACTGAATTTTGTCTCCAAGAGAAAACATATGTAATGACAGTACTTTATTTTAAAAGTCAGAAAACATGAGTGACTCAGTATGAATTCTCTCAACTGCTGTACAGAATCTCAATTTTATCAAAGATTGCCCATCCCCCAACAGGAAGTTATCACAAACGGTTAACTTGCAAACTGTAAGGTAATTACCAATTTCTATTAGACGTGATCTTTTAAAAATTGGAAAACAATGACTTTTCAATATTATAACTATGTCAAAGGAAATGCAAAACTCCTATTATTAAATAAGCATAAAAAAGCAAAATTGGAATCTGATTCCAAATTAGTGAGATTTTACTTCCATAAAAAAAAAAAATTCTGAAGTTTTATAATCACAAAACTATAGTATTACCTTAAAAATTCATGAATTTATTTGCCATAAATCAGTAAAATTTCATGCATTTACTATTATTATTGCACTCTCCATGGCATCAGCAGACTCATTGTGAGAGGTTCATTCATTGACAACATATTTATCATACCCAATCTTAAAATTCTTAACACTACTTACATTAACAACACAATCTGGTAATGCATTCCATTTACTGATAATTCTCTATGTAAAAAAAAATACTCCTTACACCCCTCTTCACCACACTTTTATATAACTTCCAGGGATGGCCTCTGGTTTTTCCCTTCTCACCTTCTACTCTTTTATAATCTCATCTGGATTAATCCAATAAAATTCTCTCATAAACTTAAAATGTCTATCATATAACTTCTTTTCCTCCTATCCACCAAACTCTGCAATCCACATTTCTTCAACCTCCCCACCGCTTCCCCATAGCCAGCAGTCCAGCGTCCTGATATTGTCTTAGTCACTCACCTCTGGACTTTTTGAGCACAATAGCCCAAATGTGGTCTGACCAGTGCTTTATACAGTGGCGCAACCACTTCTTTATCCTCACACGTTAGAGTACTTCTTGTCATAGCAGCAACACAATGTATAGCCTTTACAACACTAGCAATATGCGTTCTAAACTTCAGTCTGCCAGCCATCACGCCTAAATCTTGAATCTCATCCACCTCCTGTAGTACAGCACTGTCGATACAGTACACAGCCTCATATTTTTACACTCAAAAATGCAACACCTTGCACTTATTAATATTACAACCCCCACTCCTTTGAAGTCAAGTCTATTCAAATCTTCCTGAAGGGGATTAACATCAGCAGTGCTGCTTATAATTCTCCCCAACTTTGCATCACCAGCAAACAACTGAAGATCCCCAGTCCACATGATTTATCACTTACAAAAAAGTTAAACAGCAGAGACCAAAAACAGAACCCTGGAGGGGGGGGGGGGGAACATCACTGGTTACCCTCCTTTTGAGAGACACTGCTCCATCAAAACAACTTGCTGGTATCATTCAGAGAGCTGATCTCTAATCCATCTAACCAATATACTATATTCCCATTCTCTGCAGCTTGTACACCAACTTATCATGTGGTAATCTATCAAAACACTTTTGATAAGTCCAAGAATATCTTTGTATATGATTCTCCTTATCTAACACACTCATTACCCTATCATAAAATGCAAGTAAATTGCTAAAACAGGACCTATCCTTTACAAATCAATGCTGACCATCAAAGAATGCTATGCCTACCAACCCAATCCTGTATTCTATTCCTAACCAATCTCTCCAACACCTTGACCACAACTGCAGTTATATAGACTGGTCTATAATTGGAAACTTCTGTCCTAGAACGATGCATGTGGAATGATACTATTTTGCCTTCTTTCCACTCCTTAGGAACCCTACCCACTGCAAGATTTTCATTAAATAACCAGGTCAAGGGCATAGCCAACCGTGGTGGACATGCCTTAATTGTGCACATGAAGTGGTGATATGTCATCCAGTCCCACAGCCCTATTAACATCTAACCCAATCAATGATGCACCTCTAATTCTTTCGCTTCCAATCAGTGGTGTAGCTAGAGCTTTTGCCGCTCCTCTCAATACACACCAAAAATATTACAAAAAGTCAAAACGACGTATAGGAAAATAAATTAAAACACTGTTTTTGAAGTAAAACTTTAATTTCAACATTCTAAAATGTTATTTTTCTTGCTTTTCTGTTAGCAAAATCGTCGATGACATTGGTGAAGTCTATGTCATAGTAATGTAGGTAATTCTTAATCAATTTTATTTAGAAAAATTCTTCTCACAACTAGCAACACTTACAGCAATTGTGAGGAAAATTCGCAGTAGTATTACAATATTTGGAAATGAGTTCGAGACTGTATTTCAGAATTAACTGCAAAAGTTCAAAAGAGGTTCAAAGTGCCGCCTGGGATGGACCACCCCCTCCTAGCTACACCTCTGCTTCCAATTCTAATACTTGCCTCCCTTCTATATACTGCACCACATCATTTACACCAGTATGATATATGCTGATAATGCAACTGTTATTTTGCTGCCATGACTATCCATCAGTGTAACATGTCATCCTCTTTTTCTGCTCAGCTCATCTACCCAACATACTGATGCCAACTGATTACAGATATTATTATAATCACCCACTTTATACTCCCACATAATCCATTTTTGGCAGTTAACCTTTTCTTGTTTCATCACTTCTCAAACAAGTACCTTATGATCACTCACCAACCAGCAACAGTGTCAACACCTCATTAACAACTACATCTCGTGAAGTTACCAACAAATCCAAAACATTAAAGTGTCTAAATGCTTCAGTCACATGATGCTCAAGATATTTCTTTCTCAGAAATTCAATAAACTCACTCTCCTTGTTCCCATACACTATCTCCTCCTTCCATTCTATATTCCTGTAATTAAAGTCTCCCATCAGGATCACCTTTTTTGCATGCCCAACCAATTTGCCTAAACATTTCATAATCAGTATTCTCGACATTCCCTGGCCTATAACAGTATCCTATCAGATATACTAGCCTGTTAATTTCAACTTCACACAACACAGATTCAAAATCTGTGCATGCATTATCAACCTCGACACTTTGTGGACACAATTCCTCTGCGATCATTAACAGCACTCCTCTCCTCTTTTCACATTTCTATCCTTCTGGAAAATTATATATCCTTCCATTTCTATTCCAAACATCACATCCTCCTCAGACAACCAAGTTTCACTTATACCAGTTACCTTTGGGCATATTGACTCAATTATTGCAACAAACTCAGCTCTCGTTTCAAATACTCCTTACATTTGTGTACAAATTTAACAATCCTTTGAGGTCATTTACTAGCACCAGCACTCACCTTTCTCTCTCCAGTCTGACCACTCCTGTTTCCCTGATCCTGACTGATTTCCATTCCAACCAATCTCATTCTCATGTTTACACATTCTATCACCTTGTGCTGCTGCAACCACATCTTCTTCCTGTCAATACAATCTGTTTAGTTGTGATATCCTGCTTCACAAGTAGATTCTGATCATTTACTACATTAACAACCATACAAGTTTATTATATAAATGTATATATTTAAGTAACCTGATTAAATTAAATCAAACTAAAAATAACAAACACATTTGTCAGCCTGGGTCAGCAAAGTAGTTAGTGTCCACTCTTCAACCAACCCAGCTGAGAGTTTGAATCCCACCATGGGCATGGATTGCAATTGTCTTTAGGTGGTAGATGTCATTTCCTAGTGCAAAACCACCACTCTGCTTACTGAAGGACTGAAGTGGCTTGAAAAAGTTTAATGTTTGGTCTCTAGACCAAGGTTTGTACAATGTAAAAAAAAAATATTTAAAAAAAATGGAAAACGCCAGTCGACTACCCACAGTATTAACACACTATAGATTTACAACCTTGAGTGTGTGGGAATTGCATTAAAAAATGACTAAGAGGTTTACACAACTGAGTATCAACATCCACATAAATGTATATAATCTATTATCTGTGAGAAAATGACCTGCATTTAAACTTGGCTATCTCAATCTCTTGACCTCCATACTGGGGTTATCAGAAGCAGAGATAGAAGATATACCACAGTTCTACTTTACCAACCCTTTCAGGGTTGGTAAAGTAGAACCCAGGAGGCCAAGGACCCATCCATTCAATCCACCACATCACATGATATATGTAACTGGAAAGACAGTCATCAAGCCAGATACTGAAGATGAGCGCTTGCTTATCCACCCTACTATCAACTATATAAGAATTTAATTTTCAAAATACAAGCAACTTGCTACCTTTTATCATGTAATTACCTACTCTGCTTTTAATTTCTTGATGACTGTAGAGCAATTAATGGATTAAATGCAATGGAGTGCCATTTGATCCCCCTTGATTTTAAGTCAAAGGAACTCTAAGAATTTCTTTTAGCTGAAATTTAAGTTCATTATTTTAACATTCTGCTTTTAGTTTTGTTCATTTGCAAGATAAACAGATTTCAAATGGGTGAAAATAATATTTTGCATAGCAGCTGAATTCATTTACTAATGGTAAACTGGCCATTTTATTTCTAATAGCAGTGCAAAAATTTTTGCACTACTTTCAGATAAAATTTAATTGAGACTAATATCAAAAATTTATATTCAGTGATATTTTAGAAGAATCCCAGTCATCCTTCACCTTTAGCTTTAAACTACAAAAGATTATTTTTTATTTTTGCAGGATGATCAGTTCAATAATATCCAATGCTTAACCACTGTAGATGTGAAAATATCTGAAACATCCTTGTACAGCCAATCAAAATTTATGCTTGTTTTAAAGAATTCCAATTACATCCCATTTTCTCTGCTCCAGGAACTGATTAATAAATAATCAGTGTAATTTTCTAGTGGTTCACAGGAAATATTCAAAATCTCAAATCATTTTACTGTTTTGAGAAAAGAAATAATACTGTTGCATCTCTCATGTTTGATGTTCAGAGGAGGAGGAAACAACTAAGGATAATTGACTAACTAAATTTATTTAGCTATTAAAAATATTATAGCCATATATTTCACCTTGGTCACCAAGGCATCTTCAAAGGCACAAGAAATACAAAGCATTTGCACACAGGCATACCAGTAGAAATGCAGACATTGAGTTGAAGGGTAGGATCCTACACTTCTAATGACTTCAATGGGTGCAATCCTGGACTAGCACCCACTGAGATATGAAGAGGGGCTTTTGGAGATTTAAATAAGGGCTGAATTTTAACAGGTGGGAATAATACCCTAGTTGTCACTTTCTGTATCTACTGTCATACTAGCTTTGCTCTTATGAGAGCATATCTATGCCCAACAATAACTGCACTATTCAAATATTGTAGGAAAAGCTCTTTAATAAAGAAAATGCATGCTGAATATAGAGCTTTTGACCATACTTACATGGCTTGTGCCCATATGTTGAATTATTCAGCATGATGAATTAATAAGTTTTGCAAAGAAGATGATAGTTGCATTTGGAAGCACATACATTTGCAAACAAGCATTTTCTGCCATGAGTTTTAGAAAAAAAAATACATTTTTATCTTGACTGACGCTGATGAACATTTGCATGCTTCAATTTGAATTTGCACTTCAGGTTATAAAGTTGATATAGATAATTTGGCTAAGGGAAAACAATCACAAACATCACATTAAGCAGACATACACACACACATATTGTGATGTATAAACTATATTACTTTGTTTTTACATGATAATTTTTCATCAAGTTTCATATCTCGTACTTTAAATATTTCGGTGTTTGTTAAGATTGATATAATTAAAATCGATAAGTATTTTTTACTCACTATTTTCTCTTAATTAAACGCTTGAGGTCTGATTATTAAAAATAAAAGTTGAATGTGGCCTGTGAGTCTGAAAAGGTTACCGACTCCTGATATAGATTACCAAATCCAATGCAAGAAAATCTTTTATAAAGAAGCAGATTTTTTTATATATCAGGGATGTATATTTCAGGTGTGCGGTGCACACCCGTGGAATAGCAATATCACCGATATTATATTTTTGCATTTATTGCTGTTAAAGACTCCCCTAATTGCTTCCTGGTTTTTGTGATTCCTAAAATTAAACACAATATGCTAATGTTTCATGAAAAGGACACTTTTTGACGCATACACATTGCATCACATTTGCGTTATGCGATCCCAGAAGGAGAGGCTGGGTGTGCACTGAGAAAAATAGCACTTAGAAATCAACGACTGTGATTGGTTGTTGTGTCAACTAATCCAATAGAACATTGTCATTTGTCATCAGTTGCTATTTTTGTTTTCTGAGTTTCATCCATTTTGTGTGTGAAGTGTAAACTGATGTGTTTAGGACACCGACATAGTGATGCAAGTAGCTCTATCAAAAATAGAGCTACTTGCATCATAACTCACATATCAGAAACCCTGATATGCGAGTTAATTAAGGTATCTAAAAATTACCATTTTTAGATACCTTAATTACAAAACAAGTGGATGGATATATTAACCTAACTATTTACCGCAAAGCAACTCATATTGGCCAGTATCTACTTTTCTTCTTCACATCATATATCTCCAAAGTTGAGTATCATACATCTACTCAAAAATAGAGCTACTCGCATCATAACAGAAGAGAAAACTCAAGGATGAATTAACTCACATATCAGAAACCCTGAAAGACAATGGCTATCCAAAAAATTTAATTCAAAAGACTTTTCTCCAACCCCTCCCAACAGAGAAACTCAATACAAATCTTCCATTGCCATTCCTTATGCTGGGACAGTCTCACAGAAGATTGCAACACTTCTCAAACCATATGAAATAAGAGTAACTTTCAAAACCAATTAAGACACTCTGCAACTTGTTAAGATCACCAAAGGATAACAATGCTTTCTTCAAACATTCTGGTGTTGACAACATCCCTTGTTCATGTGGTTTAAATTACGTAGGGCAAACTTCCAGAAGTTTGGAAATAAGAAAAAAAACACAGACATTAATAATAACAGAAAAGATAATTCCAGGTTAGCCCTTCATTTCTTGAATACCAATCATAACATTGAATGGGACAAAAGTTCTATGCCGTATTTAGAGGAAGACTTTTGTAACCGAAACTTCAAAAAGGCAGCCTCAATAGGAACCAAGGGATAATCCTTGCTGACATATGGAAGACCCTCATAAGATCACTTAGCACACCAGAATGCAACTTCGCTGCAAATTACAGAATGCACTTGCATAACAATAAAAGTAAAAATAAACTTTCAACATCTTTCTCTAAATCCAGAGTAATTTAATAAAAAGGTGGCACACCGTTTGGCAGCTCCTATAGGAGGAGATGACCTTGCTAATGCTGCCTTGGTATCTCCACTTGGGCCTGTCTCCCACTGAAGAGACCTCAATAAAGGTCGAAACTAGTCTGGGTAGTGGCCTTTCTCTTAATGCATAACATTATACATATCTGCAAGGAGATGTGTTTTGCATTATGGGAGATCCTGAGATAGGAGTGTTGGTAGCTTGCTCCACCTTTGCAAGGAGAGTTACCCGGTGTTGTACCACTTTACCCCAGTCCTGAAGACTTTCAGGAGCAAACTTTGTTTGCACACACACTTGGATAAAGGATTAAACTAAATTTATTATACACACACTCCGTGCATTTGATGTAACGAGTCTTTTGAATTTGTATAACGTTTAGTACTCATTTATGTTTTTTCTTGATCTGTTTTTTTTTTTATCACCCTATGTATGCCCAGATGAAGCCAACAGTCAAGTTGGTGAAACTAGTCGGCTTAATTTATTAAAATCTTCAGTCAATATATCCAAGTCTAATTTTAATTTTAAACATTTCGTCTAATATCTATTTCAAATTACAGCTACATTGCATAAACTCAAGAATTACTCATTTCATGCTACTTAGAAGCACTGTCTCTGAGATGCAGCTACAAATGAGAGATTAATCCAGTTAAATGTTCTCCTGGGTTTGAAGGATTATCGCACCTCTTAGAGATAACTGAAAGCCTGCACCTCTCATCCATGTTTCTTCAACTCTACTGCACATTCATAGTTTGGTGGATGTCAAAACAAAGGCCTTTGTACCAAATCTAATCAAATGCCTAGGAGGAAATAAAAAAACACACATTCATTTCTCTAAACATTTTCCATGTCATCTGTCCAAAAGATCTCTAAAGTGATGGAATCTATGTCAGCATTTATTTATTGGTTGAGAAGTTTCCAGATAACAAAGAAATTGATTTTTCTTCTTTCCCCATTACTTCATAAATACCTAAAGTAACGGGATGGAAAAGTTGTACCTTTTACTTGCTCTTTAAAACTACTAAAAAGTCCTGACTGAAGCTCACAGGTATAGGTGCTATTCTAAAGAAAATTCATTATAGCAAATTATTCCTGTGATGCTACAAGCTCTGAATACAGGGCTAATTTCCAAGCTGCAGATATACATATAAAATATGTAAAGTATGAATAGGCAACAGAGAAATAACAGGAAGAGGACTTTCAGGTGTGAAATTTAGACAGGATTCTTCTGATCTCATTGGCAGAAATCAAAGTAAACAATGAATGTGGAATTTAATTCACATTTACATCTGTCCTAGAGACCAAAATGTTCTAAATGTTCTTGCATGACTGTACAGATACTCTTGTTATAGCAAAATTTGTATGGTCCAGAGGAATAGTGTTATACTGGACAGTTGGTTATGAATTTTTTTTTAGCATAGCAAATGGTCAGGATATTTTACTAGTAGTGTTTGCTATTGTGAGAGACTGTATTATGTTGTTAGTTCATAAATCATCCAATACATAGACTATGAAAAGACTACCAATGGTAGGCTCGTCGCAGTCCATGTATCAGATGGTTTAGGCAGTTTACATTTTCTGCCAAGAACTCACTTAGAGAACTTAGCAGGAAACATGCAAAAGGCATACAAAATGTCAAAGATCCACTTCTTACATTCACGTATCTTTCCTCCTAATTTGGGTGTTGTCAGTGATAAATATGACAAATAATTTCATCAGGACATTCTTGTGTGGAAAACAGTATTTAGGCAAGTAACTTTGATCATGCTTACTGAATTTTTCTGGTTCTTAAACCAACCAGCTATAAGAGTAAAAGCAAATTGGAAATAACTTAATATATGTATGCTACAGATTCATATGAAATTTAATTGTATGTCAACAAATGATTTCTGAAAAAACTGAAAGGTCATAGAAATTAAGATCTTATTTAAATTTCAGACTCACTTTTGCTTCAAGACAAAATAAATATTCAATTTGTTGCTCAGATAAGTAATGCTATGCAACATTACACAATTAAATGTCTAAGGTGCTTCTGTTTTAAATGCTGCAGTATGAAAGTAGAGTTCTGAGTGCATTTGCAAAGCAAGAAGTCAGGGAGAGGCAAAAACCCTGCTCAATGAGGACTACTACCATAGTGAACTTGGTATGCTATGAGTTTGAGATTACAGAAATTGAGCTGAAAAAGCTAAGAGACTACTAGTTGGTAAAAGGGGATGAAAAACTTAATATCAAGATTAAGGGAAATTATATTCTTGGTTTAATCCTTTATTCAAGTGTAATAAATAAAGTTTACATGTGAAGTATCTTCATGACTGGGCTACTTGTATATAGAGGCTAATGACTTCATCAATTACCTTAGTATCCTATAATGCAAAGCACATTCCCTTTCAGACATGTATAATATCTATGCATTATGGGAAGGGCTACTACCCATACCAGGAAGAAATACCAAGTTTGAAGTAATGAAGTCATATTTCCCCATATACAAGTAGTGAAAAAGGTGTGTCACCTTATCTCTTCCAGGTCTGGTTCCCACCGACAAGAGCTCAAAGGTTGAAACTAGTCTGGGTAGTGGCTGGCCTTTCTCATAATGCATAGCATTATACATGTCTAAAAGGTGGGGGGGTGCTTTGCATTATGGGATACTAAGACAATTGATATGAAGTCATCAGCTTCTAAATACCAGTAGCCCAGTCATGTGCAAACTTTGTTTGATTACACTTGGATAAAGAATTAAATCAACAATATACTTTCTTAGCATCTTTAATTTATAGTATAACCAAGTGAAAAAACTTTCAATAACCAAATTAAGAGAGTTTGCAGGTATGTAGTTCTAATAATCTGTTAATGATTTAAGGAAATAAGTCTCACCTGATGTAAGAAGAACAACAGCTGAGAAAAGTCCAATTTCTGTGTCATTCAGCTGAAGATTGTTGAAGGTGACAACAAAGTTGAAGAGCAAGGAAATAAACTCATGCTGCAAATAAAAAACCAATGTAAGTTTCATTTTTTTTTTTTTTAACTTTTGTTAAAAATCATTGAATATAAAGGGAAAAAATAAATCAAGGATTTAATGTTCTTGTTCATCATTTTAAGCAAAATTTTCTGTAAATATAAATGTATTGGATCATGCTGCATATTAATTATGCTTACGCTTCAATGGTAGTGTTACAAGAGCTACACATTAAAGCAAATTACACAAGAGTAGTACTTGCCATTACCAAATAAAATGATGCAGACAAATCTGTAGACAACTAGAGCTCAGCCTTCCCCAATTTTGAGATAACATGTACTAATATTACTGACTGGGATTATTCCTTCAGGTTTAGTTTGATTAGAAATAACCAAAGCTATGAGGCCTGTATAATGTGTCTACTATTTGTAATTCATCTCTAACTGATGATCTAATTTGTGTATAATTTGTAGTTGTTTATTTTGGGTATTCTATTTAAGGTGGCCTGACTATTTTGTTAACATCTAAGAATTTTGGTGAGATAGTAGAGAAATTTCTTACCAATAAGTTCAAACCATAAAGTCACACTGCAAAAGATAATTTGTAACCATGATTCGAATCCTAATATGGGCATGGATATTTGTGATTATCTTTAGGCGGGAGATGAATTTCACTACCTGCTCTGTGCTCATTAGAAGACTGAAGCAGCAAGATTCTAGAAATAAATTCTTTAATCTGCCACAATACTGATGTACGTAAGTTTAAAACTATCCTTGGATGGAGTCTGGGGGGGGGGGTCGCAACCTTAGCTTCCAAGTAATCGAAAATTACTTAAACCATTTTATTCCTTTCAAGTTTTGGCTACCTTTCAGCATTTGGTTAAAAAGATGTAAAGCCAAGTATGTTATCATCATGCAAAGGCACTTGAATACCACATGGAACTCTGTTACACAAATTAGAAAAATGGGGATGGATGTGACACTGGTCATGTGGATAACAGGGTGGCTGCTAAACAGATAAAGAAGTGATATATGGAGAGGCAGAATTAAGGCAAAAACAGGTGACTAGTGGTGTGTGCCACAAGGTTCAGTGCTGGAATCACTGCTATTTAAATTGTACATAAATGACATAGGAAACAGCAGTTGTTTGCTGATGGTGCAAAATTAGGTAGAATAATAGTTAAGGCAATGAGGAGAGTCTGCAGGACAATTTAAATAGGCTGTCATAGTATGGACAACAGATAACAGGTGTCAGTTTAATATGGGGAAATGTAAAGTTATGCATTTTTGGAAAAATAGATTACAAGCTGTGCATCATACTGATGGCAATGTACTCCAGGAAATAGATGAAACTAGAGATTTAGGGGTGGTGGTAGACAGAGAGTTAAAGTTTAGAGGACATATTGCTAAGGTTATATATAATAAATAACGGAAAAGCTCACGTAGAAATATTATTTAATGGTATAATTTTCGCCCGTGTGTCACAGGCATCTTCAGTACAATTAGGCACAAAAATCAAACATTAACTGACAATTCCAAAAAGCACCACCTAAGTAGCTGGTGTAAGATAACTAAAAAGGTCAATAACTTTCTTAAAAAAAAATATATATATATATATATATATATATATATATATATATATATATATATTTAATACAATAAAAAGTTAGGAAAGATTAGCTGATTTGTAAAGTACTATCTCCCATAAAGGGGATAGACGTAAGCCGTCGGATCTGTTTAAGTTAGGAGAATGAAGTAGAGTTTCACATGCTTCTTTATAAAGGCGTTCCATGAGAAACTGACTTTTGTGAAGAACTCTTGTCTTTTTCCAATGAACTCTGTGTCTAGTGAAGATGGCATGTTCTGCAAGTCCAGACTTTTCAGGTTTAAAGTATTCAATATAAGATTGGTGTTCTTCTAGCCGAATGGAGGCAGATCTTCCCGTTTGTCCGAAATAACATAATCCACAAGAGCACGGAATCTGGTAGACACCTGGATGATTAAGATGTGGAAGCTTGTCCTTTGGAGAAGCGAGAAAGGTGGAGATTTTTCTAAACGGTCGAAAGGCAACAAAAATATTCAGTGGTTTTAAAATTTTTGCTATACGTTCACTGATGCCTTGTATATAAGGGATGGTAATGCGCGTTATTTCCTCTGTGTTTGAAGAGGGAGACATATTAAATCTACTCAAAGTTCTTTTAATGAAGTAATTCTTATAGCCATTAGATAGAAAGGAAGAAGTTATATATCGTATTTCTTTCTGTAAAAGATCGTCTGTAGAACAAAAGGAGTGGGCCCGATGAACCAGTGTTTTAATAGTTCCTGCCTTTTGACTGGGATGGTGATGAGATTCCGCATGGATATAATGGCCTGTATGAGTCTTCTTTCTATAAACAGAGAAATGTAGGTTACCATCTGGTTGGCGAAGAATTAGAAGATCTAAAAAGGCTAACTGCTTATTTGATTCTACTTCTAGGGTAAACTTGATCCTAGGATGAAATGCGTTTAACTTATTGAGAAATTGTTGAAGTTCATCAGAAGAGCCATTCCATACAGCAAAAATGTCATCGACATATCTGAACCAATGAGTAGGTCTGGGAGAAATATTGTCAAAGATACGTTGTTCAAAATGTTCCATAAAGAAATTGGAGATAGCAGGAGAGAGAGGATTACCCATTGCTGTTCCTTCAATTTGTTGATACAACTTATTTTTAAAAGAAAAATAACCAGAATTTATTACAAAATCAAATAAGTTTACAATGTCTGAAGGAAATTCCTGTTGTAGTAATTCAATACTTTCCGAAAGAGGCACATTTGTAAATAAAGAAACATCTAAACTGATCATGATATCAGAAACGTCCAAATGAAGATCTGAAATTTTATTTTTAAAATCCAAAGTATTTTTTATATAAGTATCAGTTCTTCTAGTTGAAGAGGAGAGTAAATTAGATAAAAATTTTGAGATTTTGTAAGTTGGGCAACCTATACAATCTAGGTGGACGACCGAAGAAGGTTTTAAGTTTTTTCTTCTGATCTTCATTCCATGTAGATACATTATCTATAAGAGAATTAAGTCTCTTCAATTGACTCCGGGTAGGATCCGATGTAAGAGGCCTATAAGTTGAATAGTCGCGAAGTAAAAGAGACATTTTTCTCTCATATTCCTTCCTATCTTGAATCACTACAGCCTTCCCCTTATCAGCTTTCGTAATTATTAAATTATTGTTATTCTTCAGTGATTTCAATGCTTTAAATTCAGAGTAAGAAAGATTAGGACGAGGAGGCTTGGCATGAAAAAGAATTTGTGCACATTCAAAACGTAACCTGTTGGCTGTATTTTGGGATAAGGATCGAATACCCCTGTCTATGTTATGAAAAAAATCCATAATAGGCACCTTATTCGGCGTAACAGCGAAATCATATCCTTTTGATAAAACAAAACGTTCACAGTCTGTTAGTGGACGTCCGGAAACATTTATGACTACTTTATCTATATCAATAGTATTATTACTGGATCTAGGTAAGCTGACTAGTGATTCAAATTTGCGTTTCAGCTTGTCACGAGAATCATTGAAAACCTTTAAGTAAGAACTCGAAGATAAGCGCATTACAGTAGTAAAAGTTTCAACAGTTAAAATAGATTCCAGAGCAATTTTTATATCCATAATTTCTCTATTTAAGATGGCAAGAGATTTTTTAGCTTCGTGTAGCTGAATATTTAAAAGAGATACTTCAAAGCTAGTAAGTCTCTAGATGGCAAGAGATTTTTTAGCTTCGTGTAGCTGAATATTTAAAAGAGATACTTCAAAGCTAGTAAGTCTCTAGATGGCAAGAGATTTTTTAGCTTCGTGTAGCTGAATATTTAAAAGAGATACTTCAAAGCTAGTAAGTCTCTTTTAAATATTCAGCTACACGAAGCTAAAAAATCTCTTGCCATCTTAAATAGAGAAATTATGGATATAAAAATTGCTCTGGAATCTATTTTAACTGTTGAAACTTTTACTGCTGTAATGCGCATATCTTCGAGTTCTTACTTAAAGGTTTTCAATGATTCTCGTGACAAGCTGAAACGCAAATTTGAATCACTAGTCAGCTTACCTAGATCCAGTAATAATACTATTGATATAGATAAAGTAGTCATAAATGTTTCCGGACGTCCACTAACAGACTGTGAACGTTTTGTTTTATCAAAAGGATATGATTTCGCTGTTACGCCGAATAAGGTGCCTATTATGGATTTTTTTCATAACATAGACAGGGGTATTCGATCCTTATCCCAAAATACAGCCAACAGGTTACGTTTTGAATGTGCACAAATTCTTTTTCATGCCAAGCCTCCTCGTCCTAATCTTTCTTACTCTGAATTTAAAGCATTGAAATCACTGAAGAATAACAATAATTTAATAATTACGAAAGCTGATAAGGGGAAGGCTGTAGTGATTCAAGATAGGAAGGAATATGAGAGAAAAATGTCTCTTTTACTTCGCGACTATTCAACTTATAGGCCTCTTACATCGGATCCTACCCGGAGTCAATTGAAGAGACTTAATTCTCTTATAGATAATGTATCTACATGGAATGAAGATCAAAAGAAAAAACTTAAAACCTTCTTCGGTCGTCCACCTAGATTGTATGGTCTTCCAAAAGTTCATAAACCAGGCATTCCGTTAAGACCAGTCGTAGATTGTATAGGTTGCCCAACTTACAAAATCTTAAAATTTTTATCTAATTTACTCTCCTCTTCAACTAGAAGAACTGATACTTATATAAAAAATACTTTGGATTTTAAAAATAAAATTTCAGATCTTCATTTGGACGTTTCTGATATCATGATCAGTTTAGATGTTGTTTCTTTATTTACAAATGTGCCTCTTTCGGAAAGTATTGAATTACTACAACAGGAATTTCCTTCAGACATTGTAAACTTATTTGATTTTGTAATAAATTCTGGTTATTTTTCTTTTAAAAATAAGTTGTATCAACAAATTGAAGGAACAGCAATGGGTAATCCTCTCTCTCCTGCTATCTCCAATTTCTTTATGGAACATTTTGAACAACGTATCTTTGACAATATTTCTCCCAGACCTACTCATTGGTTCAGATATGTCGATGACATTTTTGCTGTATGGAATGGCTCTTCTGATGAACTTCAACAATTTCTCAATAAGTTAAACGCATTTCATCCTAGGATCAAGTTTACCCTAGAAGTAGAATCAAATAAGCAGTTAGCCTTTTTAGATCTTCTAATTCTTCGCCAACCAGATGGTAACCTACATTTCTCTGTTTATAGAAAGAAGACTCATACAGGCCATTATATCCATGCGGAATCTCATCACCATCCCAGTCAAAAGGCAGGAACTATTAAAACACTGGTTCATCGGGCCCACTCCTTTTGTTCTACAGACGATCTTTTACAGAAAGAAATACGATATATAACTTCTTCCTTTCTATCTAATGGCTATAAGAATTACTTCATTAAAAGAACTTTGAGTAGATTTAATATGTCTCCCTCTTCAAACACAGAGGAAATAACGCGCATTACCATCCCTTATATACAAGGCATCAGTGAACGTATAGCAAAAATTTTAAAACCACTGAATATTTTTGTTGCCTTTCGACCGTTTAGAAAAATCTCCACCTTTCTCGCTTCTCCAAAGGACAAGCTTCCACATCTTAATCATCCAGGTGTCTACCAGATTCCGTGCTCTTGTGGATTATGTTATTTCGGACAAACGGGAAGATCTGCCTCCATTCGGCTAGAAGAACACCAATCTTATATTGAATACTTTAAACCTGAAAAGTCTGGACTTGCAGAACATGCCATCTTCACTAGACACAGAGTTCATTGGAAAAAGACAAGAGTTCTTCACAAAAGTCAGTTTCTCATGGAACGCCTTTATAAAGAAGCATGTGAAACTCTACTTCATTCTCCTAACTTAAACAGATCCGACGGCTTACGTCTATCCCCTTTATGGGAGATAGTACTTTACAAATCAGCTAATCTTTCCTAACTTTTTATTGTATTAAATATATATATATATATATATATATATATATATATATATATTTTTTTTTTTAAGAAAGTTATTGACCTTTTTAGTTATCTTACACCAGCTACTTAGGTGGTGCTTTTTGGAATTGTCAGTTAATGTTTGATTTTTGTGCCTAATTGTACTGAAGATGCCTGTGACACACGGGCGAAAATTATACCATTAAATAATATTTCTACGTGAGTTTTTCCGTTATTTATTATATATAGTTATGTCTACTCACGGTTTACCTCTTTTAAAACTTATTGCTAAGGTTGCCCATAAGATTACTTGGCTATTGAAGAAAGCATTAACAAGTAGAGATAAAGAAGTTGTTATTCCTCTTTATAAGGCCTTGATTTGCCCACATCTGAATTACTGTGTTCAAGTCTGGTCCCCCTGGGTTTCTTAGTGATGAGGTGGAGAGGATTCAAAAGGCAAGTGACAAAGATGGTGAGTGGCCTGCGGAATGTTCCATATGAGGATAGACTGAGGGTGTGTGGATTGCAAAAGTTGCATGGCAGGGAAAAAGGAAAGTTATGATAGAAACATTTAAGTTGCTTAAAGGGTTTTATAGGATTGATGCAGGGGAAATGTTTCAGCACTTGGCTGGAGGGGCCAGAACAAGGGGTCATCCCTGGAAGTTGATGTGTGGTTAGTAGGAGTGCGAGGACTACATTTTTTGCTTGGAGAGTTGTGAATGAGTGGAATGGGTTGCCAGAGTCAGTTGTAAATGCTTTGTCTGTTAATGGGTTTGAGGAGAAGCATGATAGTGTCGGTCTCCCACAATGACTCTTTGGACTCCATAGAGGTGCATGTACAATAATAATAAAATTCCTGATATGTATCCTCAGGTGGTGTACATGATATTATGATAGTGCTACATGAAGTTACACCATCACTAACTTCCAATCAACAATTTTCCTCCAAATTAATCTGTCAAGACTCAAACATCGAGATTTTCTAAGACACTTTTGACTATCAATCCACCTTCATCATGGTCTTCCTCTCGATCTTTTGTCTGCCAACCTGGCATAGAACACATATTTTGCTAATCTTTCCTCTCCCATTCTTTTTAAGTGACTATACCACCTGAGATTAGCTCTACAACACATCCCTGAATGCTAATAATGGTAAGTTTTTTTCTAACATCCTCATTTTAATGCAATACTGTGTTACCTGTTCACTCCACTAATCTTTCTCAGAAATCTCGCATCTCTTGTCTCCAGTCTTTGATCAAGTGTTTTGTTTCGAACCCAGTTCTCAGATCCATAAGTTAATCATTGGTTTGAACACTGTCTTGTACACCCTCTGTGCAAAAAGAAACCAAACTTTTGATAGAAAATAAAACACAGGCCAATTATAATTATTCAAATCATTTATTTCAATCAATATACTCTCCCTCAGCTTCGATACAGCATTTGGCATGGTCAATTAATTCGTCAAATGAGTTTTTTTTTAATATCGGTTTTTGGGATATTGAGGGTTGTGTTTACTGCAGCTTGAACGTTTTCAATGATGTTGTATCGCTTTCCTTTCATCGGCAAATGAAGTCGGAAAAGAGAAAGAAGTTGCAGGGTGCTAAATCAGGTGAATACAGTGAGCGATCAAACACACAAACTTGGTTTTTGCTCAAAAACTGTCTCACAATGTTCAAACGATGAGATGGTGCATTATCGTGCAAAAGTGACCAGCTGCGTGCATCACAATATTCATGCCATACGCAAGGAATTATCGCTATCAATCTCTTCAAAACTTTGAGATAAAACTCGCCATCGATTGTTTGGCCAGGCAAAACAAATTCTTTGTGGATAATATCCTTAGAATCATAAAAACAAATCAGCATTGTCTTTACTTTTGACTTCTCCAAGCGACTTTTTTTTCGGATGCCCCCTCTTCTGGTGGTCTCTACTCAGCACTCTGGTGCTTTGTTTTGGGTTCATACTCAAAACACCACATTTCGTCACCAGTAATGATCGTTTCAAGGGAGTTTGAGTCCTTACAAATGGTTTTAACGAGGTCCTTGCAATGTTCAATTCGATACATTTTTTGGTTGTCATTCAACTTGTGGGAAACAAATCGTGAATTCAATTTACGAAGGCCCAAACTCTCGGTCAAAATGTTGTGCACAGTTGATTTTGGAATCCCCTATTCATCTTCAATCAATCTCGTGGACTATTTCAGGTTTTCTTTGATGAAATCATGCACGTTTTAGATATTAACTTCGTTCAGTCCAGTTTTTGGATGGCCCTGCTTTTCGTCATCTCACAATCACTTAGAAATCGCTTAAACCACTCTTAAACTTGAGTACGGGATAAGCATTTATCACCGTATGCTTTTTGAAGCATTTGATGCGTTTTGGTAAAACTTTTACCAAGTTTAACGCAAAAGTCAATAGCAGCTCTCTGTTTGAAACTCATTTTCCAACCGTTCGTCAAAACACACTGTCATTCTTGGCACTATAACTCTGCTTCTAATGAAACAAATGTCAAACAGTTGACACAACACTAATGAAGGTTGCCACTTTCGACAACAAAAAAGATACAACAGGTGGCACCACTAGTTTCTTCTATTTTCGAAAAGTTCAGTTTCTTTTTGGACAGAGGGTGTATACAGCTAATTTAGTGCTTTGAATAATTTTTTTCTTATTCCATATAAATTTATTCGCATGATTTCCTACCAAACAAGCTTTACTAATTCTGTTGTCTATTTCATATTTAATCTAATGTTTAAAGGTATTTGTGGCATAACTATAAATAGTAAATTATACTATAACCACAGTAATTAACTTTAATGAAATAAAGGTACAAATATTTCGTACTGAAATTAACAGTACATCATCAGTATAGACAACAAACAGTTCAAAGGAATGGAATACAAAGTACATAACCGTCGGTGGATTATATTAAAACTGTTGCTGCGTGCTAGAAATTAATAAATAAAATTTTATTAATATTATTAATAATATTAATAATTAATGTTGGTGTTATCAAGTCTTTAATAGAGCACATAAAGTGTGTTCCTCTCCCTCAAGCTTACAACAAGAACTTTTCACTATCAAAAAGTTAATAGAATTTAACCCTAATCAAATCCAGCAGATAACTGACTCCTATGTTCCAACACCTCAGGGTTCCAATCCCTTATATTTCTGGCATCTCAGAACCAACGGGAAGAATTATGAAGTATCATCTTATTCCCACATATTTTCCTATCAACAAAATTTCTCACTCATCGCCATCTACAAAAGAAAAACTGGCACCTCTATCATTAGCTGGCATTTACCAGATACTGTGTGAATGTAATTTAACATACTTTGGAAAAACAGGCCGTTCTGTGGGAAAAAAAAAAAAAATGAAGGGACATTAGTATCATATCGAATACATGAAACCTCAAAAGTCTGGCCTGGCACAACATAGTATTGACACTAAACACAATATTCAGTGAGATAAAGCTCATCTTTTCCATAGACGCAAAAGAAAATTGTGAAGTCCTTTTACATCAGCCAAATTTGAATCTAAATGATAGTCCGCATGGTTAGCCTAGTGGCTGTGATCTTTGCAACCATATGCCTGGGGAAGGAGTGGCCCAGGTTCGATTCCCATCTGCGACGCGATGGGAATCGAACCTGAAGGATCATCTTCCTCAGCCATAGTCAAGTTAGCCGGTCTTGGGCATGGACAGTAGGGTTCCCCCTCCCCCCAGTTTATCCTGGGGTTTTTCATCCCACAAAGCAGGCAAACTGGCCTTGTGAACTCAAAATTACAGGATATAGGATACACTGGGGAGTAGGGCTGACCACCTTATCATGTGAACAGTTTGAGGTCTGATGATTAATAAATCCTTGACACCACAAGGTAAAAGAGGGTATAAAGAAGATGAGATATGAGATGATGATTGTCCCTCTCTGTCCCTCCCAAAAGTTTGGGAGATTCTTATCTTATGTAACCATCAAAGAAATAGTTTAAGAATTATTTAATAATATTTTATCAATATTAAATTTTCTAGCACGCGGCAACAGTTTTTAATTGGTAATCCACCGACTGTTATGTACCTCGTATTCCATTCCTTTGAACTGTTTGTTGTCTACACTGATGATGTACTGTTAATTTCAGTATGAAATATTTGTACCTGGGGTGCTCAAGGTTCAAAGCTGTATAACTGAGAGGAGATCTCCACATAGCCTTTAAAGGAATGCGGAGAACCGACCAGGGCTTCTGACCTAATGTCCAATCCTCGCCTTCTCGTGGTGCACCCTGTTGGGTATCTACTTGGATACTGAACGAACGAGGATGGGCTGGCAATTTGGGACTTAGCCAACCAAATTATATTCTTACTGGTTAAACCAAAATAAAAAATGATGGTACAACATGACAAAATTTCATATCGGCTGGGGTGTTGCGCGGTTAAACAAGGCCCCCCGTTGTTTTCGCCAGGGAACCAGGGAGAACAGCGAAAACTCAGGTACTGGAACAATCTGAAAACACACCCCAACTCAACATCACCAGAGTTAAAGATTGGTACTATCAACATAAGAAACCTGAATGGCAAAGAAATGGAGCTAGCTGAGGAATTAGATAAGTCCCAGATCAACATTATAGGGGTGACTGAAACAAAAAAGACAAAAACTGGTGAGATCTTTCTGAGCAATAAATACAAAATGTTATATTCAGGCAATGACAATCAAGGAAAAGAAGGAGTAGCCATAGTATTCAACCCAAAATACGAGGCTAATCTTCTTGAATGGCAATCAGTCTCGAGTAGAGTGATGTGCACAAATACGAGAATGGGGAACTGGACAATGAGACTTGTTTGTGTCTATGGTCCCACAGAAGTTTCTACTAAGGTAGAAGTGGAGGAATTTTTTTGAGGCTGTAGAAAAAGCAACTGACACAATTAAAAAGGAAAAGTTGGCCCTTGATTGGGATCTAAATAGCAGAGTAGGAAATGATTGCGAGACATACAAAAATATTTCGGGAAAATTTGGAAAAACAGCAAAGCTAATAATAATGGCAAATATCTGTTGGATTTCTGCTCAGGACATGGACTGGTTATTACTAGCACCATGTTCCAACATAAAAATATGCACAAATTCACATGGAGAGAAGAGGCAAGGAATAAGGAGTCTCATTGACTATGTTATTGTTGATAGTGATGCTTTTTTCCTGGTGCAGGACACCAGAGTGTACAGAGGATTTGAAATTGGAAGTGATCACTATTTAGTCTTGAGCAGGATAAAATTAAATTTCATATTGAAAAGAATAACATGTAAGAAAGTTTTAAAGCGAATAAAAGTTGAGCAGCTCTTAGATATGAACTGTAGACTAAAATACACAAAGATTATTGAAGAAAAAATGAAGGAGTTTCAGAACAGGAATCAAACCTTGGAGATTCAGTGGCAAGCCTTGAAGAAAGCACTGATTCATTCAGCTAGAGAGGCATGTGGTGAAGTTGTCTGCTAGGATAGAAAAATTAGAACTCCATTGTGGATACAAGAAGTTAAAGAGGCAGTAAAGGAAAAGAAGAAAGCATATCAAAAGTTCCTGGCAAATAAATCAGCTTCTGATCTTAGAGAATACAGAGACAAATGCAAGAATGCTAAACAGTGTATAAAACTAGCTAAACAAAAGTCATGTGCAGACTTTGGCAAGAATATAGAAAATAAATATCAAGAAGGTGGCAAAATATTCTGGAGGTTGTTGAAGAAGCTTAGGAATGGAAGAAAGAGTGCCGTAAAAGGAGTTAGATATGATAAAAGTGACATGAAAACAGGAGAAAAAGATATCCTTGAAGTATGGAGTAATTACTTTGAAAAACTGCTAAATGAAACAAGCAGTGATGACAGCACAGTGATAAAAAACACTGACCAGGCATGCAGTCAGGAATACATATCCATACTTGAAGTAGAAAAAGCCATCAAAGGTTTGAAATGTGGAAAGGCAGCATACTTCACCACCATACTTCAGCATTCGACCAGAAATGCTGAAGTATGGTGGTATAAGTCTTACAGTGGTTGCACTGCATAGTTCAGTAAGCCTGGACAGAGGGACGAATTCCCAATGATTGGAGTAGAGCTCTCATAGTACCTATATATAAAAAGGGAAATAAAACTGAATGTGAGAATTACAGAGGTATTTCCCTACTGAGTGTTCCTGGCAAGATCTATGCAAGTATACTTGAGAAACGGCTGAGAGGAATTGTGGAAGAAAAGCTAGGTGAAGAACAAGCTGGATTCAGGCCAAATAGAGGCTGTCAGGATCAGATCTTCACTTTACGACAAATAATCGAGAAGGCATGGGAATATAACAAAGATCTGTATTTAAGTTTTGTCGATTTGGAAAAGGCATATGACAAGGTGCCAAGAGAGAAGCTATTCAATATACTACAGTTATATGGTGTCAATGGGGCATTATATCAAGCAATACTTAATCAAGAGTTAGAATTGAAGGAAGTACAGGAAGATGGTTTAATGTTAAATCTGGTGTGAGACAAGGATGTACATTATCCCCTCTGTTATTCATTAACTATATGGATCACATTATGAAGGAAAGTGGTATTAAACATGATATCAGAATTGGAGATGTTAATGTCAGCTCTTTGCTTTATGCTGACGATGTTATACTTCTGAATAAATCTGCTACTAGTTTGCAAGATTCCCTGACAAAATTGAATAACTGTTGTAATAGATATGGTATGAAGGTCAGCAATAAAAAGACAAAGACAATGAAAATAGGCAGAATCACTGAAAATGTCAACTGTGTTGTGAATGGAGAACCTGTGGAACCAGTAAAACATTTCAGCTACTTAGGCACAATTTTCAGTGAAGATGGTAAATTAAATATAGAAATAGACAACAGAATCAGCAAAGCTGGTATGGTGGGAAGTCAATTGAATAAATTCATATGGAATAAGAGAGAAATTAGTCGGAACACTAAATAAGCTGTATGCAAGACGATGTTCAAACCAGTTTTAACTTATGGATCTGAGAGTTGGGTCAGAAGTAAAACACTTGATCAAAGACTAGAGACCGCAGATATGAGAGTCCTGAGAAAGATTATAGGCGTGAACAGATGGCATCAATGGCAATATCATATTAAAAACGAGGATATTAGGAAAGAACTTCAGATTGTCAGCATACATGAATGCATTAGCAGAGCTAATCTCAGGTGGTATGGTCACTTAAACAGAATGGGCGAAGAAAGATTAGCAAAACAAGTATTCTCTGCCAGGTTGGCAGCAAACGACTCAGAGGAAGACCAAGATATAGGTGGATTGATACGGTACAAAGTGCCTTAGACGATAAAAATATAAGGTCTGATAATGTTGGAGTCTTGACAAGTAACAGACTGATTTGGAGGAAAATTGTAGATAGGAAGTTAGTAATGATGTAAATTTTTCATGTTGTACTATCATATCCTATACACCCTTTGAGGGTACATGGCAGGAATTTGATGATATTTGTACCTTTATTTCGTTAAAGTAAATTACTGTGATTATTGTGTAATTTATTATTTATTTCTATATTTAATTTACCATCTTCACTAAAAATTACTGGAAATTACAAAATGTTTAATACTGGAAAAAAAAAATGCAGTTTTATCTATGAATTATGACCAATATGAAATTGCTGTGTCACTGGGTTATATACTAAAGACTAGTTACAAGCAGATCGCCCTTCCTCTCTAGTCTCTAAAATGTTTTCTTATATAAAACAGGCTTGTGAAACTTAAGTTTTTCAAAATGGAAAATAAGAAAAACATACATCTCAAAAATAAAACCCATTCTGAAAGGGGATGACTTAAGAATGATTAATACTGCACTATATTATCTCAATATAGTGAAGAATGCAAACTACAGGTATTATATCACATTTTGGTACATAAAAAATCTTTTAAACAAAATATTCTTTTCTTTCAGAAACTCCATTTTTATCTATATCTTAAAAAAATTAGAACCTTAGGCAACTTACGTCAAACATCAATTCCATTTGTTGACGTGAAATGTAGCTGCCATCACTAAAAGTAAGTGTATTATCTAGAGTGTTGACCATACGGGCAATGTGAACCAGCCATATTTCAAAGAATCCTAGTTTGATCAATATTAACTGGTCATCCTGAGTCAGATCTAAGAAGCCAGGAACCCTCTTTGCAAATTCCACGATCCTCTGGATGGAGGGTGTCAGAAGGACGGCAAAATGCTGCCACATGACAATCTTCTGCTGTTCAAGACTGTCTGCTGTGGACTGGCCATCTCCTGCAGCTGACTGGAAGTCATTCAGGCTCTATAAAAATAGATTTTTCACTAAATTTTTATTTCTAAAGATATAAAATCAGTTTTGTCAGAATTAGAAATATAAATTATGTAGTATTGCATATCCTATTTAAGTACAAGTTTCATTTATTTATTTTTAATGTGACTACCATTTAAAGCAAGCAGTTCATTATTATTATAATGTGAGACCTCCAGGGAGTCAAGGTCTCATTGAGAGAAGCTATAAATCACCCAAACCAACTCTCACACCTTCTCTTAAATTCATTCACACAATATGCACTCACTACCCCTCTAAAGGCAAACTATTCTACTCACTCACTGCTTTGCGAGAGAAAAAGCTAGCTTTTACCCCCTTTCTTGACTGCATTTATAATCTTTATGACATAGCGTTTTATAATTTTATAGCATAATCATAACGTGTACAGCAAATCTCATACAGAAAAAAAGTTACAGGTTATAATGTCAACAATGGAAAGAATCACTGCAACATTACTCATAAAAATTTCAAAACCTAATCTGACCTTGAATTTAATAAAGCCACTAGGAATTCTACTGAACTTTCAATGCTACTAATTTAATATTAGTAGCATTGAAATCTATATTTCATAGTATTTCAATATATTTCAATGAAATCTATATTTCATTGAAATCTATAAAGTCATAGTAATGCCATAAATTCTTCATTAAATAACAGAAAAAAAATTATTAAAAATTAAAAGTTACACAGAAACAGACAATAGGAGACGAATGTGGTCTTCTTAAACCGCAGAAATCTGGCCTCTCTCAACACGGAATTGAAAATCCAAACCCATTGGGAAAAGGCTAAACTTTTACACGGATCTTTATTTAAAGATGAACATTTATACAAAGAAAGTTCTGAAGCCCTACTACACAGACCAAACCTAAACCGCAACGACGTTCTTACTATTCCTAAAGTATGGGAAATTATCATACAGAATTGTGTTAAATAATTAACGTGTTTTTTTTTTTTTTACTACTGTAGCACGTTTTCATGAGATTCCATTGTAATCATGCGCCCTAACTGTATGTTATTCCTAATTTTGTTTAAATACTGTACTGATGATGTCCTAAGATACTCAGGATGAAATATTTACAATTAAATAATTTTCACTGTGGTTTATACGTGTGTTTCTTCTAATTATGAACGCACCACAGGTTTCGTTATTTAAAAAAAAAAAAAAAAACAAGCATGCAAAATGGTTCAATGGTGAGAACAAAAAAACTCTTACACATGAAATGTAACGCTTTCATTTTCAGTTCACTGTTTCACGTACCCTGCATGCATGCTTAAAAAAGATGAAAGTGGCTGTCATACAGAATAAGTGTTGTTTGGTCTCACAGCCTTAGTCGCAGCTGTGAGCAAACAACTTTGCCAGACTTCAAGATAAGCATCTAAAAAACCAATGATCGATCCATCTGGTACTTCAAAGAAGACAAAACAGGACAGATAATTTTAAATAATCATAAGATGATATATTCCAGCAATACTGATCATAAAAAACAGCTGAATTATTCAACACTAAAGATAAACTTTTTGAATGGCAAATGATTCCATATGCAGTGGTGGGGAGAAGTTTAAAAATGGAAAAATGACTCATTTGTGCCAAATGATTGAACAGAAGATCCTAGTAAAGAAATAAATTTTTCAGGTCACAGAAGACAGCTGGTTAGTTCTAAATAAGAGTACAAAATGAATACCGCCATTATTTTATATTGTAGTAAATGTGAAAAATGAAAGAATTATTATTATTATTATGCGATACCTCCAGGGAGTCCAAAGACTCATCGGGGGAGGGCACCTACTCTACAACTCTGTCTCCATCATTCAATTCACCGACCACAACTACACCAATGCCATCTACCCAACGCCATTACTAGTATTTTCACAGACAATCACACACACACACACACACACTTAAACAGAATGGGAGAGGAAAGATTAGCAAAACAAGTGTTCTCTGCCAGGTTGGCAGGAAAAAGACCAAGATATAGGTGTAGATTGATACAGTAAAAAATGCCCTAGAACAGTGGTCGGCAACCTTTTTAATAAGAAGGGTGCAATACTGCGGGTGCCATGACCCTCGCTGGCGCTGAGTTGCTGACTCCTCCTGATTTAAATAATTAAACTTAAAATTACAATTGGGATGAATGGTTTTGAAATATCTTTCTATATTACTTTTTTTAGAAATAGCCACACTATTATTGCATAATAAACAAATACATTTGCCATTATGATTGATAAAGCAAGGTGCTCACATCTGATATGACAGATACATGCTAATTGTTAACACAATTATTCTTTTTGTATTCATTTTTTTATGGTATTTTATATTCCTTCATATGTGACAATATGTTGTAAAGCGAGGTAAATAAAATTTTAAAATTTGAAATCTCGTTTTTCTTAAAAACTAATCATAGAATTTCTAAGCCTGAAATGAGAGAAAAAATGACTGTCACGAGCCCTCCATAATTTTCAAATTTTATATTGCGCTCTTCATATTAAAAAGGTTGCTGACCTCTGCAAGATGTGCTTTACATTTATGGAAAATACTAAGGAAAGAGGTCTGGAGCTTGCTCCACCTTTACTACGAGTTGCCCATAAAGCACTACTTATGCTTGCATCCACCGAAACTTTTAGTTTCTATATATTCGGCACGAAACTCTTGTAGTTTCTATATTCGGCTATGAAATAATGTTGGATTCAATATTCACTTAATTTGTACCATCATGTATTATATTTGCAGTGTTTTTTCTTTATGTTTTCTTGCATTTTAGCACATACTAGTAATGAATGTATCTCTCAAATATACTGCGATCTACACTGCAAGCTCCAAAGCAGTTGACAATTTTTCTGAGGACGCACTAAAAATTCACTGTGGGCGCTATGGCGCCCGTGGGCACTGCGTTGCCAACTTCTGCCCTAGAAGATAGAAATATAAGATCTAATAATGTTTGAGTCTTGACAGGTAGCAGATTGATTTGGAAGAAAATTGTAGATAGGAAGTTAGTAATGATGTAAATTTTTCATGTAGTACTATCACATCCTGTATACCCCTGGAGGGTACACATCAGGACTTTGATGATGAATGAATACCACACACACACACGTTTTGGGAATATTTAGAAGAAATAACCTAACAGAACTAGATTAGATCTCTGTTCTGGACATCACCTTTACTAACATGTGTTCAAATATATAGATGTGCATCTAATCTCATGGGAAGAACACAAATGAAATTACGAAAGACTTGACAGTGATATCTTCAGACCTATTGACAAGAAATTTGAAACAGGAAGTGATCAATTACTTTTAAGCAGGATAAAAATGAGTATCACCACTATGTAAAGAGAAATATTATTATTATCGGGCACCTCCATTGAGTCTCCAAAGACTCATCACGGGAGACCCAAACTATCCAAACAATGTATCATACCTCTCTTCAAACCCATTAACAGACAAAGCACTCACAACTGACTGGCAACTGATTCCACTCATTCACAACTCTCCAAGCAAAAGATCTTGTCCTCACACCTCTACTAATAACACTTTTATTCAACTTCCAGTGATGACCCCTTGTTCTGGTTTCCCCCCCCCCCCCCACACACACACACCAGCCAAGTGCTGAACCATTTCTCTTGCATCAATCCTATAATACTCTTTAAGCAACTTAAATGTTTCTATCATATCCACTTCTTTTCCCCTTGCCAACCAACTTCTGTAATCCACACACCCTCAATCTGTCTTCATAGAGAACATTCCGCAGACCACTCACCATCTTGGTCACTTGCCTCTGAATCTTCTCTACCATTTCCACATCTCCAAGAAACCCAGGGGACCAGACTTTAGCACTGTAATTCAAATTTGGACATAAAGGTCTTATAAAGAGGAATAACTTCCTTATCTCTACATGCTAATGTGTTCTTCAATAGCCAAGTAATCTTATGGGCTACCTTAATAATATGTTCTCTAAATTTTAATTCCATCTTCCACCACCCCTAATTGATGGCATTGTACTCCACGAAATAGCTTCCTCTATTTCGTGGAGTACAATGCCATCAATGTGATACACAGCTTGTAATCTGTTTATCCCAAAATGCATAACTTGACATTTCTCCATATTGAACTGATACCTTATTTAAATCATCCTGCAAGCTCTCCACATCACCTTGATTAATTATTACTCTATCTAATTTCACATTATCAGCAAACTGAATATTTCCTTTCAAATTATTTCGTATATCATTTATGTACATTCTATGTACATTACGTACAAATTAAGCAGCAATGGTTCCAGCACTCAACCTTGTGGCATACCACTAGTCATGTGCTTTTGCCTCAATTCTTCCCTTCCATATACCACTTTTTGATATCTGTCTAGCATTCACCCTCTCATCCACTTAACCAGTGTCACATCCATCTCCATTTGTTCCAATTTGCGTAATAGAGTTCCATGTGGTATTCTGTCAAATGCCTTTGTAAAATCCAGCAGAATCACCATATAGCTATTTCCCAAATCTGCTGTTACGATATTATAAAAAGATAATAAGTTACTAAGGCATTACCACCCCTTCACAAAGCCATGTCGCCCCTCATACAGTATCATATTTTTATCTACCCATTCTTGAATTCTCTTTTTGATCAATTTTCATCACACCTGAGAAAATGTATGGATTAAAAAAAGAGTTAAAGTCAAGCAGTCTCCAGAGGTGAATTGCACATCTAAATATTAGAGAAACAAGAACCAAACAATCCATAAAAAAATTCTGATTCTGTCAAGGAACTATGTTGTGAAATTGCCTGGAAGAATAATAGAAAAATCAGAACTTCTTGAGGTCTAACATGAAGTTCTGGGAGGGGAGGAGGGACAGTTTCAAAAGTTGCTGGCAACTGAGTCAGTATGCATGCATGCCCCATTAGAGAATGCAGAGAGAGAAAAAATAAAAGTCGTATAAAATTACCCAAACAAGGTCTTTCTAATCAAAGGGAGGTGGGTCGCGAGTATATTGCAATATTGGAGATAGGAAGAGAAAAGCAATAGAAGTAATTATCTGACCAGAAATTCAATTATAGAGGTATTCAAAAAGCCTTATCCAATGAATGGATTCCAGCTGACTGGTATACAGCTCTCAACAGTATTCATCTATAAAAAATGGAAATAAACCTGAATACAAGAAAACAGATGTTCTTGCATTCAGCTTTATGCAAACCTACTAGAGAAGAGGCTAAGAAAAATTGCAAAAGAGAAACCAGGAAGTGAACATGCTGGGTTCAAGCTAAAACCATCAGAAGCAGTTTAACAGTAGCTGAAAAATTATGGGAATAGAACAAGTATCTAACAGGTAAATAATGCGCCAAGAGAAAAGCTATTGAAAAGACTGTGGTGTAAAAAATCTGCAATATACAACCTATACCAAAGCAGCTGAAATGTAGAGAAAAGATGATTATGTAAAATTAGCTTTAAGACAAGGGTGCCTGCTATTGTTATTCATCATCATCTATATGAATTACATTACAAAGAAAAGTGGCATTAAATCTGGTATCTAAACCAGGTATACTGAAAACTCAGCTCTTCATCCCTTCCTTTCTTTTGCGGATGCCTATAATCAAATCCACAATAAATCTTTCATGCAAATAAATAACATCTGCATTAAGCAAGGTGTGGATATAACTGCTTTACTTGAAAACAGACAGGAACCTGAAAAACAATGACTGCATTTACTCAATAGAAAAATTGCTCCAGCTGATTAGACACCATTCTCAGCAAAGATCGCAAATCAGAGAGAAAGAGCAAAATTCATATTTTGGAGAGCCTAAGTTTATGTAGAAGAAAGAATTTTGCCAAAATGAATAAACTAGTGTTATAATTTCAAATCAAAATTTTAATTTACAGATTTAAAAATTTGGTCATAAGTAAGTTTTTAAAAAAAACTCTTTCAAAAGAGTCCTGAGGAAAATTACAGGAACAAACAGATATCATTGAAAATGAAGACAATAGAAAGGAACTTAACACATTTACTCTGCTCACACATTCAAGAATGTGAGTAGAGATTGACGGATGGAATGGTCACTTAAACTGTGAAAGAAAAAAAAAAGGTAAGAAAAATTGGTATTAAAATGCAAAATGCTAGGAAAAGATCCAGAGGAAGAGAGTAAAAAAAAAAAAAAACTAATGTAAAGTAGAATATTGAAGACCTGAGAAATAAGATCAGTAACTTTTTTTTAAAAAAAAAAAAAAAATATATATATATATATATATATATCAATTCCACATGAGAGGCCTCACATGACAGTGGTGGTGGTGTGTGTGGGGAGAGAGTGGTTAGTGAGAAGAAAGAAATCTGTTAGTGCATTTCTTGAAAAGTTGTATTGATTGGAAAAAACAACAAGGAGAAGACAGTTTTCCAAAAGATTAGCCTCGTATTTTTTTTTTTCAACACAAAATACGAGGCTAATCTTCTTGAATGGCAGTCAGTCTCAAGTAGAGTAATGTGGGCAAATATGAGAATGGGGAACTGGACAATGAGACTTATTTGTGCCTATGGTCCCACAGAAGGTTCTACTAAGGTAGAAGTGGAGGAATTTTTTGAGGCTTTAGAAAAAGCAACTGACACAATGAAAAAGGAAAAGTTGGTCCTTGTTGGGGATCTAAATCGTAGAGTAAGAAATGATTGTGAGACATACAAAAATATTTTGGGAAAATTTGGAGAAAAGAGCAAAGCTAATAATAATGGCAAATATCTGTTGGATTTCTGCTCAGGACATGGACTGGTTATTACTAACACCATGTTCCAACATAAAAATGTGCACAAATTCACATGGAGAGAAGAGGCTAGGAATAAGAAAAGTCTCATTGACTATGTTATTGTTGATAGTGATGTTTTCTCCCTGGTGCAGGACACCAGAGTGTACAGAGGATTTGAAATTGGAAGTGATCACTATTTAGTCTTGAGCAGGATAAAATTGAATTTCATATTGAAAAGAATAACATGTAAGAAAGTTTTAAAGCGAATAAAAGTTGAGCAGCTCTCAGATGTAAACTGTAGACTTAAATACAGAAATATTATTGAAAAGAAAATGAAAGAGTTTGAGAACAGGAATCAAACCTTGGAGATTCAGTGGCAAACTCTGAAGGAAACATTGATTGATTCTGCCAGAGAGGCATGTGGTGAGGTTGTGTGCAAAGATAAAAAAATCAGAACTCCCTGGTGGACACAGGAAGTTAAAGAGGCAGTGAAGGAAAAGAAGAAAGCATATCAAAAGTTCCTGGCAAATAAGTCAGCTTTTACTCTTACAGAATACAGAGACAAATGTAAGAAAGCTAAACAGTGTGTAAAACTAGCTAAACAAAAGTCATGGGAGGACTTTGGCAAGAATATAGAAAATAAATATCAAGAAGGTGGCAAAATATTCTGGAGGTTGTTGAAGAAGCTTAGGAATGGAGGAAAGAGTGCTGTAAAAGGAATTAGAGATGATAAAGATGAAATGAAAACAGGAGAAAAAGATATCCTTGAAGTATGGAGTAATTACTTTGAAAAACTGCTAAATGAAACAAGCAGTGATGACAGCACAGTGATAAAAAACACTGACCAGGCATGCAGTCAGGAATACATATCCATACTTGAAGTAGAAAAAGCCATCAAAGGCTTGAAATGTGGAAAGGCAGCAGGAGTAGATGATATTCGACCAGAAATGCTGAAGTATGGTGGTATAAGAGTCTTACAGTGGCTGCACTGCATAGTTCAGAAAGCCTGGACAGAGGGACGAATTCCCGATGATTGGAGTAGAGCTCTCATAGTACCCATATATAAAAAGGGAAATAAAACTGAATGTGAGAATTACAGAGGTATTTCCCTACTGAGTGTTCCTGGCAAGATCTATGCAAGTATACTTGAGAAACGGTTGAGAAGAATTGTGGAAGAAAAGCTTGGTGAAGAACAAGCTGGATTCAGGCCAAATAGAGGCTGTCAGGATCAGATCTTCACTTTACGACAAATAGTCGAGAAAGCATGGGAATATAACAAAGATCTGTATTTAAGTTTTGTCGATTTGGAAAAGGCATATGACAAGGTGCCAAGAGAGAAGCTAATCAATACGCTGCAGTTATATGGTGTCAATGGGGCATTATATCAAGCAATACTTAGTCTTTATTTGAGTTGTGAGTCAGCAGTTAGAATTGAAGGAAGTACAGGAAGATGGTTTAATGTTAAATCTGGTGTGAGACAAGGATGTACATTATCCCCTCTGTTATTCATTATCTATATGGATCACATTATGAAGGAATGTGGTATTAAACCTGATATCAAAATTGGAGATGTTAATGTCAGCTCTTTGCTTTATGCGGATGATGTTATACTTCTAAATAAATCCGCTACAAGTCTGCAAGATTCTCTGACTAAATTGAATAGCTGTTGTAATAGATATGGTATGAAGGTCAGCAATAAAAAGACAAAGACAATGAAAATAGGCAGAATCATTGAAAATGTCAACTGTGTTGTGAATGGAGAACCTGTGGAACGAGTAAAACATTTCAGCTACTTAGGCACAATTTTTACTGAAGATGGTAAACTAAATATAGAAATAGACAACAGAATCAGCAAAGCTGGTATCGTGGGAAGTCAATTGAATAAATTCATATGGAATAAGAAAGAAATTAGTCGGAACACTAAATTAGCTGTATACAAGACTGTGTTCAAACCAATTTTAACTTATGGATCTGAGAGCTGGGTCAGAAGTAAAACACTTGACCAAAGACTAGAGACCGCAGATATGAGAGTCCTGAGAAAGATTAGAGGCGTGAACAGATGGCATCAATGGCAATATCATATTAAAAATGAGGATATTAGGAAAGAATTTGACATTGTCAGCATCCAGGAATGTGTTAGCAGAGCTAATCTCAGATGGTATGGTCACTTAAATAGAATGGGAGAGGAAAGATTAGCAAAACAAGTGTTCTCTGCCAGGTTGGCAGGAAAACGACCCAGAGGAAGACCAAGATATAGGTGGATTGATACGGTACAAAGTGCCTTAGACGATAGAAATATAAGATCTGATAATGTTGGAGTCTTGACACGTAACAGACTGATTTGGAGGAAAATTGTTGATAGGAAGTTAGTAATGATGTAATTTTTTCATGTAGTACTGTCATATCCTGTACACCCCTTGAGGGTACATGGCAGGAATTTGATGATGATGATGAAGTAAAGTAATTATTCCAAAATGTGTTTTTGTCTCCATAAATTCTTCACTATGAAGGCAATCAGATGGCTACAAATGTGTGGTTTCTTTACCTTATATCAAAAATGTTACAGACAAAATAGCAAGTCTCACAAGAACATAACTTGAAAGTTGTCTTTAGGCCAATACAAAAAGTCTCCATGATGGTAAGATTGCCAAAACCATCCCATCGACCTATAAAGAAACAAGGAATTTACAAAGTCTATTGTAACTGCAATGTCTGTTAAGTTGGATAGACAGAACAGTCTGGAGAAATCCAGAGATGTGGAGAAAAAATGGGCATATAAATCTGAATTGGCCTTTCACACTACTACTAATGAAAATCAAGTTAATTGGCAACTCAAGAAATTTTTTGCTTACTAAACAAAATGCTTGGTAAATTTTTTAAACTCTCTCTCATCTATGCTAGAATCAGCTTTGAGTGTCGAAACATCAGGCTTTCCAAATATTAGATGGGCTTTCACACCTAGTCAATTTCCAAATAGAACATTTGAACAACAATAATCATGATGCTGCTGTTCTTGAAACATATCTGGCTAAAAAACAATGGTGATGTGTTTGCTATCTGGCACATGACTCTGACTCAATCCTCCTCCTCCTCACTACCAGCACCTAAGAATTCAGTTCATCATGGAAAAATAATGTCTTTAGGTCCTTTCATCAAAGGATTTTTTAAAATTTTTTTTTTTTAGCCCAATCCCAACAGTTATTCATCACACCTTCCTATTTAATAGCCGCAATGCCAATAAAAAAAAAGTTAAAAAAAAAAATGTTTCCCTCGCCACATCTCTCTCTCTATCAACATGCACATCACAGCAATGCAATTACAATTTCCTATATCCAAGGCATCTCAAAAAAACTTGAAATATAATTTCTACATGGTTTTTAAGCCACATTTGAAGCCAGGTTCTTATCCACTCGTAAAGATCAACAAATGCATAAATGTTTCCTTGTTCTTGCAACATGGCTTATTATGGCCAAACTGAACGATCTGCCAAAATCCATCTTTAAGAATACAAAAAATATCTGTAGCCACAATTATGGTCAGTCAGGTCTAGCTGACCATGCCTTGGACGCAGAATCAAGAGGAAAGGGACTATGCTTAACTGCAGCAAACACAAACAACTTAAAAAATAAAATAAATCAGCAGCTGATTTTAAAAAACAAAATCTTAAATATTTGTGAAACAGAAATTCATCAACTTCCTGCTCAAAAGCTAATAACAATTGTAATAACACACACAATCAACCCATAAGTAGAAGATACCAAAGTCCACAGAGGGTGCCTGCTGGTATCTTCAACTTATGGGTTGATTGTGTGTGTTATTACAATTGTCAGTGTATCCTCTATGTTTATGACACAAAATATTGGAACCATTAAATCTTTGCATTAAGCCTACATATATGATAATTAGTCAATGGATATTGATGCTAAGATTTACGACAAGTATTAAAATAAATATGTAAAGAAGATTAATATCAGAAAAGTGGCAAAGATGTTCTACATGCTATTAGAAAAAAAAAAGCTTAATATTGAGGGAAAAGGTACCATGAAAGGAATTAAAGATGATAAAGGGTATAAAAATCTAAAATATTCTGAATGCTTGAAGTCATTAAAAAGACAAATGAAACAGTGAACAGTGGTGGAATACATTCAAGAGGCAATTAGGAGTTCGCATCAACTTAAGATAGGAAAAAAGCTATCACGAACCTGAAGGTAGAGTTCAGATGGAGTATAACATTCAACCAGAAATGTTCAAATAAGAAGGTATATATTTTACAATGGCTACAATGCATAATTCAAAAGGCATTATCAAAAGGTTAACTTCCAGATGACAAACAGCTTTGATAATATCCATCTATAAAAAAGGGAAATAGAACAGTATGAGAATTAAAAAGTAATTTCCGTACCAAGTGCTCAGGGAAAATTCAAGCAAACATACTTGCAAAGAGGCCAAGAAAAACTAGAAAAGAAACTGAAGAACAAGCTAGATACAGGCCAAATAGGATTAAAAGATCAGATTTTTTGCTAAGCCAATAGGTGAGATGTCATGGGAATATAACAAGGATTTGTATTTAATTTTGCTTAAAGGTCAAAGCTGTATAACTGAGAGGAGACCTCCAAATAGCCTTTAAAGGAATGCAGAGAACTGACCAGGGCTTCTGAACGAACTGAACGAACCAGGATGGGCTGGCAATTTGGGATTTAGCCGACCAAATAGTATTTATTCTTATTGGTTAAACCAAAATAAAAAATGATGGTACAACATGACAAAATTTCATGCTGGCTGGGTTGTCGCGCGGTTAAACAAGGCCCCCATTGTTTTCACCAGGGAGAAAGTGAAAAGTCAGCTACTGGAACACATCTGAAAACACACCCCAACTCAATATCACCAGAGTTAAAGATCAGTACTATCAACATAAGAAGCCTGAATGGCAAAGAAATGGAGCTAGCTGAGGAATTAGATATGTACCAGATCGACATAATAGGGATAAATGAAACAAAAAAAGACAAAAACTGGTGAGATCTTTTTGAGCAATAAATACAAAATGTTATATTCAGGCAATGACAATCAAGGAAAAGAAGGAGTAGCCATAGCATTCAACACAAAATACGAGGCTAATCTTCTTGAATGGCAGTTAGTATCAAGTAGAGTAATGTGGGCAAATATGAGAATGGGGAACTGGACAATGAGACTTATTTGTGCCTATGGTCCCACAGAAGGTTCTGCTAAGGTAGAAATGGAGGAATTTTTTGAGGCTTTAGAAAAAGCAACTGACACAATGAAAAAGGAAAAGTTGGTCCTTGTTGGGGATCTGAATAGCAGAGTAAGAAATGATTGTGAGACATACAAAAATATTTTGGGAAAATTTGGAGAAAAGAGCAAAGCTAATAATAATGGCAAATATCTGTTGGATTTCTGCTCAGGACATGGACTGGTTATTACTAACACCATATTCCAACATAAAAATGTGCACAAATTCACATGGAGAGAAGAGGCAAGGAATAAGAAAAGTCTCATTGACTATGTTATTGTTGATAGTGATGTTTTCTCCCTGGTGCAAGACACCAGAGTGTGCAGAGGATTTGAAATTGGAAGTGATCGCTATTTAGTCTTGAGCAGGATGAAACTGAATTTCATATTGAAAAGAATAACATGTAAAAAAGTTTTAAAACGAATAAAAGTTGAGCAGCTCTCAGATGTGAACTGTAGACTAAAATACACAAAGATTATTGAAGAAATAATGAAAGAGTTTCAGTGGCAAGCCTTAAAGAAAGCCCTGATTGATTCAGCTAGAGGCATGTGATGAAGTTGTCTGCAAGGATAGAAAAATTAGAACCCCAATGGTGGACACAGGAAGTTAAAGAGGCAGTAAAGGAAAAGAAAAAAGCCTATCAAAAGTTCCTGGCAAATAAGTCAGCTTGTACTCTTAAAGAATACAGAGACAAATGCAAGAATGCTAAATACAGTGTAAAACTAGCTAAACAAAAGTCATGGGTGAACTTTGGCAAGAACATAGAAAATACATATCAAGAACGTGGCAAAATATTCTGCAGGTTGTTGAAGAAGCTTAGGAATGGAGGAAAGAGTGCTGTAAAAGGGATTAGAGATGATAAAGGTGACATGAAAACAGAAGAAAAAGATATCCTTGAAGTATGGAGTAATTACTTTGAAAATCTGCTAAATGAAACAAGCAGCGATGACAGCACAGTGGTAAAAAACATTGACCAGACATGCAGTGAAGAATACAAATCCATCCTTGAAGTAGAAAAAGCCATCCGAGGCTTGAAATGTGGAAAGGCAGCAGGAGTAGATGATATTCGACCAGAAATGCTGAAGTATGGTGGTATGAAAGTCTTACAGTGGCTGCACTGCATAGTTCAGAAAGCCTGGACAGAGGGACGAATTCCCGATAATTGGAGTAGAGCTCTCATAGTGCCCATATATAAAAAGGGAAATAAAACTGAATGTGAGAATTACAGGAGGTATTTCCCTACTGAGTGTTCCTGGCAAGATCTATGCAAGTATACTTGAGAAATGGTTGAGAAGAATTGTGGAAGAAAAGCTGGGTGAAGAACAAGCTGGATTCAGGCCAAATAGAGGCTGTCAGGATCAGATCTTCACGTTACGACAAATAGTCAAGAAAGCATGGGAATATAACAAAGATCTGTATTTAAGTTTTGTCGATTTGGAAAAGGCATATGACAAGGTGCCAAGAGAGAAGCTATTCAATACGCTACAGTTATATGGTGTCAATGGGCATTATATCAAGCAATACTTAGTCTTTATTTGAGTTGTAAGTCAAGAGTTAGAATTGAAGGAAGTACAGGAAGATGGTTTAATGTTAAATCTGGTGTGAGACAAGGATGTACATTATCTATATGGATCACATTATGAAGGAAAGTGGTATTAAACATGATATCAGAATTGGAGATGTTAATGTCAGCTCTTTGCTTTATGCTGACGATGTTATACTTCTGAATAAATCTGCTACTAGTTTGCAAGATTACCTGACAAAAATCGAATAACTGTTGTAACAGATATGGTATGAAGGTCAGCAATAAAAAGACAAAGACAATGAAAATAGATAGAATTATTGAAAATATCAACTGTGTTGTGAATGGAGAACCTGTGGAACAAGTAAAACATTTCAGCTACTTAGGTACGATTTTTAGTGAAGATGGTAAATTAAATATAGAAATAGACAACAGAATCAGCAAAGCTGGTATGGTAGGAAGTCAATTGAATAAATTCATGTGTAATAAGAGAGAAATTAGTTGGAACACTGAATGAGCTGTATATAAGACAGTGTTCAAACCAGTTTTAACTTATGGATCTGAGAGCTGGGTCAGAAGTAAAACACTTGATCAAAGACTAGAGACCGCAGATATGAGAGTCCTGAGAAAGATTATAGGCGTGAACAGATGGCATCAATGGCAATATCATACTGAAAACGAGGATATTAGGAAAGAACTTGAGATTGTCAGCATACATGAATGCATTAGCAGAGCTAATCTCAGGTGGTATGGTCACTTAAACAGAATGGACGAAGAAAGATTAGCAAAACAAGTATTCTCTGCCAGGTTGGCAGCAAACGACCCAGAGGAAGACCAAGATATAGGTGGATTGATACGGTACAAAGTGCCTTAGACGATAGAAATATAAGGTCTGATAATGTTGGAGTCTTGACAAGTAACAGACTGATTTGGAGGAAAATTGTAGATAGGAAGTTAGTAATGATGTAAATTTTTCATGTTGTACTATCATATCCTGTACACCCCTTGAGGGTACATGGCAGGAATTTGATGATGTATTTAAGTTTTGTGGATTTGGAAAATAACATTAGCTAACAACAGAAAAAGTTGTTCAAAAAGAAAATTATATGGTGTAAATAAACAGACAGAGCAATACAATCTATAAAGTTAGCAGAAAGATGTGTGATGGAAAATAAAGTGCAAGACAAGAGTGCATATCATCCTCACTTATATGTGGTTCATACTATGAAGGAATGTGGCCTTGGGATATTGAAACATTCAACTCAGTTCAGTATTTTATACTCAAATCCCTTTAGAATGCCTAACTAAATTGAAAAGCTGCTGTAACAAATTTGGCATGAAAATTAGTAAATTTTATGCAGGACATGGAAAATATCAACTGCATCCTGATAGAGTACTTATGGAACAAGTAAAATATTTCAACTATTTAGATGCATTTTTTTTTTTTAAAGAAGATGGCAAATTAAACATGGAAATAAACAGAAACAGCAAAGCTTATATGATAGGGAGGTTAAATTAATAAATTATCCAAAATAGAGAAATTAGTCAAAAGACTAAAAAAACTGTATTAAAGAGTGTTCAAATTCAAACCAATATTATGGATCTGAGAGTTGGGTAGATGTAAAAACAGTTGACTAAAGACCAGAGAGATGAGTTCTGAGAAAGAATAGGGTAGTGATAAACAGACAGAAGGCATCAATGAACACGAAGATATTATGAACTTAATATGTTAACATTTAAGAATGAATCTGAGAAGAGACAATCTAAGGTAATGGGGTCACTTAACCAGAAAGAGACAAGTTTAGTAAGATAGGAAATGAAGAATTTGAAGATACAAAAAAGACCTGGAAGAAGATCAATAGCTAGTCATCTAAGACAAATCATGCCTTAGACAACCAAAATAAAATTCAAAAATATTGGAGACTTGAAAAATAACAGACTATTATTATTACTCCATACTTCAAGGATATCTTTTTCTACTGTTTTCATGTCACCTTTATCATCTCTAACTCCTTTTACAGCACTTTCCTCCATTCCTAAGCTTCTTCAACAACCTCCAGAATATTTTGCCACCTTCTTGATATTTATTTTCTATATTCTTGCCAAAGTCCACCCATGACTTTTGTTTAGCTAGTTTTACACAGTATTTAGCATTCTTGCATTTTTCTCTGTATTCTCTAAGAGCACAAACTGACTTATTTGCCAGGAACTTTTGATAGGCTTTCTTCTTTTCCTTCACTGCCTCTTTAACTTCCTGTGTCCACCATGGAGTTCTGATTTTTCTATCCTTGTAGATAACCTCACCACATATCTCTCTGGCTGAATCAATCAGGGTTTTCTTCAGGGCTTGCCACTGAATCTTCAAGGTTTGGTTCATGTTCTCAAACTCTTTCATTTTTTCTTCAATAATCTTTGTGTATTTTAGCCTACAGTTCACATCTGAGAGCTGCTCAACTTTTATTCACTTTAAAACTTTAATTCTTTTCAATATGAAATTCAATTTTATCCTGCTCAAGACTAAATAGTGATCGCTTCCAATTTCAAATCCTCTGTACACTCTGCTGTCCTGTACCAGGGAGGTGCAGGACACCAGAGTGTATTCAAGTGAATTCAAGATTTTTTCTTGAATAATATTTGTGTATTTTAGTCTACAGTTCACATCTGATAATGGTCAAATTAAAGATACTTCCAGAATAATCAGTTTCTTAAGGAACTGAGCTAGATTTCAATGTAAATTCTGATCACTCAAAAAACCCACTGAAGTCATCATTAAAATACAGTTCTGTTCAGGAACTGACTTCAACCTTACATCACATATCAGAACAAGGCTCAGTTTCTCTGAAATGTTTCTAGATGGAAAAGTAGAGAATTCTTTGGCTGCAAGAAATCGAGAAACATTCGTTAAGAGCTTATTAATCTCTTAACAAGTACTGCATCTTGTTTACACTTTATAATTTGGATATTAAAATATATCCGATGAACCAACTATTTTTTTTTCCATGCCTTTTTTTCGCCAATATTAAAAACATTTCTTTACAACTGTAAAATAACCAAATCACTTCAGCTGTGTTACTTGATGAATTGCAAATGTGCAATGTCAAACAGGACTAGTGTTGATGTGAAAGAGTGGATTCATAAAATTGCAAATTTAAAATATCTCATTTTATACAAATTATAGACTCTACAACCATGTTATAAATAATTATTTTAATTTCCCGACGTTTTGATCTTCATATTAAGGTCATCTGGAGTACACACACACGCATATATATTTTTTAAAAAGAATTGAATGACTAGAACTGAGATTTAAGTAAAAAGGTTTTAATATTAAAACAACTAGTTTTGGCTTGTAACAGCCTTCATCAGGTGACATTATAAAAGAAAAAACACTGAAGCTTAAATAAACTATGAACAACAGAGAGTCTCTATACATAACTGTCATTAAAACGTTGTGGTTGTATTTAAAGCTGTTCTTTCATTTGTTGTATTGTTGGGAAAGTACGTGCTAGTAGCATCTCGTGAACGCCAGTACATGATTATAGCTGAATGACTATCTGGGAGGTCGTAGCTCAAGTTATTATTTAGATGAACAGGATTGAAGATGATTTCCCTAGAGTCCACGATTTTTCTCTCAAGTTCATCATTGCAACGGAAGATGTTAGTAGATTTTTCCCAGCAGACTTTGGCTTTCATCATTAGGATTAGCCGAGAAAAGGATATGATTTGATAATGCACTGGCTCGCTGTCTCTTGTAAGTAATGTCCCTCATGTGTTCTTCCATACGCAATATGGAATTTCTCGGCTAATCCTAATGATGAAAGCCAAAGTCACAAAGTCTGCTGGGAAAAATCTACTAACATCTTCTGTTGCAAAAAAATCGTGGAATCTAGGGAAATCATCTTCAATCCCGTTCATCTAAATAATAACTTGAGCTACAACCTCCCAGATAGTCGTTCAGCTATAATCGTGTACTGGCGTTCACGAGATGCTACTAGCATGTACTTTCCCAACAATACAACATATGAAAAAATCATGTATAGAGACTATGTTGTTCATGGTTTATTTAAGCTTCAGTGTTTTTTCTTTCTTTAATAACGTCACCTGATTTTATTATTAATCAGTAAAATAATCTTTTCAACACGTGTGTTTTGTATCCCTAAATTCTTAAATATGAGGGCTCGATCACCGTGTAACCTTAAAAGAAAGAGTAAATATGAGAATTACAAGATCCATTTGGCATATTCTGCATGTTCTTATTTTATTTATATATTATTATTATTATTATTTTTGGTTTATTTTACCCATCCACCTGAAGCAACATGCACCTAGATTTTTCCTATGTGAAGACCTTTTATAAGGGCTTTTCAGTGTATAAATAAAATAAGAACATGCAGAATATGCCAAATGGATCTTGTAATTCTCATATTTACTCTTTCTTTTAAGGTTACATGGTGATCAGCCCTCATATTTAAGAATTTAGGGATACAAAACACACGTGTTGAAAAGATTATTTTACTGATTAATAATAAAATAATAACTTTACATTTCAACCCCTGTATTGAGGTCATCATCAGAAGGATACATGTTCACGAGATGCTACTAGCATGTACTTTCCCAACAATACAACATATGAAAAAATCATGTATAGAGACTATGTTGTTCATGGTTTATTTAAGCTTCAGTGTTTTTTCTTTCTTTAATAACGTCACCTGATGAAGGCTGTTACAAGCCGAAACTAGTCGTGTTTTAATATTAAAACCTTTTTACTCAAATCTCGGTTCTGTCATTCAATTCTTTTTTAAAAAAAATATGTATGTTAACCGAGTTAATGATCATTCTTTCACACACACACACACACACACACACACACACACACACACACACACACACACACACACACACACACACACACACAGAGAGAGAGACAAGCTAAATTACATTTCACATAGTATGCTGAAGAGACAATGATATCAAAATCATTGTCTCTTCAGCATACTATGTGAAATGTAATTTAGCTTGTCTGTCTCTCTATGTGTGTGTGTGTGTGTGTTCCAGATGATGACCTTAATATGAAGGTTGAAACGTCCGGAAATAATTATTTATAACACGGTTGTAGAGTTCCATAATTTGTGTAAAATGAATGCTGATCACCGTGTAACACCAAAGTAAAGGATTAAAATATCTCACTATTATTACTTGGATAAACTAGTAAAATATTAGGATTTCTGATCACAGTAAATAAAAAATTACAAATATCGCTGGCTTCCGAACAAGGCCTCTTGTCTTCTCCTCAGTATAGGCACAGTTGGCATGATGAGCTTGTGATATTGTCAGAATTATGTCATACATTGCAAGCTGTTTATTTTCCTGTTCTCGCACTGACTGGTCTGCTTCTGACTGTGTTACTCTTGAATCTTCGTTCCTATCCCGTGACCTTTTTGGTACCCTACCATAACGAACAGCTAAAAAAAAAAAAAACTTCAATTAGAAAATACTAAAATTACAGCCAACATTCAATAAAAAATGCTCATTTTATATTAGCTAATTTAACTTAATATTCACAGAGCTTGTTATGTTAACTGGTATTAGAATTTCCTTTGTTTGTTCATGTTTCACATTTTAAATATCCTTTATTCTTTTAAATTCTTAATGTTTCACGGTCAATCAAACACATTTCCATTCAATACCACAATAACTGAAAATCTAAGATAATTTTTTTAAAATTTATTAATAATTTTGAATTTTGCAAAAAAAAATTATATTTAACAGGGTTCCAGAGGACAAGTTGGTTTAAGTTGCAACATATGGGTTTGATTATTAGGTTAGTAGACTGGTAACTGGTTTTCTAATAGATATCAAAGAAATGTATATGGAAAGGGGGGGGGGGAGCATTTAGGAAGTAGGAGAGTTACAAGTGAAGTTCCACAAAGTTCAGTACTGGAACCATTACAGTTCAATCTTTATGTCCATGATATTCTTATGATACTATAGGGAAATATTCCCCCAGATGATGTGAAGCTTGAGAGGATTATTAGTAAATTAGTAATAGTAATAATGTTTTGGCTCTTCAAGAGAATTTGAATAGGTTGGAAAGATGGGCAAAATGAATGGGAATATCAGTTTAATGCAACGAAATGTAAGGTTTTGAAATATGGGATCCAGAGAAGGGTTGCTTCATACTCACTTGGAATTATACTGGAAGAAGAAGCAAGAGATCTTTGGATGATTGTAGATAAAAACTTTAAGTTCAGAAATTATATTCTGAACTTGTAAAGGTTGTGAAGACATCTTGGAGAATTGCTGCAATATTAAGGACAATAACCACAAGAGATAAAAGGGTAGTGATTCCACTGTATAAAGCTTTGATCAAACTACATCTGAATTTTTATGCTCAGATATGACCACCATGATTTGAAGGGTATGAAGTAACATTGAAAAAGAAAAATTATGTCAGGACTGCACAATGTTATGAGGATAAAGTGAGGACATACAGACTACAGAGGTTGGTGGACAGAGGGGGGGGTTTAATGAGACTTTTTTTTTTTTTTTTTTGCATGGAGAGTGGCAGGAGCATGGAATGCATTGCCTGAGGGGGCAGTGAAAGTACAAATTGGTTTAAGGAGTGATACGATACTTTATGTTGATCTCTTGCAATGAATCATGTGAACTCCAGTGAGGTCAAGAAAATAATTCCATCTGGTCACAGCAAAGTTAATAGAATATATATACCTCATTTATATACTGCAATACCCTATGAATACTCTTGTAAATAAAATAAAAATTGTAATGTATGAATTTAAGAATTCCATATTGAGTGAAATCTAAGCCAGAATCTAAGAATAAATTGCATATCTTTCAAAAGACAACATGCCAAGTCATTTTGCATTTTATTTCATCTCTAAATTAATCCTGCCCAACATATTGTTGCTTTAGCTATAATCCCAAACAGACTAAACTATTTTATTATACAGAGTAAATAAGTTAGTCTGTTTGGAATTATAGCAACTATATATGTATTAAATGAAGCTATATAGCAACTATATATGCATTAAATGAAGCAACTATATATGTTGCTTCATTTAAATTTATATGTAAACAGTAAAAATGTAATTTATGGTTCATAACCATAACTTGCATTTAGGAGAGCCACAGGAATAGTTTGTAATATGAAAGAGTTTTCTATAGTGAAAATCTTTTTAGCACAGCAATGTATCTAAAGAACTTTGGTTAGGACTCAGTAGTTTGCCACTGGTGGGCAAGTCTGTCATAATGGTGCTAAAGTGCAAGTCATCTGTTAATTGCAGAAGGGAGAAAAAAAAAGTTTCTAGGAGAGAAAAACTGGCCCTCCATAATTGTTAACTCACCTTCAGTTGAAAAGCCTTTCTATAGGTTGTTCATGTTATATGTGCAGTTCTTCTTGTCCTAACCCAAATCTTTCCAAAGGGAATCACTGACAGTGAATGAAGTTGGTCTAATCTGAATGATGTTTCCATAGTAAGAAGAGATTGCTTATGTAGATTATTGGACACTCCTGCCACAGACTGAGCAGATGCAATAATGGTAAGTATATTATGTATCTTCAAATTATGTTGCAAAGCTGACATACCACACACAAAAGCTTTTAAGTAGCTATGTAAACACTCTAAGAAATGCAAACAGGTGTACATATCAATACTTATGATAGAAAAGCTATCAAAAGCATGGAAATGTGGAAGGTATCTAGAGCAGCTATCTGACAAGAAATGCTCAAATATGGAGATAAAAAATTTTATATATCAAGCTCTCTGCATAATTCAGAGAGCTTGGTCAAATTCCAGATGATTAGAGTAGTTCTCAGAGTTCCCCATCCATAAAAAGGGGAAATAAAGCTGAATGTGAGAATTACAGGGGAATCTCTCTAAGTATTTGAGGTGTTAGATCCTGAATGAAGGAATCTTGCAAAGAAATCATTCATTCAGAATCTAACATACTAAACTTACTAATAAAGAGAAATACCTGCACATCAGCAAATCAAAAGTGAAACTTCTTCACTTTATGTAAAATTTGTATTCTTTATTTCAAGTGCCTTATATTTAAGCTGATGTGATTATATTAAGATTTCATTTTTAAGTATGTCTAAAAAGAGAGATAATCTGATTTAAATTTAAGCCTCACTTAAGCTATGTAAAATTTACTGCGAGTCATCTAAAAAGTTGCTACGTAATAATTCCTGGAAGGCATAAAGCTACGTGTACAGCGTAACGCTAGCGGCTATGGCTTACTCGGAAAATTACGTTACCATGTATTCTGTGAATCCAAGTATAACAGCGTCGTAAAAGCGAAGGATAAACCCAAAAGGGATGAAAAGATAAGGGCCGTGTGTAAAAAGGGGACTGAGAAAAGAGGGTGCTCTATAGAAGAATATAAGGGTTGAGCCCATATCGGAACACTCTCTGGTCGTAACGTTTTCCTGTTTTGGTGGTTCGGAAGTTAGCGGGCAGTTTCGCGTGGGGGGGGTGAAGTCTGTGATAAGATGTCGGACTGCGAGCGTTCTTAAAATGAAGTAGGATTCTATGCGAAGCTCAAGGTAAAAATTCCAGTCCTAGCAGAATCAAACCGTCGCTGAAAAGTCCCATCGAGTTGGTCCCGAAACACAAAGATTTGAGTCCGTTTTCGGCAGAAGGAATGAAGATAGCGTAACCCCTACATTGGCGTATGGACAGCCAATAGATGAGAAGTATCCAGACATACACATGGTGCAGAACGACATGGAAAAAGCTCGGTAAGGTGCAATTACTCTAATTTTGTGTGAAAGTTCATTAGCAGAGAGAAGATTGTTTACGAAATGTGAAATTAAGAACTGTATTCTAAAGAACTCTGTGGACGGTCTCTATTTAGAAAGTTAACCTCCTTTGAGAGTAAGAAGAATTGTTTGGAAGAGATCTTTTGTATTTTTGTATGTGATAGGATTAACTTGATCCGATAAGAATAGTAGAATTTAGATCTAGAACATTTGAACGTTTGTTAATTTTCTCTTGCAAGTAATACTACTGAAAGGTACTTAGCTTAACTTCATATCTTTTGCTATCTATCCCAATATGCAGTTACTGTGTTTAGCATGCTTTATAAGATTTAATCAGTTTAGAATGTTAATCTCTTAGTTCAAGTTTTGTTTAGTATTGAGCATAATTGAGTGTATAAATTTTGTATCGTGTTTTAGATATTCCAATAAACGTCATATTTACCTGAACCTGAGTCATGCCTGATTAGGATTCCAACTTACCACTTATAAAAAATAGAACCTATTTTGGCGAGAAGGATTTAGAGAGCGAGTATAATAATATATTTAGGTCACGACTGCAATAATCTGAATCTATACGGCAGTTTAAATAAGATATTGTGTAAGAAAAGCTAAGAATCTAGTATTGTCTCCCTGAATAAGGATCTTTTCTACTATAGGATACTGGCTGGCGCAGCAAAATATAAATTCGCCAGTATCCGAAGAGAAAACAATCCTAGCTATAAGAATAAGATTAAAGTAAGTGAAATAAGCATAAATCATATAGAAACAATTGATATAACAGAGGTAAGATTTATTCAAGCATATCTGAGGAGAGGATGAAAAAAAATTGTGGAAGAGAAACTCTAAGAACAAGCTGGATTCAAGGCCAAATAGAAGTTGTCAAAATCAGATTTTTACTTTATTTATCCTAAGACTCCATGGAGTCAGACTCATCTAGAAGGTCCCTTTTTTGCCATACACATCTCATCATACAGTGCTTTAAACACACATTCAAATTCTCTGCAGATAACACACTCTCAGGCAATGCATTCCAATTATTCAACTCTCCATGCAAAAAAACGTACTTCTCACTCCCATCTTATACAGCTTCCAGGGATGACCTCGTTCTCCCCAATCTCCCACTGTTTTAGAAAAATGCCTTCAATGTTAATCCTATAACAACCCCTCACCAACTTATACGTCTATCATCATCCCTCTTATCTACCAGACTCTGAAAATTGCATCTTCTCAACCTTTCTTCACATTCCACATATCAATAACTAAATCACCTCTGGACCCTCACCAACATCTCTTCATCCTTTTGAAAACCAAGTGACCAAATCTTTGTGTAGTCTGTATATGGCCCAATCAGAGCCTTATATAATTGAACCAAAAATTCCTTCTACCAGTCAGTGTCCTCCGCATCATTACCAGAATTCACTGTGTTGTCCTCACAATTTTGACAACGTCCTCTAAATTTTAGTTCTTTATCCACTGTAACCCCCAAGATCTCTGATTTCCTTTACCTCCACAAAGAGTCAATTCTACATCCCATCTTTGTTTTCCAAATTTTAAAACCCTATATTTTGCAACATTGAACTGGCATTCCCATTCACTAAGTCTATTCAAGTATTCTTGAAAGGTCACAAACATCTGCTCTACTCCTCATAGTTCATCCCAACTTTGCATCATGTGCAACTGTATATCCCCATTCAAATCTTCCCCAATATTATTTACAGGTTAAACAGGTCTCTGAGGCACCACTAATGACTTTCCACTTCTGAGATATTGCTCTTCCATGCCCAACTTGCTGATACCTATCAGACAGCCAATCTCCAAATCCAACACACTAGTCTAATATCCAACCCCTTCTGCTCTAGTTTGACTATCAACTTATCATGCAGTAATCTATCAAAAGACTTTGCAAAGGCTAAGAATACTACTCTGTATCCATCTCCCACATCCAATGCTACCATCACCTTATTGTAATAACTAAGTAGAGTACTAAAACATGACTTCCCTTTAGAAAATCTGTGCTGTCCATCAAAAACAATACCATTGTTGTCAACCCAATTCCAGATCCTGATTCTCACCAGCCTTTCCAGCACTTTAACCACAACACCTGACACAAGATTGGCCCTATAATTGGATGCTTTAATTCTGTCACCTCCTTTATGAAGTGGTATGTCAAGGCAGATGTTAACTCCCTGGCACATTCCTTCAAAATACATGGTGATATGTCATCAAGCCTCACAGCCTTATTAATATCAAGTTTGCTCCCATATATCTCTTCCTCACTCACAGTCATTCTCTTCTTATCATCCACTGCTCTCAAACTCACCATGATGACACATTCATAAGGATGGAAGACCTTTATGAATGTGTGAAGACCTTTGCTCATTAAATAACTCAACTATATCCTCTGCAGCTATTATATTTTCTCATCAATGCCATCTTACCATATTTTTTTTTTTTTTTGCTGCCTACATATCAAAAGAACATTAAGATTTTTTTTGGCTTCATTAGCAAATTGTTGCTTATACTGAAGTTTTGCTACCCTTACCAAGTCACCCTCCTTGCCTGTTCTTTGTATTCCTCAAATTGATTATTACAACTCCTCTTATGTTGCCTCCATGTCTTTTTTCTCTGTATTGCATGCTTAATCTCTTCATTCATTAATTTCATGCCTACCTTATTTAACCTTCTGACCTTTGGAATAGATTTGGACATTGCTTCTACTAAATAGTTCTTGAATATTACCTAAGCAGCATTGATCTCCATTCCACCTAACTCCTCATACCATGCTATACCTGTAGTCTGTTTCTTCTCATAATCACCAGCATTGTAGTTCCACTTATATCCTTTCCTCGTGGAAGTCCTCAACATGGTTGGCAACCACTCAGGTAATCACTTCATGGTTACTCTCACCAACTGGAGGGAGATGTTACACCTAATTTATAATAACATCCACTGATGAGATGATCAAATCCAAGACCCTCAATCCTTATATGCCCTCTGTTACATACTGCCTGAGGTAGTTGGCCCTCAAAAACTCATTTTCTTTACTTCTGGTTGCTATCTTGTCACCCCAATCTATATTGCCATAATTAAAATCATCTATAACGATCACTCTTTTCCCATTTGTTGGCTAACTTGCTTATACATTTCCTGGTCACTACCCTCCACATTACTAGGTCTATAGCAACATCCAACAAAGTATTTCATTCTATTCACCCTCTATCTCACACCATACTGCCTCAAAACCACTGCCACTATTTCTCCCTGGTATGGGCATAACTCTCTTTCTATCATCAATATCACTCCCCCTCCCTTTTTACCCTTTTGCCTTCACAAAATACACCATACCCTTCCATCTCTATTCCTATCAGAATGCCATCCTCTCATCTAGCCATGTCTCCCTTATTCCAACAATTTTTGAGTGCACCAATCCAATCAATGCAACCATCTCAGTTCCCTTGTTTGATACTTCTAGAATTTGCATACAAACATATCTCATTTCTGGATCTATAAAAAATTTCACTGATATTACTTATTAGATGTTTATTTATCTATACTTTCCTCGAACCTACATCCCAGGTCACTCCCTTCTCTTTTTTCTCTACACGTGCATTCATATCCTCTTGGAGCATCAACCTTTCTCATGCTGTGTTCCCCTGTAACCCTGAATCTCCTCATTTTCCTGTTTGTCTTGCACACTTGCTACACACTTCAAACATGAGCACCACTTCAATTTCTCCTTCCTTATTCTCCTACTCTTTCATATTGCTTTTAACTTGCTCTGATTCATTCTCTGCACTCATTACTCTCCTTTCCAGCAGTAGTCTCTCCAAATGACTTACACCAAAACCATTCAAATGCAGTTTGTTACTCTTATACAATTCAATTCTTTCTTGAAACTCACTCTATACATTAACAAACTGCACTTCTTTCTCTTCACACATTTCTGCTACCATATCATTCATAATTGGATGGGGCACTAAAAGCCTCTAAAAATACTCTATGCTATCCAGAAGAGGATAATCCAATTAATGCAACAAGTCTGAATCTCTTTCAGACTCACTTCAATCACTACTTCATGGACATACTATTTCTGCCTTATGCCTCTTCTATAGGTATTTTCACAGGCACTGTTCCACTGAACTGGCAGACACTATTCCTCTATTTTCCCACAAGCAGCTGCTGGTCAATATCCATTCCATGTCCAACTCCAACCAAGCTGAACCAAATTCTCATCCTTCTTTCACTCCTACCTCTATAATTTGGGGACAGTCTTCCACAGACTGTATCTTAGACTACAATCTCCACTTATTCAAAAAATATACCAACAGGTTGCTTCTTGGCCACCTGTCCAAACATGACACTAGAGGTTTTACAACTGTATGCAGGAATGATCAATTAAAAATAACCATGGAAATTAATCGAGTGTGGTAAGCATGGATATGAGGAACGCATTTCTAGATTTTAGCTTTAACAGTAATGGATTACCAGAAATGGTTTGATCAGTGAACAAGCAAGTATGATAGGTACTGTACAAATAATAATTAGTGCAATTAGTTTTTAATGGCACTTATACAATTATTAGAAACGCATATCCACAAGAAATAATAATTTTACTATTGTGAATATTTCAGCCGGAGACCATCAGACCATCATCAGTGCACAAGTACATTCACAAGTTAGGAACAATGGGATGTTAATTTATTTTCAGACCTGAGCCACATGTAGTACTACCTTACAATGAGTGATTGCAAAAAATTAAATATAAATACTTGAATTAAGTTAAAATGATATGAGGAAAAATGAAGATAAGTTATTGTTTGCTATTTATCCAAATGAGACTCACAAATCTTGCAATAAATGGCAAACTCCCCCCCCTCCCTTTTTTTTTTTTCATGTCATTTCCAATTTATGACATTTTATTATTAGTTTATCAATTTATTATTTTTGTTTTAATATCATTCTATTTTAGTAACCACTTGTATAAGCTGGCACTTCACCATAGAGCTCAGATCTGTAATAAAGGAATAACATTCCATTGCTTGTGCTTCACCTTGTAAATATGCTTAAGCTGGTGATGGCCTATTAGTTTCAGACTGAGATATCAATAATAAATTCTTTGCAGTGAGTTTACTACTGACCAACTGTTTTTCAGTTAAATTACTATAATTTTGAACAGCTACTGAAAGCTGCAGACTACTTTCCAACAATATAAAATATACATAAAAAAGAAAACAGCAAAATCTATACCAGACTAAGTCAAGCAGTAGGAAAAAAGGCATGTATGAAAATAATGCAACTATAAAACTCAAAAAAGCAGCTGCATATTATGAGAGTGGAAATTAAAGTATTTCTCAAAAATTTTAATATGATGTTCTGAGCCCATTTAAAAAAGAACTTTTCTAATAAAATTGGGTTAATTATTCACATAACCTCAACGATATATCTTTACAATAACAATATCATACTCAAATTAGAAGCTAATAAGTTTCTTCAGCATTTTTTTTTTTTTTAAATAAAGTAGAACAGATCTTTCTATACAATTAATATAAAAAACTAGTTATGGCCTTATTTCAAATAGCATAGTGTGGTCAATTTAACTATTACTAATTTCAACTGTAATAACTGTTGGATAAAATTAAGTTCCAATAATAATTTTATGCATTAGAAATGAATTTTTTTTTTAACTGATAAACTTCAATAAAAACTGCCTAGATTTATCTGGGCAGTTTTTATTGAATACAAATTTTAAAAAAATATGCACAGTTAAAAAACAAAGCTATGTACTGGGCCTAATGCAAAACTCCCACTTTCACAGTTCTCAGTCTACAAACTATCTTTAGGTGGCTAATTTTAGAGATTTGGATTTTTGCCAAATATTTAATGTCAAACAAGCATACACTGTCAATGACAACAGAAAACATGATTCCATTTAAAATAAAGGTCAACATAAAATATCTGTCAGAACATTATTCAAAACAGATTTTTTAAAAATTTTTTAATACTTGTGATATTCTCTTTTATACAATGGAAATTTTTCAGGTAAATAATAAGAATAAGAATTTCTCAATAAAAAACAATTTGCTTTCACTAATAACAGAATATTTCATCAGTTGTTAAAATATTGGGCATTGACATTAGAAGTTGTAACATCTTATGAGCAATAAACAAACTTTTTTCTTGTACTTTTATAATGTATCATCAAGGAATGTATAGGATATTATGATAAACACTACATGATTAAGTTTATATTACTGCTAGCCTTCTTGCAATGATTTTCTTCCAAACTAACCTTATTTATCAAAACTGATAGTGCTAGATATAACTTGTTGGTTTTCTAGAGCACTACTAATTGCATCAAGCCACAATTATCTTTGTCTTCCTTTGGGTCTTTTTCCTGCCCTCAAACGCCTAGTGTGCTAAGCTTTCCTATTCCATTCTGTTTAAGTGGCCACACCTTTTGTGGGTGAGAGCCACATAATATAAAAAGCACAGATTAGCTCTACTTCTAATTCTTAGCATTCAGCTAAAAATATTTCAAGTTCCTTTCCAGTACTTTCACTGATGCCGTTTGTTATCCACCCTGCTATTTTTCTCAGAACATCCATGAGTTTAAGGACTATACAGTTAGTTCTGGTTAATTTCTTTTATTCCATTAGTATTTATTCAAAATGGTATCACTACACTAGCTTTGCTTATGTCATTTATCTATTTAATTTGCCAGTTTTAAAAAAGTGCATCTAAAACAGCTAGAACATTTTACTTATTCTATAGATTCTCCATTGAGAATGCAGTTAATGCTTTTAATGTTGGTGCCAATTTTAGGTAGTAAACAAATTTTATTATCCAAAATGAGTGACCACTCCTTACTGAAAGCCTGAAGTAGCACAGAAAATAAAATAAAATTATATACAGTGCTAATACTAATTCAGCATTTCATTGATGGGGCTAATATTTCCAATAGTTTGTGTTTTTATTGCTGATTTAAATATCAAATCTTTATAGCAGCCCAATTAAATGAGTATAACATCATTTGATAAAGTAAAGACACTAACGTACCTCTAATTTTAATCATTTTAATACTACCTTTTTTCATAATGTAATCCAAATAACAGTGGAAATAATGTACTGTTATCTTTTCATCCAATTTTACATCTTTCAATTCTGACTACAACTTAAGTCTATGCCAAAACTGTCCATATAATGCCCAATTACATGGTAAGATTGTAGCATTTTGATCAGCTTGGCTCTAGGAACCTTATATGCTTTTTCCAGATCTACAAACTGAAATAGATCCTTTTTATATTCCCATAATTTTCTGTTTTAAAGTGAAAATCTGATTGTGACAACTCTTATTTGGCATGAACCTGGCTTGTTCTTTCTGAAGTCTAACCCTCTTCTCAACTATGGTTGCACAAATCTTACTTACTCAGTAGGCATATTCCTATAATTCTCTTTGTTCTTTTTTTCATACAAGAACTGTTATTCAAATCCTCCAGAATCCTACTTTCTAACTAAGCATTTGTGCAGCAAGACCACTAAAAACCATATCTGAACATTTCTGGCACATCATCCAGCTGCCTTTCCTGATTTGCAATTGCTCTTTGATTTAGAATTTTTGTTACTGATATGTACTCCTGGTTGCCTTCTTGAATATTTTCTATTCCTGTTGTGTTACTGCTCTAATTTAACATAGTATTATTATCACTAATGCTACTCCAGGGTATTCAACAGGTCATTAGAGGAAGGCCATTAAGACATCCATACTTAAGATTTATCTTTTCTTGAATGCAATGACCAGAGACACCTAACAATAGCCCATTCTGTACCATATCATAAGAAGAACATGGCCCTCACATGCTTCCTAACTACATTCCCTGCCAGCTTAGAGCTATCTCTACCAGTCATAAGCTGCAAAATTTCATTTCAGTATAAATTAATAAGAGGACAGATTGAGGGAATCTTAGTATGTATAATTCTAAAGGCCAGTTATTTGGTTACTCATTCTGGATCTCCTTAGAACTCAGGTGATCACACCTGGACATGGTAATCCAGATGTGGCCTTATTAAAGGTGACTGTACTCTCTAGACAGGAGACACTAAACAAAAGTGCCTCTGCAACTTTGTCCACATAATGCAGGCTAAAAATATTACTTTAACAAATTCCAGTTGAAATTAGAAATTCCAAAAGCAAAAATGTTGTGTGCAGAGTTACTAGGCACATCTGCTACCTTTTTGATGTATGCATGAACACAGCTTAGAGGGAACATTGCTCCTTGGTCAAAACTTTACATGCATTGTCACTTCTCAAGTCAAAACTGCATGATCACAAACACCAATCAGAGGCATGCTCAACTCATTTATACAGATTTTCAGGCACCATTACTAGATCTAATGTTCTTGTATCACAAGTCCCTTCCATCATGTACTGCTTTGTAGAATTACTTTGGAGTTAACTATTTTAAATTCATTCTCCTCCCTCCAGTTTATGCCCACCCATAGTTGCACCCAACTGTATATTTTGCCCAGTTAACCTTGATCTCACAGGTGGGAGATGAATTTCATTACCCTGTTTACTGGAGGCCTGAAGCAGCTTGAAATAGTTCCATGTTTGGTCTCCAGAGCAGGGTTTCCACACTATGTAAAAAATTAATAATAAGAATTCCTTAGCTCATTATAGGAGTACAACCTTTCATGAGTGAGAATTACATAAAAAAAAATAAAAATTCCCAAACACTGTCCTGTATCACTAATACTACCACCAGTAGAAATTTCTACTGTTTATTGAATTCCACTGCATTCCCCTCCCATCAACAACTTTTGACCCACAAACAAAATCTATTCACATAGAACACCCTACAGACTGTTCTACCATTTTGGTCACTTGCCTTTGGATCCTGTCCTATACTTCATCTCCAAGAAGACCAAGCAAGGAAATCTGAGCACATTAATCCAGATCTTATAAAAAAAGAAGAATAATTTCCTTATCTCTGCTTGTTAATATTTTCTTCAATAACCAAGTACTCCTATCCAGAGCAGGCGCTAGGGTCCTTGTCGCCGACATGCAATGTCTATCTAAGTGCCCCTGTATCCGGGTGTGTGTGGTTCTTTTACAATAATAAAAATTTAAATTATTTGAAATTTCTTAAATAAATTTTGAAAGAACAGCCACATGTTGGTTCGCTAAATGAAACGAACCGGGGTGTTGACTAGGCTGGATAATCATTAAAAACCCGTATACTCAAAAAATTCTCAAAAGTTAAAGCAAATTTTGATAAAGCCTGTTCACTTTAATCATTGAATATATAATGATACAGGGATTTTAGCCTTCTCACCAAACCGAATCACTAACAAAATTAAAATGAATTTTAATTAAAGTTAAAATTTATTTGAACTAAAGTTTAAAAAATTCTTGCATTTTACAAGTTACTAAATTCTTAGTAACTTGTAAAAATTATTAAAAAATTTTTACAAGTGGAACTATCTTTTAGGAAAATAAAAGAAACTCAAGATAGATGAGAAAATAAGAAAATAATTCAGAAATAATTAGAACATTTAATATAAGTATTCAAAAAATAATTGAAGTTTATTGAAGGTTAATAATGAAAATTTTAATAAAGAAACTCAGCATGAAGCATAAACTTTATTTTAGCACATAAGTTATAAGAGAGCCAAATTTATTTGCTCTCTTATAACTGAGCATGATTTACTTAACAGAATAAACCCTGTGAGTAAAATGCTTGTGAATGAAGAAAAATAATTGAAATTCAAAAAATTGAAGTTTATGAGAAAAACTGCAAAGTATACCCTATTTGATCACAAAAGAAATGAAGAAATTATGAAAGAATTAATCCAAGAACCAGTAATAGAAAAAAATTAAAAAATATAAACATAAATGGATGGAACACGTTCAAAGAATGAAAACAGAAAGATTACCAAAACAAGCCTTAAAGTACAAGCCATTAGGAAAAAGAAAACCAGGACATCCTCTTAAACGATTCAACGATGACTTCTAAGGCCAGAACAGGCCATGCTAGGCCTAAATCCTTGATATGCATGATGATGATTCAAAAAATAACATCTTTACAGAATAACAGAAAATAAATTAAATTACATAAATATACAAAAATTTAAAAATTTTAATTAAAAAAAAATGAATTTTTTTTTTAAATTAAAATTTTAGGGTTTTTGATTTCATATTCATAAAATTAGAAATAATGGTCTTAACGTCTAATTCCACACATATATCATTTTCAATAGCTATTAATGCCAAACTAACAAGCCATTTTTTGTGACATACTTGTTCTTAAATAGGTTTTAATCAATTTCAACTTGGAAAAGCAACGTTCACTGCTCGCTACACTAACAGGTAAGGTTAATAGTATTCTTAAAGCAATTAAAAAGTTAGGGAAAGATAAATTAGTAGATACAATAAAATTAAGAATATCGAAAGGGTTTTGAATATTTAAATTATCCTTCCGAAAAATATCCCGGGAAGCACATAACTCGTCATATAGTTCTATTGCATTTACTTCTTTATTCTTGCCGTCCTTCAAGAGAATCTCTAAATCGTCACAATTTTTTCATAAATCTTAGTTATTAATTTGCAGTAATCTATACAAGAAATTGAAATTATCATATGTTTTTAGTTGTTCAAAACGTTCTATTAACAAACACATTGCAACGTCTAGAAGTGTATAAAACACATTCACTCTAAATTTATCTTCTGGCGATTGTGGCATTTCGTCATGATGCTCGTAGTCAAATTGTCGTGTCTTCTTTTGTCATCGAACTTCTGTACCAGTTTTAAATTCTTGTTCTCCGTCCACCTCTTCACTCAGTTCTTTTGCCGTTTTAGAACTTCTTTAAAATTTGTATCTGATCGATACTCTTGTAAGAATATTTTTAAGTTTTCAATAAATTCTAAAGCAAGTGTAACGTTCATATTTTTGTCTTGAAGCATTTTACTCACAGGGTTTATTCTGTTAAGTAAATTGCTCAGTTATAAGAGAGCAAATAAATTTGTAGTCCTTTATTTTAGCACAATGTTTATGCTTCATGCTGAGTTTCTTTATTAAAATTTTCAAAAAGTGCATCGTAAATTTCTCCTAACTGATATCGTAGAGGGCGGATTGCATTAACTTTCCCATCACGTTTTTGATGGCTGTTTCAATGTTAAAATTTTTATGAACTTTAAAAGATTGTCCAATGTTTGTAAGAGAATGAAAAGAAATTGTATATTTCTTGAATAATTGCAAAGAAACTAATTGTATCTGCATATACTTTGGCTGTATCGTTAATGATTAAATTTAGAGTATGAGCAGCACATGGCATGTAAAAAGCTCGAGGATTTTTGTTCAAAAGGAAATTTTGGAGCCCATATTTTTTTCCCTTTCATATTTGCCGCATTGTCATACCCTTGACCTCACATGTCTTCAATGGGGATGTTCCATTTTTTCAGTTGTTCCATTATTGTTGCACATAAACCACGTCTGTTCGAATCTGATATATCTGCAAAACCTAAAAAGTTTTTCCTAATCTTGACAATTCCATTGTCACAGGAAACAAAGCGAATAATAATGGTCATTTGTTCTGTTTTACTTGCATCAGGTGTGCAGTCTAAAATTATGGAATAATATTTAGATTTTTGAATTGATAATAAAATTGTATCCCTGACTGAATTTCTTAAAGTTTCCAATATTTCATTTTGTCTGTCTTTACTCAAATAGTGTACTCTATTATTTCGATGTAGGGCCCTTTCAACATGATTTTTCCGTAATGGGATCAAACTTCGGAAACAGTTCGACTAATTTTAAAAAATTGTCGTCATTCCTTTCATATAATTTATCAGATGATCCGTGAAAAGCTAAATTGCCTACCAAGGAATTTATAATTTCAATCAAGCATTCTAAAACACTCGTCCAATGTTTCTTTTCCATTTCATACATGCTTTGAGTCTGGCAATCAATAGTAGTTTTGTTTTTTAAATTTTTTATCAAGTTCCTTCCATTTTAAGAAATTTTTCATGCGAGTTAAACTAGTCTCATGTCTATGCAAAGTTGTACTTAAATTTCTCCAATCGTTATAACCTTCTACAAAACTACTTGATTCAGTAGGTGCAAAAAGTATGCAACAAAAGCAAAAAACAGAATTTAAAGTTTCAGAATAAATGAGCCATGTTCTTGGCACGAGCTCCCCGTTTTCCATTTTTCTATTATAATATGTGTTGCCAAATTTACGACCATATGTATCTCTGGGATATATTATATTTTTCTTTTGAACAGGCCCCATTTCAATTAAAACAACTCTTAACTTTTCATCAATATTTCTCCATTCACCTGGATCTTCTAAATTTACAGAGACTAGAAATGTGTTAATTTCGTGGTCAACTACAACTAAATCTTCTCCTAACTGTTTTTCACTTAAATCATGCGTCTTGTCATCTTGTTCATAGTTGCAACAGTACTTTGATGCAAAATGGATGTGCACGATTCTTCAACTCTGATTTCTGATGTATCGAGTTGGTTACAATCTGCATCAGAATATTTTGATATTTTAACAAATTTATTAAGAGCCCCAGTTTGTTTCTTAACATCTGCTTCTTTCGCAGCATGTCGCTTACAATTTTGTGCCCCGGATAACTTTTTTTTTTAATTTTTGATTCCATTTCTATTTTATACCCACAAGAAATTATTACACAACATGACACAGAGATGAAATAATAGTCTGCACTGTGTTACGGTCAGTAGCGTACTGAGATGCATACCATATGACTGGTTAACTAGCAACAAATGTTTTGTACGAAAATTCGTTTCTGAACATAAAAATCGTTCACCATTTCACTTTAGATAGACTGCAGTAGACACAACATTCTCTATGCAAGCATTTAGCCTGCTATTGCTGCAAAATTGTAAACAGCCGGCTGATCAAAGAGGTGGCAATATACAATTTTTCTTAATTTTTATTTGTTGTATCCGGCCTTATTTATTTTAATATTGATCATTCTAAGAATTTTTTGTCTTTATGATAAAATTTTTTTTTTCTTAAAAATGAACTTATGAACAGTGCCCCAGCAGCGGTGCCCGCATGCCCGCTTCCACCGGCCCTGCTCCTATCTATGAGCTACCTTGGAAACCTTAGCAATATGCCCTCTAAACTTCAATTCTCTATGTATGACTAGCCCCAAATCCCTAGCTTCAATTTCCTGAAGCAAAGTTCTATCAACATGGGTACAGCTTATGATCTATTTAGCCCAAAATGCATAATTTTACTTTTCTACATAAAATTGAAACCAATTACATTTTGGCCAATACTATTTAAATCAGCCTGCTAGCTCTGACACATCACTTTGATGTAACTATTACAGTACCCAATTTTGCATCATCAGCAAGCAAATGAATATTTCCCTTCAAATAATTTCCTATGTTATCATTTATGTACAATTAAACAGCAGTGGTCCAAGAACAGGGTCCTACAGAATGCACACACATACAGCTAGTCATCTGCTTTTCCTTGGATTCTGCTCTTCTATATGGTACATTTTGTTGTCTGTCCATTAGTGATCCTCTTATCAATATCACAAGTTTCAAATTCATCCCCATTTCTTCTAATTTACATAACAGTTCCATGTGGTATCCTGTCAAATACTTTTGCAAAACACCACAGTTTCACTGTGTTGCTATTCCCTTTCAGCTATATAGTGATACTGCTGGAATTTCATCTTTGAGAAGAGGGAAGTCTCAGGAGGGAAAGGTCAGGTGAATAGCAAGGGTGGGGGGAAACGACATGTTTTTGTATGCTAAGAACTGTTGAACCTAACTATTCTTCCATTTGTCTGGAAGTTTCTGACAAATGCTCTTCCTCAGCTGCTTCAAAAGCTCATGGTAAACTTGTCATTGACAGTTTGACCAGGTGAGGTGGGGGAGGAATTCCTTGTGGCCTTGGATGTAAAAAACTGAATAGACATTGCTGTGAACTCTGTTTTTTTTAGCTGCAGTGAATTCGGCAACTTCCACTATGATGACTGCTGCTTTGTCTCAGGGTCATAACTGATCATAGTTCTGACCTTGGAGATAAAGTTGGGGCCATCTATGGTTTGATCTGGAGAAGAAAGTCTCAGTACCACTGAACATGTTGCAAAAATGCATGTAACCTAACCCAAGAACTCAGCCTTTGAGCTTTCAGGCTATTGCCACACTGATTCACAAAGGGTACTGCTCAACCCTTATGGCAGCAGAAGGCTGTATAACAACTGGTGTGCCTACATGCTATTCAAATTCCCCAAACTTTTGGGTAGTATCTCGTAGAAACTGTGGCATCTGTTTAGGTCCCCAACCACCTTTACAACCTGAAATGATTATCCATTTAATATTGTTGCTTGAGAAACTATATTCTTCCATCTATCAAATTCAGACCATAAGTCCATAAACTACACTGGCCTGGCTGGCTGAGTGGTTAGCGTATCCGCTCTCCAGCCAAAAGGCTGCGGGTTCGAATCCCACCATGGGCATGGATGTTTGTGAAAAAACTAGTGGTGGTCAACGGTAGATGGCATTGGTGTGGTTAGTTGTAGTTGGTGAATTGAGTGGTGGAGAGAGAGCTGTAGAGCAGGTGCCCACCCTCGATGAGTCTATGGACTCCCTGGAGGAGTCAAATAATAATAACCTGCATACTGATTCATTCACCAATGCACTCTTCTTTTTCACTTCTTGCAATAATTCCAGTCAATACTTCTCACCTCTTAGGTCATTTAGCACAAGCCAAAGCAAATTCTTTCATCTTATCTTTTTTTTGCATCCCGACAGCATCAAGTATATTATTAGTTTTCATACCAGGGAAACAAGATCGTCACACTTTCATTATATGTGAGCGTCTCCATAGTGCAACTGGAAGAACAATGCACCCTTCGAATGGAAAATGTCTAAGTTTGATTCTCATTATGTAGGCTTTTCAATTGAAGGCGAGTTAGCTAATCTCAGAAGGAGTTAGCAAAGTTATTTTCTCCCAGAAACCAAAGTTTTTAATCCCACTAGCATATACGCAAATCAGCCACGAAAACACATGCAATTTCCACATAAAAAATACTACTGTTGTTGTTGGTGATGGGCAGTAGATGGCATTGATGGTAGTGGTGTCATGTATTTGGAGAATTAAGTTGTAGGGGAGATGGTGAGATGTGTGCAGCAGAGTAGTGGAAAGTGCCCTCTTGCGACGAGTCCCTGGAGGAGTCACGCAATAATCATCATGGAAGCACTATAACAAAAAAAAATTATCCTTGGCCTTTTTTTTTCTCTCTTTTATTCATAAAATCTTGTTTTTTACTTCAGGCCTCTTGCTTTTTTTTTTCTTTTCAGCTCTAAAGCTCAAAAATCTCAGTCTTAAGTGAGTAACCACTTTTATGACTTTATAATACCAGGGGATCCATTGATTAATTTTAACTTTTTTCCAATGATGCAAGACAAATTCGGTTTGAATTGTCTTCTGCAAACAACCTGAACAACGTGCAGTTGGCATAATAGCAACTACAATTATATATAGAAATCATACCCAGTAATTTTTGCATCAATATTATTAGTTTTTGTACTAGGAAAACAATATTTTTGCTTTAGTATATGTAGGAATGATATGCTAAAGCTGAAATTATTTCTATATGCAGCCAATGGCTAAACTGAATTGTGGATAATGCATGGGGGATTGAAAAGTGATTACATTGTCAGAGTAAATCAATTCTGCCCTGTACTTTTTTTTCTCCCTAGGTTGGCAATGTTGAGTGATGGTGATGTGAATGTATTTACTTGGTTGAGTTTACTATTGATGGTGAAAGATAAAATTCATTAGGTAACCATGTAATCAAGGTATGTAAGGAGAGAAGACTGTTGCAACTTTATTTCTGAAGTGAATTCCATCCTTTGTAACTGGTTGCTCAGACACTAAACATAGTCATATTTCATTGGAACAACCAGTAACAAAAACATCCACATAGCATAACCAAATGATAGGTCCGTGTGGAGCAGAGTTTAAGGTGTTCTCTTCAATTGTCTAACATCTCCATAAAATATGTTTGCCAGCAGGAAAGCAAGCAGAAAAGACTCATAGCTGTATCCTTTGCAGAATTTGCCTTGCCAAATAAAAATAGTGTTCAGTGAGATGAACCAGGACAGATACTGGGAGGAAATTCAACTTGAATTAAGTCAAAAGGTGTTAAGTGAGATGCTGGTGAACAAGGAGACTTCAAACTGACAATTAGGTCAGTGCGGTGGAGAATGAGTTTTTCTATACTGGACAGAATTCTTTATGCAAAGAAGCGACACCATTAATATGAGAGCACTTTGGCTAAGTGTGTGGTCAAGTCTACAAGTGGGTAAATCTGTACCATCCACAGACAGTCAAGCTCAATGGTGAAGAACACTAGAGTCCCAGCAGGTGGCACAATTCAAGATGGTAAGCCTTCCTTTGTTTTTGTACTTCAGTCTCATTTACTCATGTAATGCTTGCATGCACATATTTATGCTAGTATATTGCTCCCGGATACCAATTCAACTCTGAAAAAATATCAGGAGTAATAATTAAATCTAATCTTCTATACTGTAATTTCCAAAAAACTGCAACAAGAATAACAATCAATGTGCAAGTGTCAATACCAGAAGCAACTTCAAATTTAAGTCGATTAACATCATCATCACTTGAAAAACCAGAGTTCAAGTGATGATGTGTTCACCATTTCATTATGCATAAAAATCTACATGTGAAATGGTTTTTGGAGACAATAGCAAAACTGTCCCCTGGCAAGCACTCAGATCTCTACATCAGTCAACAGGCATCCAGAGATGTTCACTACACTTGTCAGTAGAATGGGTTCCAAAGGTGGATTTTTGCCTTCGATATAATATGTAATTTTTTTTGTTTGCCTCTGCTTATATGCTTATACAAGCAAACTAATAATTGTTTAGAGATATGTAAAACAATATCCAGTAATTTTGCATTCAAAATAGCAGAAATAATCTGTTCCAGATATGAAATTGGATGTTAGAAGCCAATTCTTTTTTTTAGAGATATTACAAAAGTTGATTACACACTAATGCAACAGTGATGCAAGTATAAACTTGATGTGCTTTGGGTGATTTAATGTCTCCTTAAATTGTAGGAACTTGTAGGAACAATTATCCTATCAAGACATTTAAGGAAGACAATCCGAGAATGAAGCTTACCTTTCAAAAAGGTGACAATTTCTCTAAATTGCCAGTACAGTAAAATCTTTCCCATGAAGAATAACAAATCATCTTTAATAATACCTGCAACATAGCGACAGTGTAAAACATGTTAAACTGTGATAAATTTATTGAAATCAGCAAACAAATATTTCATACTGAAATGCAGAGTCTTGTCCTGTCAGGTGTCTTCTCCCTCCAGGAGACTGACTACCATGTGTCTCCAGCATGTCCTATTCTGCACCTCTCTGCTGCATTCCTCATATGAGAGATAGGTCCAGTCTTCCTCTTTTTCTTTCCCTTCGTCTTCCTCTCAACAGTTCCTTCGAGAAGTATCCTTTGTAGGCAGTTATGTCTCAGAATATGTCCAAAATATCTGACTTTTCTCTTTTTAATTTCTTTCATTCCTGTTTATGCCTACCATCTCTAATACCTCTTCATTTGTCTTTCCATGATATCCTCATAATTCTTTGCAGCATCCATGGAGTGTCCATGTCTCTACTCCATATAATAATGTAGACCATATGTAGCATTTGGAGATTCTTAGTCTTGTTTTCAGATTTAATTCTCTAGATGTTAGTAGATTTTTCATACTGTTGAAAGTTGACCTTGCAATTTCAATCCTTTTTCTAATTTCATCTTCTGTCCTGCCATTCTCTGTGATCAAGTATCCAAGGTATATGTATGTCTGCACCTGTTCTAATTTATTTCCTTTTATATTGATGCATATTTTTGGTATTTCTTTTTCTCCTGAAATTATCATGATTTTTATCTTTTTAAAGTTGAAACTGAGGCCATACTGTTCGCTGTACTTGAGGGTTTCATCTATAAGAGTTTTGAGGTAATATTTGTTTTCAGCTAGAAGAACCGTGTCATCTGCATATCTTAGGTTATTAATATATCTGCTCCTACAGTGATTCCTTTGAGGTTACTAATTTTATTAAATATTTCTTCTGTGTACAGGTTAAAGAGAATCAGAGAAAAGACACAGCCTTGTCTCACACCTTTCTGAACTGGGAATTTTTCTGAGGTCTCTCTATTTATTCTCAAAGATAGAGTCTGTTCCCAGTAAAGATTAGTTAATAGCTCATGTCTTTTCCATCCATGCCTATTTTTGAAAGGATTTCAATTAATTGTTCATGTTGGACATTGTCAAATGCCTTTTTGTAATCTATGAAGCAGAGGTACACATCTTTTTGCTTTTCTAAATATCTTTCTATGATGGTTCTGACGTCGAAAATACCTTCTCTTGTACCTACATTTTCCTTGAAGCCACTTTGTGTATCATTTATTTCTATGTTTATTTTCCTTTTATTTCTTTCCAGAATAATGTATAGGAGGACTTTTGATACTTGACTGATTGTCCTGAACTCTTCACATCTTGTAGCTTTTATTTTTTTGGGAATTGGAACGAAAATTGAGTGATTAATATCTTTGGGTAGAAATCCAGTCTCATATATTTTATTGCATAATTTTGTTAGAAATTTCAGTCTTCCTGAAATGCAGAGTACGTGATCAGTATAGAACAAGCATTGCTGGCCTGGTTGGCTGCATGGTTAGTATACCTGCTCTCTAACCAACAGGTTGCAGGTTCGAATCCTGCCATGGATGTTTGCGATTGTCTTTAAATGGAAGATTAATTTCAATGACCAGTGTGAGACCACCCTACTTATTGGAGGCCTGTAGCTGCTTAAAAAAGTTCCACATTTGGGCTCTTGAGCAGGGTTTCTGGAATATGTAAAAAATAAATTAAAAAATACAAAAATATACAAAATTGATATAAAAAAAAGGGAAAAAAAATCCTTAACCCACCCACAGTACCAAATGTATAGAGTCTGCAAATAACCTTTCATGGGCAGGAGCAACATAAAATAAAATAAAAAATAAATATATTAAAAAAAAAAAATCCAGACAGCAGAACACAAGGTACATACAACAGTTACTGATCATGTCTGGCAGAAGGCTTCATGAACAAACTGCCATCTTATGGTCTCCCTTCTATGCTCTGACTGGATTGACAGTTTCCTCACTGGTTGTTCAATGTGTCATGGTAGATAGTTTCCTCTCATCAGATTTTCCCATCAATGCTGAAGTGCCCCAGGGTTCTATGCTCTCACCCACTCTTCCTCCTTTACATCAATGACTTCCTTTCTCTGACTTCAAATTCAATTCACAACTTCGGTGACAACAGTACTCTTCATTCCTCTTTACCCTAATACGTTAGATGCATTGAGATCTTCCTTAACAGTGACTTGAACACTGACCTCCTCAACATCCCAAAATTGGGTGAAGACAACTTCGTGAATTTTTTCAATGCTAAAAAACTCAATCCTGCCTGGGAGAAAAACTTCACCTCATCCTCTCTCATTTTCGATAATGTTAGTTTCTTTTCAAGATCAATTTTCTCTTCTTGGGTTGACTGTCACATCCAGCTTATACTGGCACAAACTACTTACATAGTCTCCTTATTAGCTTCTAAAAAGCTTTGTGTGTTCTTTTCCATTCTAAACATTACTTCTTGCTCTCAACTCCTTTATAAGTCTCAGATCCGTCCCTCTTCAGAGTATTGTTTCCACAGTTGGGGTGGAGTACCCAACACCTCTAAGAATTCTTGATGATATTCAGAAGAGGACAATCCACTTAATAGACCCTTCCCTCACAGACTCCCTTCAGTCACTTTATCACTGATGCTCTGTTTCAGCACTGTGCATGTTCTGTAGATACTTTCATGGGCACTGACTGCACCTCTGAATTGGCTGCTACCATTCCTCCACTTTCTTCTAACCATGGAAAAACTAGAGCAGCCACTGGCCAACACCCACACACTGTCCAGCTTCGAACACACCGAACTAACTTCTCAGTTTCCTTCATTCCATTCACCTCTACTCTTTGGAACAATTTCCCCTTATACTGTTTTTCCCACTGAGTACAACCTTCCCACTCTTTAAGAAACAATCAACAGGCTACATTTTCCTCCTTAATCACTTGCCGAGACATGGCACTGTAGTGCTATAGGTCTTGTGATCTTACATGTGTGGGGTCAACATAAGTTAACCAACATCGAGTGCAACAAGCTAGCAAAATCATATCAGATAATCGTTTTTGATATTTAGTGAGGATGAAAATCTCCAACTATCAGTTTGGATAGGTAATTATTCCAATTTGGATGGTGTAACAAAGGCTCTGAACTTTCTTTGAAGAGAAGGTCTTATTTAAAGCTGCTATGAATTAGGCAAGTATCATCCTGGCAGATACTAGGTCAGTCTGTTATAAGAATATCAGAAGAAATTAATTCTGCTGACAGGTTCAGAACCTGCATTCTATTGTGGTATCCTCACTTTTTAGAGCTGCAAGAGTAATATCTGCTGAAAAGGAGAGCTCTAGGAAGCTCTTTAGACATCCTGCTTATCCACACAGCCTCCAGTATGTTGTCAATGAGTGTTTATCAAAAACCTACCTTCTCTGCAGATAGAAATATTGCTCTCTCTCTCTCTCTAGCCAGTGTTTATTGGATTCCTTATGAGCATAACATGACATACTCCATACAGACTGGCTAATATGTGGAAAAACCAATTAGTGAACAACAGTACTACAATAAATACCTTAAACCTGAAATTCTGCTACTGAGACAACATGGGTAGTTAGTACATAAGTCGGTGCCAATTTCAATAAAAATTTATTACTGTATATGACTTGCATTACGCTACATCACAGTGTACCAATAAAGCTAAAGCTTATACTTTGCCAGAGTCAGACAGTTTTAGGGAACAGTACAAATGATACATGCTAACAGGCATTATTTAAATTAAAGATGCAAGAAATTATATTCTTGGTTTCATCCTTTATTCAAGTGTAAATAAACAAAATTTGCATGTGAAGTATCTTCATGGCTGGGCTACTTGTATATAGAGGCTAATGGCTTCACATCAATTGCCTTAGTATCCCATAATGCAAGACACATTCTTACAGACATGTATACTGCTATATATTATGGAAAGGGGCACTATCAGTTTTGACCTTTATTGAGGTCCCATCAGTGGGAGCTAGATCTAGAAGATACCAAGGTTGAAGAATATAGAAGCTGAAGCAGCTCAGTTGTGAAGTTACTTCATGTGCAAACTGTGTTTGCTTACACTTAGATAAAGGATGAAACCAAGAATATAATTTCTTGGTTATACTATAAATTAAAGATGCCAAGTGTATAGTATAACCAAACTTTCAACATCTATCTCTAATCCGGATTTTAATAATAAAGTGTAATGCCATTTGACTACTTGTTTATAGAAAATATGACTTCTATATTACTTGAGCATTGGTATCTCTTCTGGGTCTGGCTCTCACTGATTAGACCTCAATAAAAGTCTAAACAAGTCTGGGTAGTAGTCCTTCCCATAATGCACAACCATAACTATATATGCCTTGCATTATTGGATACTAAGGCAACTGATATGAAGTCATTAGCTTCTATATACAAGTAGTCCAGTTATGAAGTTACTTTACATGCAATATAATTTCTTGGCATCTTTAATTTATAGTATAACCAAGTGAAAAAAAAACTTCCAACAGGTATTATTTAAGGCATCATGCACACAGATTTGATCACCTTGTTTTCACGAGGATACATCAGAAAGGATCCAGAGGGGATTGACTAAGGTGGTAACCGGTCTTTGAAATGTGAGATATGAAGACAGACTGAAGAAATGCAATTTGTAAAGCTTTGTGACTAGGAAGAAGAGAGGGAATATGATCAAGATAATGAAGTTGGTAACGGATTGTTATTGAGTTAATGTGGGAGAAATTTTTCGTAGGATGGGAGGAGTAAAACAAGAGGCCATCCCTAAAAACTGTAAAAGGTAGGTGTGAGAAAGATAACGAGAAGGTTCTTCGCATGGAGAGTGGTTAGTGAGTGGAATGCATTGCCTGAGAGTGTGGTGAATGTGGACACATTAAATGAATAAAGTAGTTGGACGATTTTGTGTGTGTTAACAATAACATGAGACTGAAGCAAGGATACAAAAAGGTAAGCCTATACCAAAGCAAAGCTCTTGACCACTGCTAAGAATGTTTTCATGGATTTGTCCATGAAAAGAAACTAGGATTTGTCCAAATGCAATTGCTTGTTCAGTACATGCAATTTAAGTGTTCAGTACACTGAATTATTTAACTCAGGAGCAGAATGAAGTAGCCTGATGCTACATGTCAATCGATAATACTGATTTTGCATTCCAATATATTCCTTTGCAGACCAGTTGTACCTGACCAATTGTGGCTCAGTGCAAGTATACTAACTTCACATTTCAAGCCAACAAAGAATACACAGTTCTTTTAACTACCAATCTTGCACAACTTGTCTCTGGCCAAAAGACTATCCTCAGTATATATACTCTAGACAAAGCACACAGACCTAATTATTAAGACAATGTGCTTAAAACAAGCATTCACTACTACAGCGCAGTAGATTAATAGTAGCTAATATTCTATTACTTTCATATAGCTATACAGTTTGCTGACTGATGAGGCTAGTAATTGTGTAACAAGACCAGCTCTCCCATATTTCTTGCATACACTAATAATGCTCAATACTAAGCAGAACATAAATGATTCTAGGTATTCACATCATTGTTTTTTAAATGGGCAGATAAGGTGCACTAGTAAGTTATGCATAAGTGAAAGACTTTTCCCTCAATAATCCATTGTGGCAGCAGGAATACAGACTAATCAACAAGACAGTTTCTTCTGTACTTGTTCAATCACATCTATCTTCAATAGAGTAGTTAAAGTTTCCACTAAAGATAGAACACAGTAGAAACTTACATTTGCAGGTTTTTTTTTTTTTGAAAAGCAGATCACACAGTCTAATTATTTGACCATTTGTTGCTAGTATAGAGAATGTAGTCTCATCTGATGCTGCATGGCATAGTAACATGGCTCCCATTTTCTTTCACATGTTACACAATATGTATAAACTAAGGAGATTGTGTAGCATGAGAAAGAAAATGGGAGCCACGTTATTATGTCATGCAGCATCAGATCTGGTCTAGGTCACATCCTTTACCCACAAAAGGTGACAAGCACCTTACTGAATTTAGATATTTCACATACAGGTAATCCCCAATTTACACACCTCCAATTTATACAAATCGCTTTTAAGCATTTTTTTCCTTCACCATCACATTCTATACATTGCTATGTACTTGTACATTTGCACCATGTGTGCAGCACATCAACAATCACTTATTTTGGGATTAACATTCATCGTCGATTTGAAAACAAACTTTAAAAACAGGAAGACAAATGCCAGCTCAAAACTGACTCCACTGCTAGTGTTTCCACACATACAAGTTTAATTTGTGCCCTTATTAAACATGTCAATAAGACTAGCAAAGGAAAGTCACAAAAATGAGGATATACTGGCAAATAAGAGGTATACTGATATCCATTTTGAAAAAAGTTGAAAAGAATCATACAAAAATTAGTGCAGTTTTAAGATTGTTGGCATTGCACGTGAATTTACATTAAGAATGTCAACAATAAGAACAATCTTTGAAGACAAGGATAAAATTGAAGAAGCGGATGAAAGTGTTACTCCTTCTCAACAAAGAAAATCATCCATTCTCAGAGTGAAACCACCTGAGTTGAAAAAAATTGTTAATTGTGGGGGATTGAAGATTTAAATCAAAAATTGATAGTATCTATATGCAAATGATGCACTTTTGGACACTGCATTAATATGAAAAAAAAAGAAATAAAATCAACACAAACAGTCAAACGATGAGAATTCCTTGTATAATTTAATACTGTAACCACAGTATTAAAAACATGTTAGCAAAACATTTTAAATATAAAAATAAAGGATCATGTCATCTTAGTAATGATGACACTTAATTTTAACAGCACATTTAAAAAAAAAAAGCAACATTTTTGCCTGGTAACATTCAAATTCAAAATTATATTGAGCATGTGTTTGTGCGAGATGTAAAAAACACTTCAGCTATCATGCTATGAAAAAAGAAAGCCGATATTAGAAGAAATTCATTTTAAGCAGATCTGAGCTATTCACTTAATTAAAAAATGAAGGTTGCCTAACTGTTTTCTATCTAAAAGATAGAATGTCACACACAAGCACAAACTTTGGTAACTAACCTTTGAAATAAAAAAAAAATGTTGAAAGCAAGAGCTTGTAAATATTTTATCCTTGGATCAACCTGTTCCCTCAATATGATCCAGATTCCATTTATATTAAGACAGTACAATTGGAAATGCAAGTCATAGTATGAATACCAAAAGGAACAAAATAATCTGAGCTGCTAATATTTCACTAGATTTTAAACTAGCATCTTCAGAACAGTTTCTAACTGGTAAAACAACTCGTTGAAACAATTAAAATTGTAGCTACACAGGAACAAAGGCCATATATCAAGGTGTTCTGCTATATTGGAGAATGGTCTTAAAATGACTGCTTTTCAGATCTTAGACAAAATAATGCAGACATACTTCAGGTTCGAAAGATTCATAGCTGATGCCTTGAAAAACTCTGAGCTCTGTGAAAGAGCATCCAGGACATGATCTGCAGTTCTGACTTGCCATACATATCATTAATGCAGTTTTTAGGTTCTTCAAGGCCAATTATTTACTGATCTCTCCAAAGTAGGCTAAATTTAAAGATGTCAAGAAATTATTTTAATCCTTGATTTAATCCTTTCTTCAAGCGTAAGCAAACAATGTTTGCAAATGAAGTATCTTCAAGACTGGGCTACTTGTATACTGAGGCTAATGACTTCTGCATTACTTCAACCTTGGTATCTCTTCTGGGTCTGGCTCCCACAGATAAGACCTCAATAAAGGTCGAAACCAGTCTGGATAGTGACCCCATAATGCTTAACATTATACATATCTGAAAGGGTATGTATAATGTGTGCCTAACTGTTTTCTATCTAAATGAAGATATGGAATTTTATGGAATACTAAGGCAATTGATGTGAAGTTATTAGCCTCTGTATACAAGTAGCCCAGACATAAAGATACTTCACGTGCAAACATTGTTTACTTATACACTAGTGGCCAAAATTGTGGAAAACTTTTGGAAAAAGTGAGGTTTGATGGCTCATAACACCACTTTTTTTTGGTGTAATACCATAAAATTATATATCAATGGAAAGATAATTTAATCAAGAATGTAATGCAACAAAGTTTGTTCAATTATCTGTATTCCATGAAAAGTTATAGCCAAATAACCAGAAAAAAGAAGCACAACTTGCTTAGGTTGATATGAAGTAGCTTTCCTTCATTTGAATGTAGCCAATGCGCATGAGTGTTTTAGAGAGCTAATCAGGTGTCATCTTGTTTTGGCAATGAGCCAATAAGGTCACAGTAGGATTCAGCTATTGATGTCATGTATTGGAGCTGAGAGTAGGACATTTGTCAGTGTGTTATGTGATTGCTATCAAGTTGGTTGGTTTTTTATTTTGTGTTCTTTCATTTAGTGAGCTTGTAAAACGTAATAAAATTAAAGAAATGGTGCATAGAGTTGAATGGTCACCCAGAAAGTGATGTAAAATAGTACTATTAAGTGAACAAGGCTACAGTTATGAAGAAATTAGAAGAAAAATTGGTGGAAACCAAAGGTTGCATTTCTAAATTTTTGAAGAGGTATAAAAAGACTCAGTCACTACAAAACCAGACTGGCAAAGGCAGGAAAAGGTGCACAACAGTAAGTGATGATAGAAGAATTGAGAGACTGCGCTTACGTGACAGAAAAAAATCATCTGGGTGTATACAAGATGAAATGGCACGATACAATGCGAAGTTGAGTGCAAAGACTGTTCAGCGCAGAATGCAGGAATTTGGTCTAAATGGTAGAATTCCACGAAAAAAGCCATTTTTATCTCTTAAACAAAGGTTGAAAAGATTAAATTGGCTAAAACCTATGTTAACTGGACAGCGGAACAATGGGACAGTGTTATTTGGAGTGATGAGACCAAAATCTCCCTGTTTGGTAGTGATGGCATAAAATACGTAAGGAGAAGAATCGGAGAAGATTTGCATCCTGATTGCATTACGCCTACCGTAAAACACCCACTTAGTGTTATGATCTGGGGTTGTATGACATCAAAAGGTGTATGGGCAGAATTTGCGTGATTAATGGGAATATAAATGTGCAAAACTATATAAATGAAATACTTGAGCCCAAACTGAAGCTTTCTGCACGTGATCTTTTCCAAGATAATGAAACATTTATATTTCAACAGGATTCAGCTCCATGTCGTGTTGCTGCTGTGTGCAAAAAGTGGTTTCAAGATAATCATATTCCACTGCTGGAATGGCCTGGGAATAGCCCAGACCTTAACCCAATCGAAAATCTATGGAACCGACTAAAGAAACTTGTTAGTCAGAAGCAACCCACCAATAAAATCCAATTAATAGAAGCAATAATTCAATCTTGGTTCACTCCATGGGAAGGCACTGTAAGGCTGTAATTAACACTAAAGGTTACCCAACTAAGTATTAACTCACATTGTGAGAATTTTTGTATATCTCATTTTTTCTGTGTTTCATGTTTCTTCTTTATAACTGCTGTTCTAATAAAAAATCCTTCATAAACGTTTTTGCATTACATTCTTGATTAAATTATCTTTCCATTCATATATAATTTTATAGTATTACACCAAAAAAAAAAAGTGGTGTTACGAGTCATCAAACCTCAAAAATACACTTTTTCCAAAATGTTTCCACAATTTTGCCCACTAGTGTACTTGGGGAAAGGACTTTCAACATCTATTTCTAATCCAGAGTATTTTAGTAATAAGGTGCGACACCTTTTGCCTACTTATATATCTGCATTACTTCAAATATGGTATCTTTTGTGGGTCTGGCTCGCACTGATGAGATCTCAAATAAAGGCCAAAACTGGTCTGGATAGTGGCCCTTTCCATAATGCTTGGTAGTTATAGCCACTATGTTGCCATTCCAGAGCTATATGGTATATAATATAACAGTTCTTAATGGGTGCTAAGCTAAAGCAACAAAACTTTACCTGGAAATGTGTTCTTATAAAAAATTAACTAAGGGACTGGCAGATGCATTTTTTTTTTTTTTTTTTTTTTTTTTTTTTTTTTTTTTTTTTTTTTTTTACACTGACGGCATTCTGGCACCATCAACAACAATTTCATTTTTAAAGGATACCCTTTACCCTTCTAGTTGTAGGAAATGCCAACTAGTTCTATCAAGCGTGGATGACCAATTCCCCATGAAATGCCAAACTGTTTACTTGGGGGGGGGGGGGAACATTAAATAATTGTACTGCACTATGTCTGGTCCCAAGAGCAGAGGTTTCTGTTTCTGCTCCCCATCTTCTACATGTATTATCCTGATGGCACACATCATCTAATGCAAATTATTGCCAGAAAATTCCAAACATTTCTCCACAAGAGTGCTGGAGCAACAAAAAAGAAAACTCATCTTCATCTTTAATCTCTACTTTTTCATTTGACTTCATTTTTCAAATTCTACTGACCAAGTAGAGATGCTGAGGTATTTCCCATCAGTAACAACACAGGACATATTGTTCATTTTCCAACTAGAAAATCACATAATCTTCTCCACTTATCCAACACACCTGAACTTTTCTTAATCAGTTCTCTTTCCAGAGGCAGGGTGCAGAACTAACTTTTCCTTTCGGTAACCCAGATCATAATTGCATACAAATTTCATCCCTAGTCATATAACCCCCTCCCCTCCTCAGCCATTTACAATGTTAAGTAGAAAGATCTCTAGAACTTTTCAAACTATGTTCAAAATTCCTGTCCAGTAATGTTTTAGCCATGGTTTACCAAGAAACATGTCATGGCAGTAAAAAAAAAAGTGGATTGGAACAAATTCAAACTTCTTAGTAGATTTTGATTACCTGATCGACTGCCACTGTTCACTGGAGCTGCTTGAAAAAAGTTCGCAAAGCAGGTTTTTTTGCATTTATTTCATTTCCTTTAGCATGCACAGAGTCCAAAAATGTACTACAGACTAAAAAAAAGCATTTCATGGGTGGAATTTAAAATAAAAAAGGGAGTTTAGGCTTGGAATTTACTTTTGAGCATGTATAATTAATGAGTCCATATGGATCTAAGTTTCAATATATTATTAGCAAGATTCACCAGGAAGTAAGGGACTCATCGAGGGAGACCCACTTAAGGTTTATATAAGGCCTAACATTCTTTGAATGCATTCAAAGATGCACTCAACATCCATTCATACATAATCACCCTTTAGTCTGTTTCCAGGAGTAACACTTCCATTCCTATATATACCATGAACTGTAAAATCTCATGTGTGTGTACTGCAAGACTGCCTCCCCAATATGTTTCTACTCTCTCTCTCTCTCTCTCCTGCCTGTTATGCAAAATTTGAAGATCGCATTCCTTCACTCTGTCCACATGTGAACAATTTTAGATAACCATATTTAGGCAAAGTATTCAAGATGTTTAACACCTGAACAATACAGCCCAAAACTAGCCATCTACCTTGGTTTCTAGCTTCACTAACCACTTATACAAACTAATACTCTGCTTGCAATGTTCTCAGTCCAAAATGTATAATCTTGCACTCGGCTCCAGTGAACACAACATTTTGGGATACAGCATTTAAGAAAACCAAATTGTAAATTTGATGCTCAGTGTAATTAATACTCTCTTTTACAGCATTAGCAATAAATGTAATTAGAAGGAAAGTTTTAACTGACATTGGAGCATACTTGGTTGGTTGATAGGCGGAGGAGGGGAGATATGATTGAGACATTCAAATTACTGAAGGGTTTCTATAAAATTAATTCAGAAGATATTTTTGAGAACAGGGCTGGTTGTGGGAGGACTAGGGGACATCCATGGAAACTGGGCAAAAGTGTGGTTAGTAAAGGTGTTAGAGCTGGGTTCTTTACTTTTAGAGTAGTGAATGAGTGGAATGCGCTCCCTGAGTCTGTGGTGGATGCTGTGACAGTGAATGAGTTTAAGGCGAGGTATGATAGATACTGTATGAATGTCAAATAGTTGTGATGAATATGATTTGGGGCCTCCCTCGATGAGTCCAATGACTCCCTGGAGTTGCCCGTAATAATAGTAATACTTGTTTAATATCAAATCTGAAGCAAATGAATTTCCTTTAATAAATTAAAATTTGTTACTTACAATCTCTGGACATCCCAACAGCTAGGCATTTCTTGAAACGACAGTACTGACAACGATTACGGTTAAGCCTAATTACCAGGCACTTCCCATCTCTTAGACATCGATATTCTATTTGTTTTTGTATACTTCGTCTAAAGAAACCCTGAAAATTATAAGTGACAATTTGAAACAATAATACATTCATTATATAGAACTAGAAATAATTTCATTAAAGTGAATATTATGGTCAATTTCATTTTTTAAATAAATACATTATGAAGGGATGTGTGTGTGTGCGCGTGCGCACACAACAGTTGAGTACCACGTAGAACTTTGGAACAATTTTTTTACCTCTAGAAATATTGCAATATAAGACAAATGCGTCTTAAATCTTAACACATTCATACAATGCTTAAGACCTCGGAAGGGACAGCACAAGAGAATTTAACTTGTATGTCCCTTTTGCATGTCAGGCAGGAATGCTATAAATCATGGCATGTGTATCACTTCAATTGAAATCAAAGTTACATATGGCAGGGAAGGAAGAATGTGTTTCATGATATATTAGAAACCAATAATTAAGGAAAATCCTATATTTAGTTGGTATATTTAAATTACTAAAAAGGCACAAATATACTGACATTAATGAGACAAGAACCATATGAGAATGACCGGCACATAGAAGAAAGAATGAATAGATATGAATGGAAATACCTTCACTAGAGACACTGAATTACTAATAATTTAGTATTGTAGTATTATGTGTGTCCAATAAGCTGCCATGGGATGCATATTTGCATTTATAATGGCCATAATTAAAAACCTATGAGGAGAAGAAAAGTTATGTTTGCAAAATATAAATAACTAATAATAAACAATGCCTATACACAATGATAGCTCAGTGAATGAGTTGGATAATGGGGATATATATCCAAACTAAAAATGTTAATCAACAATTCATCACATTAATTGCTGATAAACATTTACAATAATTGCTGATGGATTGCATTAAGTTATCCTTTGTACCACAATTTAATTTTCCAAGTCTCTTTTTCACTATGGCCCACAAATTTTCTATTGGGTTAATATAGGAGAGTTATCTGGCCACTAAAGCAATTGGATGCTGTGATTTTTGAGGAACTCTTTCACTTCTGTTGAAGTGTGGCACCCTATTGGCAGATGAGTTCGGTCTTTCTGGATCTGTGGGATCATTCTTTTCTCTAATGTTTTTATGTATTGGTCACTTTTTATCATGCCATCAACAGGCCCAAATGATACAGGACTGTTATGTGTAAAACAACTCCAGAACATTTTTTAGCTGGGTGAGAGAAGTTTTCTCCGTCGCTGATTTACGAACATAGGATACTCCTTCACCTTGGACAAAGAAATGGCTCATCTGAGAATATGGCCTTCCACTTCTCAACAGTCCAATCATTGTTTATTTTTGCCCACTGGAGCCTCTTTTTCTGCTAGCTTTCATCAACAGTTGTTTCTTTTTTGGTCTGTGGGCAGGCCTTCCTGCTTCCAATAATCAACAGGCTGTCACGTCAGAAACATTAATCCCACTAGCTCTACGGCAGACAATCTTGGATTCATTTTGTGGTTCCTAACTAGTAAACGAATTTAAGTGTAATTAAAATAAAAAGCCAAAAGGCTAGTTTTCTGGCAATTGAATAGATATTAAATTTAAGTGTAGTTTTCCTTTTCTATCAGGAGGAAAAAAAAAAAAAAAAAGATAACCGTCTCCCTAAACCTCTCCCAATGGATGTGTGCTGAGAAAGAGTACATATACCTGAATGCTTTCTTGGAGATTTATCCATTTAATAGCTAAACAAAATGAATAAAACACTACAAATGTCAACTTGTTTGCACTATTAAAAATGCACAACACTATTAATAAACATCGCAGAGACAGTTAAAACACACAGCACTCTCAACTAAAATCAAAAATAGTTAACTGAAACTAAAACCAAAATGACTGTATTAAAACAAAAATCCATCTGTGGAAGTTATGAAAGAGTGTGGCTAGTAGGGATGTGAGACCAGATTTTTTGCATGAAGAGTGGTGGGTAATGAAATGGACTGCCAGAATTGGTTATGAGTTCCCTGCTGGTGAATGGATTCAAGGAGAGGTATGATAAGATTTGTGTGTATGATGGTTGATTTGGGTCTCCCATGATGAGTCTCTGGACTCCATGGAGATGCCATAAATAATAATGTATTATTATAACAGCAACATTCATGAAGTTAGACTCACTGTGGGATGCCCACTTAACTAGCAACATGCCATTATGTTGAACCTTTAACTCATTTAAACTCACTGCAGTCAAAATACATTCTGCTAATGCATTCCACTCACCCACCACTAAATATTATAAAAAATTTACTCTTCACACAACTTCCAAGGACGTCCTCTCCTTTATAATCCCCTCAATGGAAATTTTACTAGATTAATGATATTTTCTTACTTGTTCATCTCTGGATCTTCTACAGTTTTTCATTATGATGAAACTAGTGATTAAATCTGAGCACAATGGTTCACATGTGGACCAATACTTATATACAATGGCACAATTGTATATAAGTATTGATATACTTATATATTCTCTGCAACACTTGTAACTGTGCCTTCTAAATTTCAGTCCACTTAACTATTGTCCCCTAGATTTCATCCACTTCTTAAAGCACAGTTTCACCAATACAGTATACAGCCTTTATAAATTTTTAATCCAAAGCAGAGACATTTTATTTTTAAAACTAAAATCCTGCTCATTTTCCCAAGCTTAAAAAAAAAAAAAAAAAAAAAATATATATATATATTATATCACACACACACACACACACACACACACACACACACACACACACACAGGGTGTCCCCAAATTCATGCAAGATTTAAATTTAGCGGCATTTGTGCGGTAAAGTGTTGCCAACGAGAAAAAAAAAGACAGCGTGACAGCTGACAGTTCAGGGTTATTAAAAATGGAGCGCTACACGAAAGAACAACGCATTTTCATTGTTGAGCAATATTTTAAAAATAATGAAGGTTTGGCAGCTACAGTTCGCAATTTTCGTACAAAATATGGTCGGAATAGCGATTTAACTTCATCAACTGTGAAAAGATTAATTTAAAAATTCAAGGAAACTGGATCAATTAGTGATCTTATACACTGTGGTCGTCCTTCAACAAGTCGTTCAACAGAAAACATCGAAGCAGTTCGTGAGTGTTGCTGAGAGTCCAGGAACATCAATTCGGCACCGTGGTCTTGAATTGGGCATTTCGAGAAGCTCTCTACAGCATATTCTCACGAAAGATTTGCATCTTTATGCTTACAAAGTTCAATTGACTCAAGAACTGAAGCCTACTGACCACACACAGCAAAGAGAGTTCGTTGAATGAATTATAGAACAACAAGTGGATGCTTATTTTTCGAACAAAATCATCTTCAGCAATGAGGCTCATTTTCATCTTGATGACTTCATTAATCGACAAAATTGTTGCATTTGGGGTTCAGAAAATCCACGAGTGATTGTTGAGAAACAAATGCATCGACAACGTGTCACTGTTTGGTGCGGATTTTGGGCTGGAGGCATCATCGGTCCATTCTTCTTCTTCGAAAATGCTGGTGGTAAGGCAATAACAGTTAATGGTGCTCGCTATCGCGACATGATAATCCAGTTTTTTGTGCCTAAATTGCAAGATATGGATGTGGGTGACATGTGGGTTCAACAAGACGGTGCCACATGCCATACAGCCCGAGAAACAATTCAATTACTGCACGAGTCATTTCCTGGTCGTGTAATTTCCCGTTTTGGTGATCACAATTGGACACCCAAATCATGTGACTTAATGCCGTTGGACTTTTTTCTTTGGGGTTTTTTGAAATCTAAGGTTTATACCAACAAGCCCACGACCACCCACGCCTTGAAGGAGGAAATTGAGCGCTGTATCAACGAAATTCAGCCACATTTATGCAAAACGGTCATGGAAAATTTCGACAAAAGAGTGCGTATGTGCCAGCAAAGCTGTGGAGGCCATTTACCCGATATGCTATTCCATGCATAACCCTATACTGTATACTTTATGAATCAATAAGAAATTACAATTTTTAATTAAAAACCTGTGTTTTCTATCAAAATTACTTCTTGTGTGAATTTTGGGACGCCCTGTGTGTGTGTGTGTGTGTGTGTGTGTGTGTGTGTGTATATTCAAATCTTCCTGAAGGGAATTACCATCATCAACATCCCTCATAATTCTTCCCAGATGAACAATTGATCTTCTGTCAATGCACATGAAATATCTAGCAAATGGTTAAACAGCAAGGACCCAAACAACAGAACCCTGAAACACATCAATAGTTACTTTCCTTTGAAACACTACTAGTATTACTCAGAGCCAATCCCAATTCATTATCTAATTCCATCTTCCATAGCTTGTCCATGTGATAATTATCAAGTAACCTTGAAAAGTCCAATGATCAGTGTATATGAATCTTACTTATCCAACACACAAAAGGAAGCCTACCCTTCCCAAATCCATGCGACCATAGAGAATCCTACATCCATCAACTCAATCCTGTATTACTAATTATTAAAACACCAACTTACATTATTGCATGATCATATCAAAACTATCCTAATGCTCAAAAGCTGGTAGTACTGAGACATTTTAATGCAATTTTGCCTGTCTTTCATAAGTTATTTGCCTCCATTCAAGTACTGATATGCTCATGTCACTGATAAGTCTCATTGATGGAAACCAATGAGACTTGTTCAGGGAAATAATTATTCTCCTTTAACAAGACTTTCCCTCTCTGCCTTCCATCCCTGCAAAAAAAAAAAAAAAAAAATTAAAAAAATTAAACCTCTACAGGAATTTGAGATTTTACTTCTTACAATCTTTGTACATACACACTTAGCGTGTGCTATGTACATTCTTAGAGATTTGCTGCCTACAATATTTCTATGAATTATCATAAAAAATTAAATCTCATATAATTGATATTCTATTATTATTACATTTTTTGAACTGATAACTGTGATGACTTTAGGCAAATATGCATTTTGAAAATAAGGATTTCTGGAACAAGTTTCTATTAAACTAATGTTCAATATTAGTACTGGTTTATTAGTTTATTATTATGTGACACCTCCAGGGAGTCCAAAGACTCATTGAGGGAGAGTGTGCCAACAACATCAAATGACTGATCGCCTTCCAACTACTAACCACAATTTATTACAATGTTTATTGCAGATGTAGTTTATGCCTGTTGAAATGAAAATAATTTTACCTCATGATTATTACAATCAAGTAAGCAAAACTGGTGGAATTAAATAAGGTTACTCTAGCTTTAGAACTCATCACTACACGCTATAATAAAAATGCCAAGATCCATATATGAAGTATCCATTACTTCATATATTACATTAATTAGCTGTTTTCCCATATTCTTTATTTCCCCAGCAAAAATCTGGTTTGCAAGTTTATTGAAAAATTCACAGCTACCTCTTGCAAGCCAGTTTCAGCAATCATAAAGCTTGTCTACAAAAATCATTTTGTTGGATCTGGGGCATGGGGTCTCGATTTACTTTCTCCCAGTTCTGATCTCTGTATTCAAATGACGACCCCCAGCACCACCACCCTTAGCAACTTGGCAATTTTTTTGTGTGTGTATGCGTGTGTCGCCGTTTAATAATAATCGCAGGGAAGGGAGGTGTGAATTTAAGTGGGCGCACTGTTTTATGTCACAACTCACGGACTACTAAGGCCCATCTGAAATTTAATTTGTAGTGCTATAAATATAACATGCGTGGTTTTGTATTTTAAATTAATAACTAATAAGAAAACCATTAACCCTAACTGAACAAAGTTTACATATATAAAACATTACGAATAATAATATACAAATCGACGTACTTTTAAAATCCATCTGATTTATCTATGCATTTTTAAAACAAGATAAATACTAGCGCTACCAATACGAGAGTCTCTGCATGTTAATGTTTTGGATAGCTAGGACAACTTCAAAACAACCAACATGGAGAAGCCATGACCAAAATGCATCGCTGACCACTCCACCACCACCATCAAAATGCACACAGACAATCAGACCGAGACGTAGTTCAGCCCTTTATCTGAAAGGCAGCCTACATTTACATTTCACATACAACACAGACTAGGAAATTTAATGTTATCATATATTACATATATCACATTACAGGAACATTTTAAATATACTAACTACCTCAGTGCTATTCAAAGATCAGCAATGTTTTAGTGTTAACCTTATTTTCATGATAATAATATAATTACACATCAAGCGTACGTATCAATTCAAGCTAATACAGTGATAAAATAAATGTTCAATAACTCTAAAAAGCTGAGAAAAAGAAACAATGTACATTACCAGAGAAATTGCAAAGTATCCAAAGGGTTGCAAGAAATATTTCACATCACCTTCGCCTAGCCCTGGCTTCAAAGGCTCAAACACAGAAATCCGGTTTACAAAAGTGATGAAGTGGCAGGTCATTGACTGCTAATCAGTAACAGCCTGCCCTCTACCGGCGGCGCGGCTCTGTCAGTTTATGTAATGATTAAACGTTATCTCTATCATTAAGAATGATTTTTCTCCCTTAGGAGTCTCGTGAAGCAATCATTTTACAGTTTTCAAAATATTTAGTTTATAATGCATGAAGTTTTCGCGATAAAAATTTCAAAAATCTAAAATATTAAGCTTTATTCGGTGACATTTATTCATTCAAATCCACATCGAGGACGTTGAAAAAGCTCACAGCAAAAATATTTCTATAATTAAAAAAAAAAAAAAACATAAGAAATGGCATATAATACAAACTGGAAGTAAGATATTCAAACTGAAATACATTAAATAGGTTTTTTTTGTGTGTGCTAAGTGTGTCGGCAAGGATCATTTCATGCACATTAACCATGTATGGAATTTTCTAGTTTACACATTTCTCATTTACAAATTCGGCAAATATTTTGAAGAATAAATTCTGAAAATAATTTCATTTCAAATATTCTGTTTTTATTTTTCTTAGGTCTGAATTGTTATAATGAAAGACAAACGTGGGAATCGCAGGAGCGCACGTTTTTCACTCAAAAGATATGCTATCTAGAAAACTCTGGGTCCTAAATTTTTCGATAACTCTTGTCCGTCGTTTTTATCCAATGCTAAATAAAATCTTATGAAGAGTTCAGTAGGATTTTTTTACTATATATATATATAACTTTATTGTATATTTCCGCACTACTGGAAGCACTGAATTTCAAAAATTTTAAGTAACCTTTTCGTATGAGAATACTTAAGCATTTATAAACACTGTCTCAAGTTGATTTTTTAAAAACGAAACAAATGATTACCATCTAAATAGAGTCGTCTCTCAAAAAAAAAAAAAAAAAAAAAAAACAGAACAGACTATGTATATTCAACCTTAGTATTTATGAATTCATGTTGTAATTCCAAAATTACCACCTAACACTACCTCCAGATTCTCTGCTGCATTTTTTAAAGTGCATAAGTTTTGAAATTCATTGCTTTGAAAAAGATCATGTTGCTGTGGATAAGACGAACAATATTTGCATAACTTTTGATAGGCTATACCAAACTTTAGAGATTGACAAGATTGACAGTGTTCAATAAGGTTATGCATTTCGGGGGTAGAAAGATTACCAGCTGTACACCACATGTGGAACTATACTCCAGGAAATTGATGAAGCCAGAGACTTCGGAGTGTTAGTGGACATGAAGTTAAAGTTTAGGGGGCACATAGCAAAAGTGGCTAAAGCAGCTCATCAGATTACTTGTTTACTGAAGAATACTTTGACAAACAGAGACAAGCTGGTTATTGTTCCTCTTTATCGAGCCTTGATAAGACCACAGCTTGACTACTGCATGCAGATCTAGATGCCAGGGTTTCCGTTGTGATGAGGAGAGGATCCAGAGGCGAGCGACCAATATGGCAGCAGGTCTATGGAATGAACCTTACGAGAACACGTCGAAGATTTGTGGGTTACAGAAACTCGTTGATAAGCGGAAAATGGGTGCTATGATTGAGACACAAATTACTGAGGGGATTTTACAAGATTAAATCAGAGAAAATTTTTCAGAAGAGGTCTGGAGATGGAAGAACTAGGGGCCATCCATGGAAACTGAGTAAGAGTATAGTTAAAGGGTGTTAGAGCTAGTTCTTTTGCTTGGAGTAGTGAAAGAGTGGACTAGGTTGTTGCTCGAATGAGCTCAATTCAAAGCAAAGTATAACAGGATACTATGCAAATATTGGATAGTTCTTGACATGATGTTTAGGATCTCCCCCGATGAGTCTGACTCCTTGGAGTTGCCCGTAATAATAAAAATACCCGTTCCCGTGAGCTATTTATGGTCGTCTTGTTTTCGCGGGCATTGGATGGTCATTGTATTCCTGCACCGTCCAAAATTTTCACATGCAATGCATTCCTTTAGTTTAATTTTTGCAAACACGCTTTCACTTCAATGTAACCACACACACCTAAAAGTCCGAATGGGTAAGATCGAGTTATCTAGCAACAAGGAACACGAGTCCTCAATAAATCCTACAGATGAGACAATGACAGTTGTCTCGTTGCGCGATGGTTACACACGTATCCAATTAACTGATTCCCAACAAGTTTGCACTAAACATTTACCAAACTTCAACGTTGTAAATTCGTTTTCAACATGTATGTTGCCATCAGTATTCCTCATTAGTAATATTCGCTGTTACAAATTTATAAGTGAAGCAGATTTCAGCAAACTATTCATTTGAAAATTTCGTTGACAGCTTTTACTTTTCACTAAAAGCACACAAGATAACAGGGCCAACACAACAGAACACTTTTGGCAAACTTCAGGAATGTTCGTGACTACTAGACTACATAACTAGCCAGGAATTGATGAACAGTCATCTAACGTGCAGTTATGAGGGGCCAAATTTTGGAATGACTATGATCTGGCACCAGAAGAGTGAGAGTCAATGTTGCTATAAACATTTCTGATTAAAATCGCAAAAAGACATACATTTTTAGACTTGTTTAGTAATGCAAAAAAAAAAAAATCAGCTAACGCCTTTTGTTCCTATTTTATAGGGAGTTGACGAGGCCTTGAAACCCTATCTAGCTTTTGGAGACCGGGTGGGCAGTTCAATCTCCACTGGTAACCAATCAATCAGGGATAGCTGGCCCATGTCTAGCATTAATTATATGTGGCACCGATGAAGAGATGGGCAAACAAGTGCTCCCATCTCTTGGTACCTAACCCTAACAGGATATGTTACTGTCTGAATTAATGTGGATTCTACGGTCGATTTTCTTGAGTTTACGGGTCAAAAATTCCGCTTGTCCATGGCAGAGATCGACTAACTCGAGAACTGGTAGAAGATAAGCTTAAAAAAGTTCTTGTAGTCGGTGACTATACTTTAACTTAAGTCTAACTTCGCAGAGCCTAGTGCAGATGATGCAAGAGCTATTTCCACTGAGCTACATAAGTCTTGCATTGCTAGAGGCTTATCAAAATTCGGTTGTGTTATATTGAATTACTCCAGTTTTATGCTTTCTAACCAGTTTAGATGTTTGGTAAATGAAAAAAAAAAAGGAGTTTCCAGAAAAGGGGGAACTTGTCACAGTAACATGTGTTGTGCTAACTCACCTTCAGTTGAAAAGCTCTTAAAAAAGGTTCTTCGCGTCTTAGATGTGATTTCAATCAAGGGCATCGTTATCGACTGAGCTATGGAGACTCTGAAATATTACGAATAAGAGCTAAACATTTACATCACGAAGTAGAATTGCAGAATAATTATTTGGTCAACGAGAGATTTGCCCTTCTTTTTAGAGATCTGGTCTCTGTCGGCTTCAGGAATCTAAAGAACTATTATCAAGGTGTTATCTAATCCTCAACTCACAAATACTAACTACCATAGATTTAAGGCTGTCCTGAGTGAAATTAATATAAGAAAGGCATTGAGGTTTTTTTAGAAAAATTCAATCCAGGAAACGTTATAAACCTATCATGCATTTTAGTAGTGTGGATGAGCTACGATTACATAATCTGGGTTGTATAATTTCAGACATTTGAAAAAAGAGTAATGTCATACTGCACTTCAAGAGTTAGACGATAAACTAAGAATAGGGTAGAAGACCATTTCACTGAAAAACAACTATGCAAAGAAAAGTACCGTATATGTGGAACATGGTGGTGAATAGATAGATTAGCATTGTAGAATATGCCTCTATTAATGACACGTACACATTTAATAACTGGGAATTATACGAAAACGACCACGGTATATAAATTGAATGCATTATTTAATAATCTCTAACTATGTAATATTATATAAATGTGCTTGCATATACTATGCAGTGGTAACTGACATGGCGATATTCTCCAAGGATCTCATTAGGTATATCACTCGTCGATAATAATATGAATCACTGGGACTAGTACAGATTTTTTTAATATTCAATTTTGTTTTTGTAATTTATGGATCTTTAGAAAGGTGATAGGCTGTTCTGTAGAAGAAAAACACCACGGGATTTTATAATACATAATTCATATTAGCAAATGCCAAGAAAACTTTGAAGTGAATATGAATTTGTTAGTGCATTTCTCTCATTTTGAAATGACTGAAATATGAGAAATGAGGTGATAATTCGACAAAAAAAAAGTGCATTTCACAATATATGTACGCACCTATTAACTTCCTTTTGTCTGTTTGAGCTTGATATAAATTATGCAGAAACACTAAACAAATTTTATTAAACTTTGATACTGGTAATTCTCACAAAAATTTCTCGACTTATTCCAATTTTTCTTTCAATCTGACCTATTTTCAGGTTTTACCAAATGGATAAAACGTGCCAAAATTAGATGCTGCAGTAACTCCAGCTACGTCTGAATGAATTCAATAAAAGTCCCGGTTTATAACATGTACAAGAAGATTCCATTTTATTCAACTTTTGGTTTTAATAAGTGCATGTTTATGGAAAAAGTTACTCGAAAATTGATAATTTGGCACTAACTGAATGGAACTGAATGAAATTTTGCGTTTAGAATATCTGAAAATTTGCCAAGTAACACCCAGTTTTGGGTGTTGCTTGACAAATTTCAGACCCTTTGTTGATGCAAAGTTAAGCAAAACCAAATTACATGTTTAGAATATATACAACGGGGTGAATTTAAGAAAACGCATGAGTGTTTTTGGTTTTTGAGAAAGTTCCATTCTTCCATAGTTCTTTAAATAATGAAAATTTGTAAGATGATACTCGTTCGCCAGAAAACGCTGACAACGGAATTAATTTAACTGCCTTATATGTAAAGAATTAAATACAAATGCAGTCCAATGGAAATGGCATTTGAATGCATAGCGTGATGCTGCCCGAAGAAACATATTATAGGTTCAATTCTAGTTGTCAGTAACTTTTTCTCTCTTTCATCGGCCTGGTCCCGAGTTGGTTGATCTCGGGCAAGTGGAAGTGAGGTTTCCTCCCGAAATCTCAGGTTTTAAACCTCGCATCTCAACAAAACGACCATAAAGTTCACTATTACAGACAATACGAGTGGTATGGCTTTGAGCAATGACATGTGGCAGTTGTCTCATCTATACTTTCTTTCCCCTCCTCGATAGAAAGTTTTGAAGGATGAAGAATAGCTAGCCACTGTCTTCAAAAAAGTTAAGTTGTTTTGGGTTTTTGGTAGAAGCCACTAAGGCTATGAGGTCTGTGTTACTGTATCTGCAAAGTTGCATGTTCTGACTGGTTGGCCTGTTTTTTTTTTTTGGGAGGGGGGATGAAGAACCGAAGTTTCCAAAAGGAAAATGTTAATTTGGGCTAGAGGAGACCTACTCCTTCTGGGGAAATATAAATGGCATTACGGGATGTATTCATTTTTTATTACGTGCATTTAATGCATCAACTACTGCATGTGTGAAACCCTTACTGTACTGGTATGATGAATCAAGAGTATTCGTTTCCTTGACCAGTCTTAGATTCAAAAGTGGATGGGTCATTTATTAGGATTGTGCATATTTGACAAATCAAAATAATAAATCAGTATCAGTGGCGTAGCTAGGGGAGGGGGCGGTCCGCCCCTGGCTGCACTTTGAACTTTTGCAGTTAATTCTAAAATACAGTCTCGAGAACTCAGTTCCAAATATTGTAATATTACTGCGAATTTTCCTCACAATTGCTGTAAGTGTTGCCAGTTGTGAGGAGTTTTTCTAAATAAAATTTGATTAAGAATTACCTACATTACTATGAAATAGACTTCGCCAATGTCATTGACGATTTTGCTAACAGAAAACCAAGAAAAATAACATTTTAGAATGTTGAAATTAAAGTTTTACTTCAAAACTAAACATAGTGTTTTAATTTATTTTCCTATACGTCATTGACTTTTTGTAGTATTTTTGGTGTGTATTGAGAGGGGCGGCAAACTTAGGGACCGCTCCAGGCGGCAACAGCTCTAGGTACGCCACTGATCAGTATGCTTTCTAACAATAATCCTTTGCATTAATTTGACATTGGCTATGTTCAAGACTGGTCACTGATTTTTATTTCTCAATGATTCAATTTTAGTGGTAAAAATAAATAAATAAATCAGCTAACGCCTTTTATTCCCTTTATAACCTATCTAGCTTTTGGAGACTGAGTGGGCAGTTCAATCTCCACCAGTAGCCAATCAGAGATAGCTGGTCCATGTCTATCACTAATTATAGCAGCCACCGATGAAGAGGCTGGCAAACAAGTGCTGCCATCTCTTGGTACCTAACCCTAACAAGATATGTCACTGTCTGAAATAATGTGGGTACTACGGTCGAATTTCTTGAGTTTACAGGATGAAAAACCTGAGTTTCCAGGAGGAAAACCCACTTGCCCATGCCAGAGATCGACTAACTCGGGAACCGGTCGAAAAAAGCCTTAGAAAAAGTTCCTCTAGTCGGTAACTAGACTTGAACTTAAGTCAAACTTCGAGTGACCAAGCACAGAGGATGCAAGCACCATTTCCACTGAGCTACACGGCCTTATTTTTAGTGGTAAAGACCATCAATGATAATTTTTATTTTAAAACATTGAAAAATCCATTAGACTTCTAATAATTCTTTCTTTGCACGGTGAAATGAAATCAAGTTTGGTATTTGGGTCCTTAAGGTTTGTTGACTTGATTCGACTGGGCACGTTAACAGCAAATTTAGAACAAAATGATGCCTACACTTGTCTGTCTCTATGGATGCCATATGAAATTACCGATAGTCTTCAGCCAGCTGTCCTGCGATAGGCTAAGGGTAGAGACTAGATGCCCATTAGTCTTCAAAAATAAGTTACAGTTAAAGCCTTGCCTACTCCGTTTATTTCATATAAATCCAAAGTGGCTCTAAGTTCAGCCGTTACGATAATGAATTATATGAATGGCATCATTTCATGATGCTACAATCATATCTTTATGAAAGTATTTTAAGAAAAGCCATGACATGAACAAACTTCCCAGCTACATGATAAATTCGAGTAAATGGGAAAATGTTAACCAGGAGGATGTAGGATGTTCATTTAAAAAAAAATAAATAAATAAAATAAAATAAAAATTTAGCTTTTTGCCAATACAGCAATTTAATCTTCTTCCAGTGGGAAAAAAAAAATCAAAGTAGCAAATCACAAAGAAAATAATGTAAAAGAAAAAAATACATAAAATTATATACATTAGGTATTTAAGGAGTTCATTTACATAGATTACGAGTTTTAAAAGTAACAGGAAAAGCAAGATATAACAGGTGAATTTTTTGCACAGTTAAAGTGGAATAATTAATTATCTGAATCATTTAGTTTTCCTAATCTGCTAACTTGGGGAGGGGGGGGAGAGATAACTGGGAAATCACTGAAACAGAACACTTTCAGATATCGCAAGGCCAACTCTATCTGTAGAGTTGTATGTATGCGTGGGGTTAGAAGTACAGGACGTCACAAATCCTTGTATTGGTTTCATGCATTTATTGGAATGCCACTCAGAAGAGGAGTTTATAAATCATTTCCAAATGTGGTCCAATGTTGGAAAACTATATAGGTATTTCAAAAACCTTTGCTTTTACAAATTTTGAAACATTTGGCCACGACTGCAGATGCTATTCGCCTGGTAGATTGAGACAGGTGCTTTGATTCGATCCTTTGCATTTCTTATTAGTCGAGCGGATAAAAAATGGGTGGCAAAAATTATCATGTTTGGTGCCTGGTATACTTCGTCTCTAGATAAGCTAACCCTTAGTATATCTTATAGGAACAGTAGTCTTAAAATCATAAAATCAAAATTGGTTCCTGTAGTGACACTACATTGTATGTGCTAGTATCCATCCATCTGTCAACTGATGTTTTAATTTTCTCAAAAGGTGCTCTGGAAAGTTAGAATAGGACAATGTTCTAGCCGGTCTAAACCTCTGAACTCTAATTTTCTCACATTATCATGCTGGTATTCAGTTAAGTCGCTTCTAAAAAAACAAACCATCATTATGTTTTCGTGAATATACTCGTAAGTTCAACTTCCCAGCCATTGAATCTTCATGAAAACATAACCAGTATTCTGAAGAAAAACACAATATTTCTTTACATTAGTTTCAGCTGTAAACATATAGTATTAGAACCGTGTGTAGGATAAGAAAGAATAGTATAAGAATTACCCAATTCCCCATGCTCCAGCACAAAATGTAGAATTTTTGAAAGCCACTTCGGACTCTCTTCAATAAGAAGGATGGTAGTCACACAGTGGGTGACGAAAATCTATCACCTATAACATCCACAAGCATGCATGACAGTGCGGTTCAAATACAGTGTGTTGATTGGTTGGACAGTAGGAAACACCATATGTTTTCCAGTCAATAGGTTGGCAAAACTGTTCATCTACAGTATTTGAAAAATAATATACACAAACAATGACGATTTAAGTTTCAGATCAGAAGTATGGTCTTAAAAAAATAAATAAATAAAAGCTTCATATATCGACAAATTGTGAAATGAATATGACGGTTTGGGGAGGTAGAGGCAACTCGTGTTAATTACACGAACAATCCGAGCATATGATAACAGAATGATAATTCGACAAGCCGAAACATTTATGTTCACAAAGATCAATAAAACGCTTATGGATTAAGAATGAAGTAGAATATTAATCAAAATTTCGTTTCGCAAGATAGATGTGGGTCTGAACATAAAGGACCTGACGAGTTTCCATAATTCTCCAGCAACAAGCAACATGAACATGTTACTCATTATTGTGGGGATATTCTTTGGAATGTTGTTTGCATAGAAGAACAGTCATTATATGGTATTACTGCCTGTGCTTAGCTTGATGTGAATCTCTGAAATGAAGAGATCTTCGACCATGATAATGGAGTGACGGCATATGGTGGAGCTTGTGAAATAATTTATTAATCAATCAATAGAATTGGGCACTCACTCTGATATAAATCCCTATAACTTAGACATCGTTATTAAAATGAAAGACAATTATAAGGAAGATGTATCGTAAAGAGGACATTCACCATGGAGGTAGTGCCTGTGGATATTTAATAACACTGCATTGAAGATGGAATTCGTGTGCGAATTCGATGATTACACAGAGGTTATGCAAGTTATAAACGTCGTCGTCGTAGTAGTAAAAAAAAGATAGCGTAGTTAGCCTAGTGGCTATGCGCTTCGCAACCATATGCCTGGGAAAGGAGTGTCCTGGGTTCGATTCCCGTCGCTGACGTGAAGAGCTTAAGGATATTTCTCAGACGTATCCAAGTTAGCCGGTCTTAGAAGTTGACAGCAGGGTTTTTCTCCCGCAAGCAGGCATTCCGACCCCGTGAATACACGCAGCTACAGCCATAGAATATACGAAGATTCATAGGGCTAGTCACCTTATCCTCGGGACGGGACTTAGAAGGGCTTAAGAAAGCTCTGTAACAGGCCAGTAGGCCCAACACGTAGAAGGAAGAAGATAAAAAGATCTTTTTACACACATCTAAATGATCTAATTAAAGAATTTTTACGTTGGATAGAGGAGAAATACGGGTGGATTACGCTGGCTGGGGATCCCTGGCGGTAAATTCCAGGGAAATCTAAAGACCTTTGCAAATAGTACGGAGTACGGGCCGAAGAAAGGTCATTATAAGTTCGATTCTAGTAGGCGACTACAGGAACTTTTTCTAAGCCTTTCTTCGACCAGTTTCCGAATTAGTCGATCTCTACCACGGGCAAGTCGAGTTTTCCTCCGGGGGCTCTGGTGTTTAACCCTAAAAAAAAAAAAAAATAAATAAATAAAATAAAATAAAACCGATCATACAACTTGCACTATTACAGACAGATGTCTGCGGTACTCTTTCTCCTGAAAATTATTTCTTTGATAGCTTGAGCTCACTATAAGTGAAGACTAGGAGGATGAAGACTGGATGCCAACTTGCCTTCAAAAAAAGTTAAGAAATGAATGTGTTGCAAGATTTTTCATTTATAAATAATAGTCTTTTTTCCCCCCCTCTAACCGGAAATGTATAGAGGCAAATGATCTAATTAAAGAATTTTTACGTTGGATATAGCAGAGATATAGGCGGATTAAGCCGGCTGGGGATCCCTGGCGGTAAATTTTAATGCCAGGGAACCCTAAAAATTTTTTACATTTGGAAAACTGGACATTTCTCTTGTGGCCTAGTATATTTGTGTGGCAGTATCGCATTTGTCTTTATCTTCTTTTAAAAATAGTCGAAACTATTCTAAATTCATCATCAAAATGCGTAATATAGATCTCTTAATTTTTTCGCATAGCTCGGCGCTCACTTGCGGCAGTCAGGTCCGACACCCGCTTGATCTGCCTCTGTCCCATCCCCAGAACCCAATATAACAGATTCTTTTTCGAAAATTCTTTCTACAAAACAGAAAAGTAGTGTTCAGTTCATCTCGTGAACATTCAAGTATGAACTTAAATTATACATTTATAAATAATAGTATGAAAATGAACATTAAGTGAATATTTAACAACCAACAGCCTTCGCGTAAAGATAGATATAAAAATTCCAATACAGTAAGCAGGGGCGCGCCAGTAGTGTCCGGCGCCTGTGTGCAAAACTTTAGTTGGCGCCCCTATCCCCCCCTTCCAATAAAAAAATCACTTTAAAAAAACGTTTTTTTTAAAGTATTTTCTCCTCTTTGGTGCCTTGACTATCCTGGCGCCTGAGTGCGTCGTACACATTGCACATATGGCCGGCGCGCCCCTGATAGTAAGTACCCTTTATCCAACTAATAAAATCTCAGATGCGATATTTTTATTTTCTCATATACAGAACGCCTTAAAAAAAATCGTCTTAATTTCACGTTTCTCAAAATATCTGATACGATATTAACATTCGGACAGAAAGGAAATCGTGAGAAAAGTTTTAATTCTCCCCTCTATTGTAGCGAGGAAACAACAACAAAAAACATGCTTACTGTAGCACAAAAAATAAGTATGTTGCATAGCCATAAAAAAAGCCTGCAAGATATATTCGAAAATAAGAATTATTAGCATAAAAATGATTTAAGATCATTTTAACCCCCCCCCCCCCCCAAAAAAAAAAAAAAAAAAAAAACTTATTCTACTCTCAATTCTTCCAGGGAAAAAAAGGAAATCTCAATCCCAATTTATATATATTTAGTCATTAATTTCGGAGTTGTTAATGATGACATGTATGGGAATCTTTGGGTTCAAGGTCTGAAGCATGCATAGAACAGCTTCTTGATCAAACAAGCTGACATTATTTGTTTGCATGTTATGGTAAATGATATTAAGTACTCGTTAATATGTAGTTCTTAGCAATGTAATTATGGAAGACTATTTGCATCATGGGTACGCCTATTTAGACACTGCCACATGCAGGAATAGGATAAATGACGTCACGTAATTACAAGTGCAAATAGCGGGCAAAGTACGAGAACAGATTGCTAAAGATTTCTTCGTCATCGAATGTTCACCTATAATATCGCTGTGCAGATTCATCTTGTAAACGAATACTAATAATAACAGCTAACAACTGTTTACCAACACCCGTTAATTGTTGTCAACATACGACTAGACAGACGTCATCCGTTGTCATGTACGATGAATATGCAGGGATTCCCCACAAAGTAGTGATACAAACAGAGTAATGCGAATATGCAGGAATATTATCCAAGATTACATTTCTCTCATAATATATGTGTATTAGAATAAATATTACTTTCGTCTGTTTATCTAAAATTTCTTTATATATGTCAGATCACAAAGAGGACGCTAATCTGGACACACTTGTGATTTGATGCACTGAATTTCTACCTTCCAGGCGATACGAATCCCTTCATCCCCCCCCCCCCCACACACACACACTCCTCCCCTTATAATGTGAAGGGGTCTGTTACTAAAAACAAATTTTGTTACTAAATACAAATTACTAAAAACCATTTCTATCAGAAACAGTACCGACATACTGTATATAATACACATTGATCATTGCACTTGCTTGGCGCTAATATTAGTATATTTTATTAAAACGATAACAGGCAAATACATAGTAGTAAAATATTTACATCATAAATAGATATATACATACAGATTACATTCAGGTTTAACTCTTAATACTTTGTACTACTGTTATCAGATTCCCAAGGAATACAATAAACAGGCTTTTAAATCGAATGCTAACAAGTTCTTCCTCTCCCATCCCGCTACCCATATACGGTACTAAAGTACTATAGGTTGAACAGCCAACCTCTCGTATATGGGCCCAACATAAAAAAAAAAAATATATTAAAAAAATAAATAAATACATAGTAGTAAAATAAACACATCGTAAGTAGATATATACATTATATATTTAAATTTGTTTTAACCTCCTTAGGGGTACTGTATTACTGATATTACAAATATTACTATTTGTTACAAGTAATTCATTTTGTGCATTTACTTCTCATAGCCGTTAACAGGGATCAGTTGCACTAATATTAGTCTACACAGCATGCAATTAGAAATATCAACAGAAATTTTGAATTGTGTTAGCGTTTAGGAAGTAACTGTTCAGAATTACAACGAAAACAACTCATATTATGAGGCCTTCACATGCATTATGTCAGTTAACTGCATGTGCGCTTCTGACCGGTTTTTGCCTATTTTACGGAGGAAACCATAACCTCCGTATAAGAGTGACTAACCCATTATTGTGCGAAAAAGCGCTAATACATTTCTTCGTGTCCTAGAAGAGCTTCGAGTCCAGATTTTCGTAACCAGCGTGCTTGGCATTGTGGCCGAAACAACTCAAAGCTGTGAGGCTAGTTGTATTCTCTGGCTGGTTTGCAGGATGGAAAAGCCGAGTTTTTCGAGAGGGAATATCCTGTTAAGGATATTCCCTCTCGAAATTATATCACTACCTTCAACTGACGCGAAGTACCTTTATCAGGACTTTTCAAGAGGTGAGTAGCGCCCTCATTACGGAGATGAAAGGAATTTTTCCTCCCAGAATGGGTTTTTACACGCAAAACAGGCAAACTGGCGAGAAGAACGGGCGCAATTTACAGACTGAATACATTTTTATGAGAGAAATGTAATCTCACTTTGGATAATATTCTTCTCATCTCATCTTCCTTTCCCCTCTTTTACCTTGCGGTGTCGAGGGTTTATTAATCACCCGACCTCAACCGTTCACAGGATAAGGTGGTCAGCCCTATGCCCCGGTGTATCCCATGTCGTGGGATACACAGGGCTTAGTGGGATGAAAAAGCCCAGATAAACTGGGGAGAAAAGTCCTACTGTCCACGCCCAAGACCGGCTAACTTGGCTATAGCTGAGAAAGATCCTTAAGCTGCTCACGCCAGCGACGGGAATCGAACCCAGGACACTCCTTTCCCAGGCATATGGTTGCGAGGCGCATAGCACTCGGCTAACCGCGCGGACTGGATATGCTTGTATTCGCTTAACTCTGCTTATATCACTACTTTGTGGAGAATGCGCTGCATATTCATCGTGTGCGACGACATACTACTGGCCCTTTAGTCCCCTAATTAGTTGCTTCTGCCGTAATGTAAAACATAACTTTCAACTGAAAAGCACTTCAATTTTTCGCGTCTTAGACGAGATTCCAATCAAAGAGCATCGTCGACATGGACTACGTTACGAAGTCTAGCGTTATGGAAGTTACAAATGTACACAGACAACAAGATCGATTTAATTATTCTAAATGCGACGACATAATTAAAAAAATCTCCAAATTATTTTGTATGAACATACCGATGCCATCATGAAAAAAAAACAAATTTGAGATCTGCCATACCCATTAAAAATACTAAGGATTTTCTATTCTTCAAATATGTATTTTCGGTATATTATTCACGATAAAAAGAGAATTTCGCGCATTTTACTCAAGGTTTATGAAGTATCGATAAAAAATACTATTGTTAATTAAATGTTCTAAATTTCCACTTATTAGCGAGTAAAAGCTCGCTTGGCTCCCAGATAGCGATTTCGAACGACGCTGACATGTTTGCATAAGGATAGATCAAATCGAATCAAATCAGCTAATACATTTTATTCCCTAATAGGGAGTAGGCATGGCCGTTTAATTCCTATATAACTTTTGGAGACTGAGTGGCCAATTCAATTTCAGCCGTCAGCCAATCAGAGATAGCTAGCTCAAGACTATCACTAAATTGTATTTATGTTTATCGATCGATCTAATTATGAATGTGCGCACAACATGTCATAAACTGTGTTCAAGCGCGATATCTGACCTTGACTAATCAGCTTTCTGGATAAATTAGCAGCGACGACATGAGAATGCTAGAAGTGATAACACGCATTGTTGAGAGAACTCCTGGGTTCGATACTTGTCGTAGCTTGTTTTTTAAAATTATCATTTACTATTCTAAATGCGAGTTAGTCGTTTTCATGCGGAACTGGTAGAAGTTTTTCTTCCTCCCGCTATCTTTAATTTTTTCATTCCGTAAAACAGTAAGAAAAAAAAAAAAAAAAAAAAACACGCATTCACAGATAACACTTATCTCAGAAGCTTAGTTGCTGACATAAATCTAAATAAACAATTTTTCTAAATTCTCAACATGACCAACTTATTGAGTATATGAACCAAATAAGAGCAATCCTTCTGTTTCTGTGAGCTCAAAAAGGTATAGCAGGTACAGAAATTCGCCAGGGACGAATTTGGCGGTTTTTCTCGTCATAATATTGCTGGAGAGGGGAAAAAAAATAAAAATAGAAAAAGAAAAAAAAAAACGCCAGGATGTCCATTAATGACTGAGAAGAGAACATTAATAAACATGCATTTATTCTCAACAATAGGTGGGTGACCATCGATAGAATGGCAAACTCTGGATTAATAACAGTTCACTTCCATAAAGTTTGTGCAAAATGAGTTTTCAATCGACTCGCAGACAAGTGTGCACTGAACTAGTGTGGGCACCGTTTTCAAAACCTAATTTCCTAAAATTTGATCGATCCTGTTTTATGATAATAGATGTTGAATGCAAAGTTTGTGGCAAAACAACAACATATTGGATTCATTTAAAGCAACCATAAGATTTTTATTTATTTTTTTTTTAACAGAATAGTAATCATTTGCATTACTTTACAAATATCATGAATAATATAACTGAAGTGTTCACAATGAAGAACAATCAGGAAACCCATCAACGAATGATGAAAACACTGAAAAAGGTCCTAACCTTTTAAAAGTCTAAAATGCTACATTCACCAATCACTAAATTCAACTTTTTTAAAACGCAAATCGCATTACACTTTCTTAATTTATTTTGGATTAATTTACGGCTATACTCAGTTGATTTAGTTGGAACGATTACGGGTAATATATCAGTTATCTACTTGTGTTTCGTCGATAAGTTTACCTGTTTTGAGGGATGAAAATCCAACTTTCCCTCCCTCGGCTCTGAGAAGCTAACCACCTTAATTTAAAGAGCGACAAAAAGGGTTCTTTACATACCAGACAGGATGTGAATCCAAACCTCATATTTGTACAAATCATGCTAAAAATCTGAACAGAGGCAATTTTGAGTATACTGGTGGAATGCCCAGTCAATTTTTCCTTTTAGGCATATAAAAGTTTGCATGTTTGTGGTAGATCTCATGCATCCGAGCACGGAAACGTTGAGAAATAGCACACTGTTCTAATTTCAATAACATTTTTTCAAGTTATACTATAAGATCTGATGATAATCTGGCTATTGAAATGGCAGAAGCAAGACGTGAAAAGTAGGACAGAAAAAAAAAATAAAATAAAATAAATAAATATAAAAATGGGCATTGATTTGACTGGCAGGTAGCATAAAAGAATGAAACACTATTATCGATTAAATACAGATTTTTAAAAAAGCTGACAGAATTAAATATTATTATTATTATCTGAAACCTCCAGGGAGTCAAGGACTCATCGAGGGAGGCTGTAAATTACCGAACCCAGCTATCATACCTTCCCTTAAATTCATTTACACTAGATGCACTCACTATCCGTAAGGGCAAATTATTCCAGAGAGCAGGGAGAAAAAATATTTCTCCCTGCTCTCTGGGAGAAAAACCTAGCTCTTAACCCTTTCTTGACTGAGAACAACCTTAACTTCCATGGATGCTCCTGCGTTTTCTCTCCGCCCTCCATATAACGAAAAATTTCATCATTTGAAATGCTATAACACCCGTTTAAAAGTTTATAGACCTCTATCATATCACCCTTCTTTCTCCTGTTAACCAGAGTCTGTAATTCACATACTCCCAATCTCTCCTCATAATCTAAATCCCATAATCCGGATATAATCTTTGTAACTCTTCTTTGTACCCTTTCCACAGCTTCTTTATCCATTGGAACTTGTAATAATCTAATCCTAACATACCAAAATCATCCAGTACAGCATAATGGTGACCGAATCGACATATAAAACATAAAAATTAGAGAAAACAAGGGCTTATATGTAGTGGCAAGGAACGACATCTTAAAAAAAAAAAAAAAAAAAGTTACTTGTTCATAGTGGGGCCAAACTGCCAATAACTCTTAAATAATAATTCTTTCCAAGTTTTGCAACCGCAGACTATACTTTGTCACATACAGGCAAATTCATGTCACCTGTCTTGATTTCAGCATTTAAAATCAAACTTAGCTGATTTCTACTGATTCTTCGATATGACCTCAAATAGCTGAATGGTCACATCATCCGCGTTCGAGCAAAATCCAGTCAGATAGCACTCTAACTTACTCAGCTGTTTATTACAGAACTACTTGAAAAGCAGAAGATATCACTAAACTATGGAAAATATAAAAATCACTTGATGACAATAATATCCAAAATAATCTACAATTTCTTTTAGAAGAGTTATTCGTGTGCAAGCATCTAGGCTGGAATTCGATGAGCTTAAAACAGACTTAAAACAGCTTAAGACGAGAAAATTCAAATAAATTCTCAAACTATGCTTATAAGAAACATTCATATCTCTAGACATGTAGAGCAGCAGAAACCATGGAATATTTTTTACCATGCGCACAGCTGAATGACCCTTGCTTGGCTAGAGATTCAGCAGTCAAAAATATCGATCCAGAACATTGCACATCTGGGGTGTGTGCACTGGATTAGACAACAAAATGGACACAAAATTAATAATTTTAAACATTAGGGGCATTTTCAAAAAAATTGCTTATAAGATGTTTTTAACTTTAAAAATTATGTTAACAATTCTTAAAGAAATTACACTTCTTGCGGAAACTACGAATGCACACGACTTTATAGAGATGTAAAATGATATAAAACTACATAACATTACAACTGTTGACGTTTTTTTTTTTTTTTTATAAAAGAAAGATTAATTTAATATCTATAATTTCATTACTTAAAAATATGTTCAACACTTGTCTTCGTCATCTGACAGTAAAACTTTTTTTTTCCCGCGCCCATTATGACCACGTGTTTTGACCTCCAAGATATAATACTTATCTAATAACATTTTGGTCATGAATCCAAAACTTATTCTTTGTTCTCGTCTGGGTCAATATCCTCGTTGATGATTGGCACGCAATCAGAACAACAAGCATTATAGTGGAGGACGGGAGGTGAAGGGGAATCAACAGTAGCAAAAGAAAGACTTCATGCAATCAGAGACTGCATATTGTATCGATGTTGGTGCAAACGTGGTAACAGTTCAATAACGAGGGTATGAAGCGCCTGTGGCAAGCGTCTAACTTGCGCCCTCCTAACCCAAAAATGACAAAAAAATTTAAATGTAACAAGTTAAATTTTACTAAATGCAATATGTTAAATACTTACGATTAACCCAATCAAAATGAGTTGCAGTGTGTTGCAGAATTTGTATGTCTAAAGCGGCGTATTGCCGACATTTAAAAATAGATATAAAATTCAACTATTTTATATTGTATTTATTTATTACAATTTTTACGTTTTGCGCCCCAAACCTAGTTGCGCCCGTGGCGGGCGCCTCTTTAGCCACGCCCTCGTTACGGCACTGCGTGGTAATATCAAAATCATCCTCACTCCACATAATACGACAAAACGACGAAACAAAGTATACTGAATATGTTTCTCAAAGAGTAATCTTATTTTTCTTTTGCTATACAAGGAATCTTAGTATAACTTGGTAGCATCCATTTTCTACAATAAAGGGATTTAAAATGTTCGAAACACCTGATAAACCTATTTTATAGTTTTATTTATCTCCATAGAGCCTCCGTAGCTCAATCGATATAGACTAAGCCCTTTGATCGGAAAGACCTGGGTTCGATTCCTGCCAGTGACGTGAGGAACCTTTATCTGGTCTCTTTCGACGAAAGGTGAGTTAGCCGGTCTCATACAGGGGGGAGGGGTAAAGGTTTCGTCCTCTAGAACAGGCAAACCGACCCCGTGAACACACGCATCTACAGACATAGGACACACCGGGAGGCATAAGGCTAACCACCTTATCCTCGAGTTACAATTGCGGTTAATAGTTAACCGCAATTGTAACCTGGACACCGTAAAACGTTGAAGGTGGAGGATTAAATAAAGTTTATTCGGATAATTATCCAGCTGATATACAATTAAATTCTGAAACATTCAAGAAGCATATATAGGATTGTTTCTCACGAAGCCAGATGACTGCAGTGTGAAAATATATTGATAGTGTTCTTATTGAAGTATCTCTCTCAAGAGGACATGTATTTCATACAATGTCTGTTTACGATAGTTAAGGCAACAAAGATGCAAGCGTCATGATGAGCTTAAATAAAATAAAATGAAAAAGAAAAAAAAATACAGATAGCTAAAAATAAGTCAGATTTTTTAATTCAAAAGACAAAATTGATTACATCCAATATATCAAACTAGGAAAATGACTGTGCAGTCACTATTACTACAACTAAAATTTTCACTGCCTAGAAAACTTCGGCGAGAATGTTTAGAAGAAATACTAGGGTGACTGCAACTCAAACTCGTTGATGGGGCAACCCTTTGCTATATCAACACCAGAAGCTTCATGTAACATGGCACAAAAGGACTATGTTAAATGTTTTAAATCCTGAGAGTTCGAGATAATCACCACATGCCTATTATTTTTTCACCACTGGTGAAAATATCGGGAGGGAAAAATGTCTTGCATTTTAGAAAATTGTTTCTAAAAGTTATATTTTCATATTTCTTGTTTCGCTATTGCATCCTACTCGATCCAAAGTTCATGTGATTATTTATTTACTTATTTTCAGAAGAATGTACAGAATTCGATGTTCAAACCTCTGATTAAAATGTCATTTAATATACAATATGAATTTACAATCACAAGAAAACCGTATAATGGCATATTATATATACGCCATCATAAGGTTATTATAATAACTTCAACCTTTCACTTCAATATGACCTATGATTATCATCTAAAACGCTTAATTCAGCGCTCCCCCCCAACCAGAAGTACATTTTTTTTTTTTTTTTAACAACGAATACTACACTTGTATTTGCGAAGGGAACAATTTCAGACTTCTCTTGTTATTTTCCAATGAATTCCTCGCTAATTATCGACTGATCCAGACAAAGTACTCTAAATATGTACTTAAAAACAAGTTCTGAAAAGTAGTGCAAGTACTTTTTAATTCAGCTTTAATTTGCAGTCATAACAGGGCTTATGGAATGATTTTTCAGCCACAATCTAAACCAATTTCATAAAAAAAAATTTAAAAAAAAATCATAAACTTCGAGGAATAATTTCTATCTTTAATATTAAAATGTTTCATTTTTTTGGAAAATAAGTCCTTTCCTGAATTCAGCACTTCTTGAAGCTAAAAGGCCAACTATTTGTAGTTGACCTTTAAGCCTGAAGAAGTGCTACGATGTCGATGGGAGATTATATTCGTAATATAACCTCCCATCAATACACCATATCTTATAATGTCCTTCATACCAGGAATTTACTTTAACATGGAAAACCAAACCAGCTGGTAACAGAATAGTCACAAAGGAATCTCAATATAGTCAGAAAAATTACTTTCTTCACTTCTGCAAATTATGTTAATGCTATATGCAATAACAGTGACATTCAAATCGGCCTTTGGTATTTTTGTTATCTACTGAAAGTGAAAACATTTCTGTGTATCTAACAAGCGTTGAAAGATGAAATAATTTCTTTTAACACTTGTCGGAATATATACAGGGTGTTCGGGATAAATTTGACAGTTTCGTAAGGAAAAAGAAAATCTTCTTTGTATCTATTAAATTTAATGAATTGACAAAAAAACATTACAGGCAGAGTTAATTACAATACTATCAACAAGATTTACTCAAAATAACCACCATTAGCATCGATCACAGCTTCAATTCTGCTTCGGAACCTCGAACAAGCTGATGCTACAGTCTCCCTGGGAAGTGCCGCAAAAACTGTTTTAATTTTATCCATTAACTGGGCTTTTGTATTACTGGAAGTGCGATTGGTGTCTTTTTCAACTGCGCCCCATACAAAATAATCCATGGGGTTAAGGTCTGGGGAGTTTGGAGGCCAAACATTTGGACTGGTGAAGTCGTAGAAATTTTCAGACAACCATTTTTGACTTTTCCCAGAGGTGTGGCAAGGGGCCGAATCCTGCTGCCATACATACGGCCTACCATTGGCTACCCTTGTTATCCAGGGCTTGACTACAGTTAGCAACTCCACGAACAAAGCCCGAATTCCAATGCCAGGGTTCTTCAACACCTGTTCCTGCAGATTTGCGAGGAATTCTGCTGTACGAACGCAATCAGATCGTCTGCTAGGGATCTTTCTTCTTGCTACATCCTCGTAGTCACCATTGCAAGTCTCTAGTTCATGCCTGATTGTTTTTACTGTATTCAGGGAGCATTGGGCAGCAGTCGTAATATCCTTATTTTGATGGCGGGCACGAATCATCATGATACAAGTTATTCTCTTCCATGATTCAGGTGGGTTCCAGCTATCCATCCTTTCTGACATCTTGTATATGAATGAAGAAGGGTCCAAACTTTTAAATGAAGAGAAGTGTGTGTTAATACATGTAACTTACGGAAAAATATAATTAATTATAAATATGTCAAATTTATCCCGAACACCCTGTATATGAACACTCACAAATTGTTTATGAGATAACTCCTAATAAGTTATATACAGCGAAAGAGATACCAGCACTAAGTTTGTTTAAATAAGATAATTTTACAGAGATGCATATCAACATTGGAAAGCTATCGATTAAGTTCAAAGTGCTTAATTTAAAAACAGGAAAAAAAATACTGAATTTCAAGATGTACGATATTTAGGTTCTGCCATAACAAACTGAACAATGGACCCTTGGAGAATTTTTATGGGTCCCTCAGTCTTTGGTTGCCCAAAAGATCGACCCAAAAAATCCATACAATTTGCATACATTTAGGTATATTCTGTGTCAAAACATACTTGGTCAATACCATCCGTCTTCTGACCGGAGATTTTCAACAAAATCTAATAAAAAAAAAAGTTGATTTTTTTTTCAAAATAAGTATACATTATATATAATAATGTTATATTATGTTAGAAAAACTAGGGTTTTTCTCTCTAGTTTATCTGGGGGTTTTCATCCCGCAAAGCAGGCAAACCGGCCTTGAGAACTCAACACCACTGCGGACATAGGATACACTGGGGGCGTAGGGCTGACCACCTTATCCTGTGAACGGTTCAAGTCCGATGATTAATAAACCCTCGACACCGTAAGGTAAAAGAGGGGGAAAGGAAAATGAGATGTGAGATGAAAAAAATAGAAGAAACAAAACAAGAAATAATTTTGAAAGAATTTAATATGATGTGTAAATTCACATTTCCCAGCCGCAGGGGGGAAATGTCTGAATGAATAGAAATGATATCCGTATCTTAATATTGCGGTGATACAAAATTTCAATCTTACATTTCAGCCAAATGTAAGATTAAAGTTGTAAGATGGGACGTATGATTGGTTGAGTTTCACAACATTGCAGCTTTGCATTGCAAAAGTTTGCACAACATTGCAGGTGACGAAAGAGTTAAATTTATAGAATAGTAGTATTTGCATTTCACTAAAAAATAATAATAATTGCCAACTTTGTGGACTGAGTGGATAGTGCTTCGGATATACAATTAGCAGGTATATTTGTGAATGTAACTAAATAATAGACGAATTTCATCACCCGGTGGAAGATCACCAAACAGCTTATTGAAGGCCTGAGTGCCTTGAAAGAATTCCTCGTTTGGTTTAAATTATCTAGCCTTAGATCACTGACGGTAACGTAAGATAGGCTTTCGTGAATAGGATTCACATAAAAATGAAGTGTCGTAGTTGCTACTATCAAAAAAGGTTTATATCCTATTGTTTTGGAATTACGGTAGAAACAACCAAGCCTATAAGGCCAATGTATTATACCTGTTAATTGTGTGCTCGTCTAGTGGTTTGCGAGATGAAAAACTTGCTATCACCGTATGAGACTGGCAAACTCACCTTCAGTTGTAAAGACCTTCAAAAAGCTCTTCGTATGTTTTAGACGGGATTCGAATACCGGTCTTTTCAACCTGAGAGTATCATCGATACAGATCACAAGCAATACTAAATATACGTCTTATACACCGTACACTTGAGTAGGTTATATACGTATAAAATTAGTTACCGAAAGAAATTAACATTATCCATAGATGTCTCTCGCAGATATATCTTTCGCCACAAAACGCTTGAAGAACAAAACACAGTAGCCCGTAATCTTCTAAAACCTGGAAAAGGTAAGAACTCGGGATATCTATTTTATTTTATTTTTTTAAAAAAAAAGATTTCTTATCAAATCATATGATATAACATGACGAAAACGTTTTTAATTTTCATAGCGATCATTAATAAAATACCATCGTCGGATGCAACTTTTTTTTTTTTTTTTAAACTCTTTAATTTTTCTTCGATTTTTGCTGAGCAAGAGAATACAGGAGTAATGCCAGACACGCTCGATCTTTGTTTTGAATAGTTGATACGAACATAGACATTAGTGTTATTTATATCTTCACGTTTTCTTGGCATCTTTCCTATAACGTAAGGCGAACGACCACAAAGTAATGCCAACAGGAATAAGACACCTGCTAGAAACTCCCATGTTTACAAATAGTTACAGTTCCACATTCTTAGTATTATTTAAAAAAAATAAATAAATAAATAAAATAAAATAAAAAATAAATAAATAAAATTAGAGCACAAATTAATATGTTCACTTATGGATCATTAGAACAAAATATTTCGTGTAAGTTAATAAGTATACAAAATTCGAATGAATGCGATAGTTCTTCCGAACAAAAGGAAAACAAAGCTGAGCTTACTAAGTCTCACTTTTGCCAGGAAATAGCTGCCATTTTTGATGAGACAACAGATATGTTTCAAAATGCTTTCTAAAATTAAAATTTTTTGTTCTCTCCAATGCCATTGTATTCCCAAATAAGTTCGCTTCAAACAGCAGTGGTTTATGATACTGGCAAATAAGAACTAAAAACAGTATTCTCTCACCTAATACAGCATTATATTTAATATCCATTAATTAGTGCTGTTCAGTAATCTCCAAATTGTGCTTTTTAACTGAAGCAAAAAATAATAGGACAGAGAATCCATTAATACTGTGAGGATCGCGGGTACTTTAAGCATGCTATACTATGCATCATAAAAATATTTCCCAGAAGCACAGGGTGCTGTGTATTTCACTGATCTACTTTTTTAAACTGAAGTTATTTTTATAATTGTGTAATACTTAGAAAGTACCTAAGGATTACCACGTAGTAGTAACGTATACAAATTTTTGTGTTGAGCATTTTTGGCTTGTACTGCGTATAGTATCAGTTTAAGTATTTGAATCATGTAATAAGTATAGCGCGAAATGCAATGGAGTGAAGAAGGTGGTTAGAAGAACAAATCAAAATGGCTAGAGGAAAAATGTTAGAATATCAATAAATACTATAGTGAATATAAAACAAGTATAGAGATTATCAGAAACACCAACAAGAAATGAAGCCCATGGCAGAGAATTATAAAAAGATGAAAATAATGAAATCTTGATGAACACAGAAGAAATAGGAGAGAGATGGACAAAATACTGCTCAGAGTTATGTGAGACGCGGGGAGATGTTGAGGTGCAAAAGAAGTCAAGTGATGAATTGAGAGAAATATCACCACTAAGCACAGAAGGGAGAAATAGATATACTGACGGATGAGGTTGTAAAGGCAGTAAAACATCTGAAAAACTATAAAGTCCGAGGAATGGTGAGATTACTGGAGAGATGCTGAAACATGTTGGCGAGATGATCATAGGCGAACTATACTACCGGTTGAGTAACACTGCATGAGACGAAGGCAAAGAACCAAAAGAATGGACGAGATCAATTCTACTACCCATTCACCAAAAAAGGAAGCAAAATGAACTGCAAAAATTACAGAACAATTGCTCTACGAATCATGTGGGAAAAGTACTGATGATATTAATAACAGAAAGAATAGGGAAAGTAATGGAAGAAAATCTGGAAAAGCAGGATTTAGATGAGACAGAAGCACTGAAATATTAATATTAAGATGTGTCAGAAGTTCTACGTAAAAAGGTTTATATCTGTTTTGTCAATTGACTTTCAGAAAGCACTGGACAGGACACACCAGAATGCGGCATGGGCTGCAATAAACATATCAGGAACATGATGTCAATTGCAGAACATCAAGGACAATGCAGTGGCTGCCGTGAGAAACTGTTGAGAAATAGGAAGATGGTTTCGATCAACAAGAGGCACGAGACAAGGTGGCCCAATATCCCTAAATATCTTTGCCATGCTTTGGAAAGAATAATGGATGTAATAAAGGATATTACACTGGTGTCCAAAAGCTAAGAATGAACTAATGAAATATTTCATTAATGGGAAAATTAATGAAATATTTCAGCCAAATGTCGACACACTTTATTGCTAGAATATTAATAAATAATGCTACACAAAAAATCGTGTTAGAACTTTCGTAAAAATTAAATTGCAATACGTTTTTGCCAAAAATTACAAATTTCCAAAAGGACGTAATTAAGGAATTAATGTACAGTGCTTGCCGAAAACTAAGCGAAGAGACATTTCAGTATGGAATATGTCCACCCTGAACTGCAATGCAGCTCTCATAATGTCGTACCATGCTTAGCACCAAGTAATGCAGGAGTTCTTAAGGCAAACTGGCCAACTCCTCCTTCACTAGAAGGGAATTTCGAGCAGCATTACTTCTCCCTATTGAGTTCCAAACCTGTTCTATGGAGTTGAGCTCTGGAGAGTGTGCTGGCCACTCGATTCGATTAGTATCCTCGGTCTCCAGCAGTATCTCCGCTGCTCATATACAATGTGGTGTGGCATTGTCATCCATAAAAATGAATTCTTCGCCTACAGCATCACGGAACAATCGAACATGACATTGAAAAACTTCGTTGCAATATCATTCACCAGTCATAGTCCCTTTTTCCAGCACTTGTAGCTCGGTGCATTCCATCAAGCACAATGCCTCCTAGCACAGCCGTATCTATCCCTTTCAAGAACATTCTCGCGATGGTAAGCAGTACCACTTTCGCGTTTACGCCAGTTCAAGTGTCGTCTAGTATCGGAGGAAAGACTAAAACGACACATCTGTAAAGAGTACATTAGCCCAATGATGTCTTGTCCAATTTTTATAGATACAGCACCACTGAAAACGTGATCTATGAGGAGCTGTGGATAAAAGAGATGCAGACTACAGGTCTTCGGGCATATAGGCCTACTCATCGCAGACGTCTTGCTGCAGAGTGTCAGATATCTGCATACATGTGCTTGAATGGAGCCGACTTGTAATCTGATCTGCCCTGGTGCGTCGATTACGTTTTACTCTTATAACCAAAAATCCAGTACGACCTCTTAATTTGTCTGGAACACATTCTGGTGGTGTGAAACGTTGTCCAATGGCTGGATACAACGCCATATGAGATTCTAAACTATCTGGCAATATTAGCAATTCTGCGGCTTCAAACTTTCCAATAATTCTTGGAATTCATCTAGATGATTTCCGCATGAAATCATCTAGATGATGTCTTTGAGACATTACAGGACATCCAAAGTTGGCAATTTTATTCCTTCACAAAAAAGGACTTCCTTTAAACACAATTCACTTAGCGCAGTTGAGTTCTGCCCTGTTGAGTGCAACCACGCGACTTCTCAGCGCGCGATTCGAAAATTTGAACGTGTACCCACTTTCTACTTGAAATCGTTGGTTATACCAATTGCCATCTGAATGTGCAGTTGTAATCTTCAAAAACAGTGTTCGTCTTTAGCTTTTGGACACCAGTGTATAAGGGGAATTCAATTCAAGGTACAAGTATAAATAATATACTATTTGTAGACAACATTCATTAATAAATGAAGAGAAACTAAAAAGAACATTGCTGAAGTTAAGTAAAGAAAAAAAGCAATATGGGTTCATAATGAACACTGATATTGACAAAAAGAACGATCGAAGGGAAAATGATGAAAAAACAAATAGGTCTATGGGGCTGAAAGAAGTAAGGAATTTTACATACCTCGGGCGCAATATCTGGCAATATTAGTAATTCTGCGATGCATGATGCACGATTTTGACTGTAAAAAGAGACCATCTCGGATAACAAAAGCAAAAGTAAGCCTGCAGGCAATGGGCATGGTATGGAAAAATAAATAAGCCTTCCCCATAAAGTTGAAACTGCTGTAAACATGCATATTCACAAGCGTTCTGTGTGGTTGTGAGACATGGGTGATGGTCAAAGACCATGTGAGATGAATATTGGCTTTTGAAAGAAGTTAGAAAGATTCTAGGAATTGGATGGGTGCAAAAGGGTAACAAATAAAGAACTGTATAGTAAAGTGTAAAGAGAATCTAATGCAGAAAATGATTCGAAGGAAACAAAGTATTTTTGACACATTTGCAGAATAGATAACAGTAGAAAGATCAAAACTTTGATGCTTAGGTACAACGGATGGTATAAACAGAAGAGGATGGCCAAGTCGACAGTGGGTAGACGATATGAAAGAGGGATGTGGAGAGAATTTGCAGGATTTTAGTCTCCTGGCAATGGACAGAGAAATGACAAATCAGACAAGCATCAGATACCAATGAGCAATACTGATGATCATGAGGAATGGTTAAGCCTAATTATCCATGAATGTCCCTAATATTATATACGCATGCATAATGGATTTGAATAGCTGTTAGTTATATATTCATGTTTCAATTAGTTATTAATTTTGCACACTAACTGCACAACAACTAATTCAACATCGACTATGGCACTGCTATGTGATATCCAATATACTGCACTGTCACACCACAGATGTGCAGTTAACGTGCAAAATGCCAGACCTCAGTGATCTCCCAAAAGGTGTAATCATTGGAGTGCAGCTTGCAGGAGCTACCGTAACCAAAACGGCAGAAATTAGATGTATCACGAGCCACAGCATCGAATATTATGACAAAAGGCATGGAAACGGAGAAGGATAGTCTCCAAGATTCGATCACATTTTCCCCTGCAACATCTCTGGCACAGTTGGGACATATTTTGCATGAAGAATGGTCCCAAATTTCATTATCTGATGTATATAACTTGTACCAGTCTATTCCACGTCGAATTCAGGGTGTTCTAACAGCCAGAGGTGGGCTTACAGACACTTATTAATAAAAGAAACTCTGAAAAATGTTTAGGTCTTTGCATTATTTTGATTACCCCCTGTATGTATCAGTTAAGGTTAAATGGCCTTGCCTACTTCTCTTGATGAAACCCACTAACACCTTATGTTCATTCTTGTAAAGGGAAGTAGGCAAGGCCATTTGGCCTTAACTGATGTTGCAGATTGGCCTTAACTGATGTTGCAAAATCCATCTTTAGTCACTACAGGCAACTGGCACAAGGCTAGCAATGACTTTAATAGGCATACAAGAAGAGTATAGCAGACAACTGCTGCCATCTAGAGTTCCTAATATTATTGTCCGAAATAGCCAGTCATGTGTATGATTGATTTTCCTGGAATGGGGGATAAAAAATCTGAATTTCTGGGAGAAATATCTTACTTGCCAGTACCGGAGATCGACTAACTCGGAAACAGGTCGAAGAAAGAGAAGTTCGTCTAGCCGACGACAATAACTTATAACAGTCATTCTTCGGAAGGCCTATGTGCTGCAATAGGTGAAATGGCGTTTGCTATTTCCTCAGACTTCAATACATCCTTAACCTACCTTTAGCCTGGACAAAAAGAGTCCACAACATAGACAATTGATGCCAGGAACAAGGCGTCAATTGCCTATTGAGTTCCAGGAAAATGCTCACCATTCTCTTAAATGGCAGAATTGGGATCCATTGTCCCTTGTTCACACTCAGTTTATTCAAGTTATCCTGAAGATCTCTATCTTATTTTACCAATTCTGTAACTTAGCAAACAACTGAATCAGTCATTAAATTACCACCAATATCATTAATATGTTTGATTAAACATCAATGGACATGAACACCCCCTTAAAAAGGTATGTATCAAAAAATTGATGATTATAATGATGAACCAAGAACAGAGGCGCTTGCAACACATCCACTGCCTAATCTGATTCCACTGTGTATGACAACAGTCCTATCCATTTTACCAATTCTCATATCCATCCCCTTTGCTCCAATTCTAACAAATTACCATGTGGCATGCTTTCAAACTGCTTTTCTTCTATAGAAGCAGAATAAATTGCTAAGGCAAGGCCATACAATTAATAAAACCATGCTGTCCTCTATAAAGTATCATTCTTATCCATTCATGCCCGAATTCTGGCTTTAACCAATTTTTCCAAAACCTTAACCACCGCTCGTGAAATAATTGCAGACGTGTTACTTTGAACCACGACTCTGCTTGAGCTCACCTTTGTGCAATAGTACTGTTCTTACCCTTCTTGAATTCTACTGGGACTGCTGACAAATGAAACAGCCTAGCCAATTCCATTGTGCATTCACACAAGGCTTTCGGCGATATTCCATCCGATCCCACAGGTAGAATTCCAATATTCCAAAACACCTCTAGTTCGTCTACCTCATAGTTCACATCAATAAATGTCACATTAGGTACTTATTTACCTTTACATTGCAGATAAATCTTCACAAAATAATCGCTCAGTAATTCAACTATTTCTTCAGGTTCTATTACCATTATAATTCATTAACTATACCTTTCTAAAATCATTTTATCTCTTACTAGCCATACATAGCGAAAGAACTACTCGGTATTCCCTTTCGCCTTCTATGTTAATTTCACCTCATAAGTTGCTTTTGCCTTCCACAACATGTTGGCAACCTTTCTTGCCTGTATCTAGTGTTTGCACTTCACTTTATATTCCTTCCATGCTGCTACTCATCCATTTGACTCTTGACTGTTTAAATAATGCTTCCTTCTTCCCTTTATTATTTCCATGCACTGATGAAACACTTCCCTAGTACATTCTCATGCCATGAAACTCTGAAAGGGAGGATGATCGTCAGATCTGCAATTCCCTATAAACCTCTCATAGACCGGAGATTCCACATAACTTAGAAGCACTTCCCAGGTCAAAACAATGAGCGTTCAATCTCTCCAATTGGAGGCAAAATGGCTATCGTGGATAAGGAATTATTATAATTATATAAGGGAAACTACATGGGCGTAGACTCATCGAGGGAGGTCCACGACTATCAAGTTTAACGATCATTTGAACAATAGCTGTTATATCTTTCTTTGAATTCATTCATTGACAAAGCATTCACGACTGACTAGCAACACATTCACACTCTCCAAAGAAAAAAGCAAGTCCTTACGCCCTTGCTAACCACATTGTTAATTTCCAGGGATAACCCTTAATTTTCTCCACACTAGTCATGTATTGAAAAATTCCCTCCGTATCAATCCTCTAAATTCCCTTAAGCACCTCATCTCCATCATATAGAGACCAGCCTCTAACCAACAAATAACCTCGCTTCGTATTGCGTATCTCTTAGACGTGCCACCATCTTGGTTATTCGCCTCTCGATCCGTTCCACCTCTTCCACAACATACCATGAAACCCATGTGGCCTGATCTGCACCCACAATAGTTCAATATCAATGCCTTATAAAGAGGTACAACGACTTGCTTATCTCTGCTTGTCAGGACTTCCTTCAATAACTAGGTAGTCCTATGAGAGATTTTAGCCACTTTTTCAATAAGCCCTCTGAACTTCATCCTTATCCTCCAATTTCCATGCTCCCAATCCCTGGTCTCATCAATTTCCTGGAGTACAGTTCCATCAATGTGGTATACAGCTGGTAATCTTTTTACTCCAAAATGCATAGCTTTACACTTTGCCAATTAAGTTCTTCTAGCCACGACTAAAATCGAATTTATAACGGTCTTTTTAATGGTGGCCTAGCACGACGGAAGCAAACATCACTTCTACAAGCACATTAAATACTGCCATTTAATATGCTTTACTTGAGAGGGATTTAAGACAATGAGGATCGCCCTCCCAGTGAAAGGCAAGCTATTCGTATAAAAATCCAGGAAATCTCTCTCTCTCTCTGTGTGTGTGGGGGGGATAAAACTAATTATTCAATAAGCATTTATGTAAGCGATAGTAAATACCGTTCAAGCACAACACACAGCATATTATTCTTATTCGAGTTTTTTTGTTTTTTAAATTGTTTTTGACTGATGTATATCATATTACTGTCCAACCACAGATGCGAAAACCCTGGCTGACGCAGTCCCAAGAAGAATCAATTCATTTGAAGGGAACAAAGGGATAAGGAGATATACGAATTCATCACCAACACGCGAAATCACGTAATTTATAAGTAAAAATTTCCAACTGTTGTACAAGCAAAATAGTTACCACTTTAAAAACTAGAATTTTCATAAAGGAAAAGTTAATTTTCTGACGTATAATAATAAACACTCATCATTGATTATCGCACTGGATTCGCCTTCTTTTGCCATGCGCAGAAGTGTCGAGGGAGTCTCATCTGTGGTCGGACAGAGAATGAAAGCCAACAACTTTTTTTTTTTTTTTTTTTTTTTAAAAAGGCTAAAAACAGTAAATAGAGAGATACTATTTCTACTTAGGAACCAAACCTAATCCTTAACTGTAAACAAATCTTAACTAAATCAAAGAACTATTGATTTAGTTAAGATGACTAACATGACCAAGAACTATTTCATGCTTGTGTAAGGAATCAGTTGTTCTGCTATCCTTTCATTAACTAGTAGACTTCACTTTTTAAGCTAAACACCTTTTATAAATTCAATTACCTGATAATTCGTTTAATTTCGCACTAGTAATCCCGCTCTGATAATTTTGCATAACACAAAATTTCAAACCAAAGCTATGACTAATATTATATTTCGTACGATTCCTTAAAGTATTAGTGTCAACCGGACACTAATACTTTAACGTCGTTCTTTCAATTGCCTCCGTAGCGCAATTGGAAGAACGCGCCCTTCGACTGGAATAGGCCTAAGTTCGATTCTCGTCGCGACAGGAGGAATCTTTATCTGGACGATTTTCAATCGAAGGTGAGTTAGCCGATCTCAGACGGGGGTAGCAGGGTTTTTTCTCCCGGAAACTTGGGTTTTTCATCCCGCATACAGGCAAATCGGCCCTTCAGAACACACGCAATTTACAGCCATAGAATACAAGTTGTGGAGGAGGTAGATGGCGTTGATTCGTAGTAGAGGTTCGGTGTAGTGGTTGAGACAGTTGTAGGTGCTCTCCCGCGATGAGTCTTCGGACACATTGGAGGTGTCAGGAATAATAATAATATCTTCATGGAGTTTAGCCCAGTATTCCTCACGAGGGTTAAGTTATACTAACTTTTAGCAAATGAAACACATTATGCCTTGAAAGCGATTTTCTGCATAAATTTTAGTTATGCCACAAACAAAATACGGCAAACGAGAAGTTAAAAATATCAGCGCGCTTAGTAGATATTAAGGAATCGTATTTTAGTGAACTTATTCATTTCTGAAGCAAAAGTTCGCTAAAATAAGATAAAATATTCCAACATTAAACGTCAGAGATAAATCACTTTCCCGTATTAATCATGCACTTAAGTGCATTCAGACATTAAAAAAAAAAAAAAAAATTAAATAAAAATAAATAAAAAAAATTGAAAACTAAATCGTGACACACCACCAAGTATTTGGCTAATGACGTCTGTGGGATGAATTTTGAAGAACGCTAATTAAGATTAGCATTCTAAGACATAACTATAACCTAATAAGTGATGCAAGACTTTTAGAAAATACTTATTCTTATATAACAGAACACGTAAGTGACAAATATTTTAACCTTAAATCAATCACCGGATTTATCGTCTGCACAACTATTTAGCAACAGATGTCACGATGGTAGAATAAACTTTCTAGGAAGGCGAGACGCTTGTGTAAGAGTGGGGAGGGGAGAGTAAATGAAAGATAATGTTCAAAAGTGAAGGATAAGGTGACCATTCGTCCTAAGAAGACATGTCCCAATCTGTTTTTGGTTTCCAATTTTGTTGAATTTTATTTCGCCTTCCAGATATTCGACATTATTAGGTATTATAGCAGTTAAAACAAATGTTTAACTATCTTATAAGACATTCAAAGAGAAACGAGCAGCAAGAAAATACACTCTTCGGGATTTAAAAAAAAAAAAAAAAATCCATCTTCTGTTAATTTAATACGCCTAGCCCCCAAAATCCTTGTTTTCCAAGTTAGATATGTACAAATAATAAGTATTGAATGGTGCAGCAGTCCCCGAAATCATTTATATTTATCCTTCACTATCTTTAGTGAAGGATAAATATAAATATTCGTAATGGTCGGATTGCATATATCTGAACGTATTCTAAGACGGGTGTGCGTTGACCTGAGCCGCGGGTAGTAGCTCCAGTTCGAAAAAGGAAGGATAAGACAGTTCGATGTCCTATGCCATAAAATAGACTAGCAATAAGGGAAAGTGTTAATCCCTTAAGGAAGTTAGTACAAAGTGGTGATGTATGACGAGATAAGCAAGCGACACTGTGTACTACTGAATAAATCTAGCCAAAAAATAATTACATAAAACGATATGACAAATTGTTACAGTAATTTAGTACCGAAAGGACAGTCAATATACACAAGAAATGTTCTTCTTCAGACCTGACAAGTACAGAGCATTAAAAGATATGACCTTGTATGATGTCATGGAACTGAATTTAGCACTTTAAATACTACGAAACGAAAACTGATTTCATATATATATTTTTTAAAGATCATATTAAAATATATTTAGAATTATATATACACACACTAAATTAAAGTAGCAAGGAATAAACAAACCGTTCGGTCATTTTGATCACTGACAAATAAGGTATTCACCGGCATAGATATTCCGAAGCCTATCAGGCGCCGTGAAATCACAAAAAAAATTTACCCGACCGCTTCTATTACAGCAGCAGAAGACTGTAAAGAGCTCGCTATCATAACACTCTACATGTACTCGCTAACTGAAATTCGCAGGCTCACTCACTAATAGAACTGCGCTATATAATATAGAGCATTACGTATAATGGAGGTATCGGGTAATAAAATTAAAATAAACAGTGAGTGTGAACTGGCAGCACAAATTGTTCGATCCAAAAATTAAATCGCGGCTTATATTTCAGTAAGGATTGTTTATACTAAAATTCATGGAGCAGTTTACGAAATAAAAGTAGCAACACATTGTATACATAACGGACAGATGGGGAAAGCGCTATAACGCATTCTGTTAGCTTTAGCTAAAAGAGCTGGTAAAAATATTCAAAGCGCGTCATTTTTTAAATTCGTTTGTTGAATATTGCTTATCATCATATCGCAGGCTTAGCATACATCAAGGTCATAAGCAGACGATAAAGAATTGCATCATATTATGCATATTTATAAGCTAAAAAAATACAAGAATAATTTCCAACGTGTCACCTCATTTTAGTCACACACGACTGTAATCACAGTGGCATTATGGGTAGCGTAATACGTATACAATTTTGCTATTTGAATATATAGGTCACTGGTCAATAGAGGTCATACCTTCCGAGAAAGATTTGTCTTCTGAAAAAAAAAAAAAATCTTTTGTTTTTCAATGTTTGAACTAAAAGTAATGTTTTTATTCATCATCAGCCGTGCATAAAGTGGTAGCAGGATTTATCTGGTCTGTATATTCGCTCTACTCATATATTCAACAAGAGTGCTGACGTCACTGTTTTATTTTGTGATACGGCAAAAGGTTACTGAACTTTAAAACTACATAGAAAATTTGTTCTTCACTAATTTGAACACAGCTTTCAACTGCATGAGTTCTTTTCGTTTGGTGTAAAAGAGTTCATTTAAGATGAACGTGTAAATTTATGTTTCAAAACAGAATATCACATTAAGCTATTTACCACGCAGTATTATTATATTATATAAATTACTTGAAACTGTCGTCAAGCAGGTTTATGCGTTGTTTTGATCACAAATGAAACAAAACAAATCGGAGAGGAAAAAAAAGTAACGTTCCCAAACAAGTTGTCTGCTTATTGCATATTATGTTGAATAATGAAACCTGCTAGTCAGTCACCTATAACGTCACTAATTTAACGAAGTATCATGATTACACGGTCGAGCTACGGAATGTATAAAACCCGATAGTAAACTAACATTTCCAGATTAGCTGTCTCGTAGGTGGAAGGTCACGGACTCTGAGCACGTGCTTGTAAAGTTCCGTCTGTTGTAGCACGAAGTGCACGTGAGTAACAGAGATAAAAACTTTTTTTTTTCCCCTTAAGTGTGCCCTTTGTAAATGAATGGAGTTCTCGCTACTTGAAACCTGTCAGTCTTGTACATTTGACATAGCTATACTCAGGCTTGAGACTTCTGGAAGATTAATACTACGAATGGGCTTGCGAAATATTTGGAATTCTTCGGAGACAACTAGAAGTTTTATGATCCACGAAAGTGTAGTAGCAGTTTCTCTTTTGATTTTTATTTTGATGAAGGTCGTCTCGCTCTCCCCCCCCCCCTCTCAATTTCTCCCTTTCATCACGGAAATAAAATGCTTTTTTTTTCGAAGTATTTGTTTTAGCTTACCGTGAAAAGCAAATTTTTAATAAATGCATTTCTGTTTCGTTATTAATTACAAACTTTAAAATTTCCATACAAAAATATAAATAATTTTAACTACACAACTTTATGCGTTTATATAATTTTTTCTGAAATAAGGGGGGGGGGGGACACTAAAGGAGTATGACGTTCAGCACCTGCCATGTTGTGATAGGATAGTCAGAAAGGGTGGAGTTAAAAAAAAAAAGTCTCGGGAAGAACTATGACATCATTTATGTCTAACTTTAAGAGAGACGATTTGTCAGTTAATCAAAATTTACATCTTTCAATGCCATTTCGTTCATATCTAACTGAAACGACGGTTAGGCCAAAGATCGCATGTATAATAAATAACCTTTGATCGGAACATCGACATTTACTCAAGACGATAAACAAAGTTCCATATACTTCTTCCACTTGCAACACGTGAAAATATCAGTGACACGTGGAGATTTAACAGAAATCAAATTGGAATTTCATCTGCTTTATCGATCCAGGTAATTGCTGCTAATTGTCCGAAATGCAATGCAGAAAAAATAATTCACTTACTGTCAATTTTCAAGACATCTTAAAAGGTCTTAAATTGTTAAACAATTAATTCGTTTTTATTTCAATTCACAGCGAAATCGAAATTTTTTGCAACTGAGGTCAGTTGTCTTTATCACGCTGCGAATTTTTCTCAAGTAACTTAACCAGCATGTTACATGTTTTTTTTTTTTTTTTTTTTTTTTTTTTTTTGTAAATTATATCTGCAGGTTTCTGTTCTTACTTGACTATTTATAATACTAGTAGAATGAAAAACTTGTTGAAAAATACCGACTGTCATATGTTCTGTAAAGTCATAAAAGTGTATAAAAAATTCAAGTTACAGAAAAATGAAGAAGTCTCTATTTAATAAACAATTATAATTTCTCTCTTTAGATCTATAATCTAAAGCGAGAATAATAATAATAATAATAATAATAATAATAATAATAATAATAATAATAATAATAATTTCCTTATAGGGAGTAGGCGAGGTCTTTTAACCCTATCTAGCTTTTGGAGACTGAGTGGGCAGTTCAATCTCCACCAGTAGCCAATCAGAGATAGCCGGCCCATGTCTATCACTAATTATATTCAGCCACCGATGATAAGACCGACAAACAAGTGCTGCCATCTCTTGTTACCTAACCCTAACAAGATATGTTTACTACCTGAAATAATGTGAGAATTCTACAGTCGATTTTCTTGAGTTTATGGGAGAAAAAAACCCGCTTGCCATGCCAGAGATCGACTAACTCCGGAACCGGTCGAAGAAAGTTAGAAAAAGTTCCTCCAGTCGAAGGCGACTAGACTCGAAGTATAAGTCTATCTTTGTGACCTAGCGTAGAGGATGCAAGCGCCACCTCCACTGAGCTACAGAGGCCGGAGAATAATTATAATTGTTAATTTATATCTTATTCGTGAAGCATACCGAAATTTTCATCTAATAGATCATTCCATCCAGAAAAACCTTGAAAAAAAAATTCTGATAGTCTTTAATTACCGTTTTCAAAAACGACAATGCTTAAAGCTAAATACATTTTAATTTTGTTAGCAAAACAAATTTGAGAGTTACTCGCAAACTACCATTTAGTTTAATTCTGAGCAAATTATTGTGAATTGAGAATTGAAATAAAATAGCATAAAAATTAAGTAAGAAATTACCAAAAAAAAAACAAAAAAAAACATTAAAGAAATAAAAATTGAGATTCGCTAACAAATTTAGGTAAGACAAAGTGGAGCTAGTTCGGACTTTTGGGAAACATCAATATTATTTACGCGTTAAACTGTAATCTATGCAGTTATTAACTGTTAAACTGCAGCTCGTATTTTCAAACTGTAGATTTTAAAAAGGTCACTGAACACTAGAGGATCTATTACTCTACCACTTAAAGAAGATTAAATAGAAGATCTCCCCCCCCCCTTTCTTTCTTTCTTTCTTTCTTTTTAACTATTGAAGATGTGGATGAAAATATGTTTTTTTTTTAGTTCATTTATTAATTTGAACTCTTGTTTGCAAACTAAGAAGCAAATGGAGGCGCCATTTTGCTTTGATCATTGCCTCTAGAATGTTGGGGTGAGAGTCCCTAACCGATATAATTCTTCACACCTCAAGGTCAAACTGTTTTTTCGCCACTCCGTCCCTCTTAAACTTACAAAGAATCGAATAGTTCTGTAATCACCCCTAAGCGAAGTCGTTGACACTGACATTTCACAACTGTGTTATCGTGGACTACAGCTGTTCACTGCCGTGTCAATGACTTTTGTAATGTCTGGTGGTTAAATTGACGAAAGTCATTGTATTTATAAGAGTTATGACTTCTTTGTTTTAAATTTGTGATAGAAAAAAAAAATCTGATTTGAGGATTTATACAGCGCAAGAACAGACTTTTTTTAAGGCAGGTTTCAACCACTGACAATTTTTCGACTTCACTAAAAACAGACACAAACAGTCGAAAACATTTAATACTTCAAGACTATTTCAAATTCAATCAGTATTGGAGTATTTCGAAATAGTCGCATTCTGATAATTAAAACATTTCATCAATTAAAACATTACTAAATATAAATCATAAAAATCAGACATCGAATAAGTTCTATAAAATGTAAAATAATAATAAAAAAAACGGAACATATATCGATATAATTTTTTATTTTTTTTTAAAGGTTCAGTTAGCAAATAATATTTCTTTTACATTATTTAAGTTCGTCAAGAATTGATATCGTTGAAAAGATGAACAATTGCCATGCATTACGGTGATGGTGTATTTTTCATAAATATTTCAACGACTTTCGTGAGGAGAAATAAAGAGACTTTTTGGAATACGTGTGGATGAAATATTGAACTTAATCCAACAAGTAAAATGATAAACGGATGTACGTGTATGGGCGTAACTTTTGAAAAGAAACTAATGCAAAACACTCTCAACAGTAAGACGTTCCAAAAAATGTAGAAAATGTGAACAGCAATCGATATGAATCTTGTTTGTTGTGACAAACGGTGGAATATGTCCATAGTTTGTCACATAGAATGTGTCTCTGGAATTCTATGAGAACATTTCCACCTCCGTTATAAATTCCTATTTTATTTAATGATAAAAGGTACTGACATGCTGGAAATTACTTCTGTATTTAAGATTCTAGCTAAGAAAGAGAACGGTTTATCTCAAATCACAGCATATTTATATTATATAGTATGACGTTTTTTAAGAAAATCTCGTTTGGAGACCGGAAGCGTTACTGTCCCCTATGTTATTGTCTATCAGTAAAACCATACGAAGAAAATAATGTCAATGCATCTATTAATTGCAGGTGAACACGTTTCCAGCTGCTGGGATAATGAACTGATTGCTGTTCTTGTAAAAATCACATGACAGATCTTACTTGAACGCCAGACTGATAAAATTGCATAAATTTACACATATAAAATCAGTCATTTAATGAGGACTATTGTGTGTGTGTTATTGCTTTAATATAACAGCAAACTTTCGAGTTTGCAGTTATATTTTAACAGCAAACTCGAATTCGAATTATCAAGTTTAACATCAAACTTGATAATTTCAGCAAATTATCAGGAATCACAGAGCCACGTTTTTAGAGTTCTTATTCTAATTGGAGTTTGGTTTGTTTTTTCCATCGGATCGTTTTTCGCACAGAGCTTGTCTAAAGCCATGGTTATATTCAGCAATTTAAACCTATTTTGTCATTCGCTGGGGTATTGGCGTCTCCCCCATTTTGTTAAACGGAAGAAATTATTTATTATCCTTGGAAGTTTCCAAGGATAATAAATTATTATTATCAGCCAACATATTTCGCCCTAGTCACCAAGGCATTTTCATATCAAATGTCTTGGTGACCATGGCGAAATATTGGATAATAATAAAACAAACGTTTATTATCCTTAAAATACTGTTCTTTTCGTTAAACAAACGCATGAGTGATAATCAAGCATTTAAGTATCAGTATCAATCCAGTAAGATTTTATAAAGTTTCAATACGGTTGAAATTTCATCTGTTTTTGACTTTATATTTTTAATGGAATAGCTAATTGGATAAAAACTACAAGAGATGATATAGAAAACTATTTGAACTTTACTCAAAAGGAAGACAATTATAATAAATAAATGAAAAAAGTATAAAAACTCTAAACATCCATTTTCTCTTGGTAAAAGATGTGGTATAATTTAACAAAAATTGTTAAGTCAGGTTTTTGTCATGGTATGTGACATTTATATTAGTCCTCACTGCGAAACTTTCGATAAATAAAAGTGCATTAGTTTATTATCGCCTTTAATTAATGAAACGACAGCTACTGCTGTATGGCATACTTGACCATTTAAAAGTTTTTTTTTTTTTTTTTTTGCAATTGTGTGTATTTTTTCCCCTCTCTTTATTAAACTCAAAATAATCTACAACATGTACGAATTTTACTTGCTAAAGTTCAGTTCCTTTGCGTTTCTTCTGCACTGTCAATTGAGCTAAAGTCTGCTAGTCGGAAACAATTCCTCAAAACCCACCTTCAAACTTGGTTCACGAATTTGGTTTCAGGGTTGGCCATTTTTATTTCTTCATTACAAGACTAGAGGACTTAACACACCTATTGGCAACACATATTCTTCGTAACGGTACTCGGTAGGTGAGAGACAACTAATCTGACCGCGTTGGTATGCAGGAAGATCTGCCAGGCTAAGAAAAAGAGACCTCTTCCTGTTGAGTTCAATGACCTCTGCTGATCCGCACTGGTGGCCATGGATACAAGCGCCACGGCCTTCTTTTGCCCAAGGGAACAAAACAACGATTTTATCTTACCGTTTCTATCCGATACCATTATCTCCTTCGGCAGGTCTTTCTGGGTAATTTAATAGACAAAAACTAGAAAAACAGGTACTACGATATTCCAAAGGCAATTCGAATTAATTGGAAAGTTCCTATACATAAATGGTTTAAGGACATCTGACCAACGAAATCCAGTTCACTATCAACAAGATATATATATTTTTCTTTCATCGAAGTCATCCTCACATGACATCCACGAAACAGGTGAGTGAGAAGGTTCAATGCACAGGTGCAGGGGGGGGGAAGAAAGGAAGAGAAATGATTTCTGATACTCACGTTACGAGTCCAAGTCTATTTAGTTTAGCGTGAGAGATAGTTCTTATCATCTTTTCTCCTCTCCAATATCAAAGTATTATTGCATTTTTCAAAAGGAGAAACATGATCTATCAAAAATGATGTTTTCATTATATAGCTATATAATAATAGTCGTGTAATTCTATATTACACTTTGTCCATCATTTTCATTATGTTATTATTTTTTTGGAGCTCGTAGAGTCAAAGTTGAGAGATTAGTAATTGGATGAAGAGCTAACATGGAAACAAACTTAGAAAAGAAATTCAAACCAAATATTAAAAAATTCTCTCTTACACATCTCTCTTCAAATGAAAACGTATAAAAATACAAACATGATTAAAAACAGTCATAAAAGGAAGATATGAAACAACTGAAGCTACTGCCATTTCTGGCTTACATAGTATAAATATGTACTGTCAGTTATAACATAATTTTGTGTCGTTCCTGATTGTTTACTTAATTTTGTCGCTAAGAACGGTCTAGTTTTAAAAACTGAGAAAAAGTGACAAATTTCAATAGAGATCATAAGTGCCAAGTTTCAATTAATTCCATCTCCTAGTTATTATTTTGTATCATTTTTGCCTCACAACTTGAAAATGAGATTATATGGAATTCCACTAATGTCTGAAGAGAAGCTTGAGGTGATTTCAAACCATTGCTTTCCTAATAATAATAATAATAATAATAATAATAATAATAATAATAATAATAATAATAATAATCCGAGGTCATTTAGTAATAATAATCATAATAATAAATAGATTGAAGAGAAGATGAATTATTTCACTGTCCTGTTCTGTTCTGTTCCTCAAACCACTAGCGGAACTCATGTGGTATCTTGAAATTATTGTGAAATGTATACGTTTTACCCTTATCCAATATTTGTAAATATATGATCGAAATTTTCTCTTTCTTTAGAGACAACCCAATCCATGCTAAGTGAATTTTCAATATCATTATTTTACTCGTGAGTTCTTATGTTAAATCCCACTCACGAGAGGTTGTAAACCTATACTACGCTTCGGACCTCCAATAAACAACAACAGAAATATATTTCACCGTAATTCCGCTGGCTTCCAAATTAATAAAGCTTATTAAATGTTTAGTTTTTTGCCTAATTCAATGATTCCTTGAATATCTAACACATTCCTTTATTTATTTTTGCCTTTTCCGATGTAACGTTTTAATAGGAATCTTTTATGATCGAACAGTTTAGAGACGAAGCAGATATTTGCTCACCTGTTGTGTTTCTTACCTCGCTGAATTCTTAAACTGATTTTAACCACTGAGTGATTTCACTGAAAAAACCCAGTTCTAAGATCTCTTGTTACAAGAAACCTTAGAAACAGCAGGAATTTATGACGAAAAAAAAATTTTTTTTTTCTTTTAGATATCCAATCAAATCAGACTGAAATATTGTCTTGTGTGCATAGAGAGTATCCTTTATCTCATTCTACTCTCGCCCTTTCTACGAAGCGTCGCTATGCTACTTTATGCGTGTGAAGAGAATCCTTTATCTCGTTCTGCTCTCCTGTTTCTACGGGGCGTCGCCATGCCAGTGTATATATGTATATCGGCAATGTCAAACGACCAAGGTACTTTATATTACCATGCAAACGCATACCTTATCTATTGCGTAAAATGAAGAAATAATAAGGGTAATAGTAACGAGTCAGTTACCACAATGGGTTGTTACACCGAAACCCAAAACAAGCTTCCTATTATTATATTGCATAATTAATGATTCATTTAATAAATGGTATTATTTAGTATAGAAACGCTGACGAAACTGAATGACAAAACATGACCAACATTTTTCTTGGGTTAAGAAAGAACAGCATAAAGTTCTAGGCCTAATTTATTAGCATAAAAGACAAGGAAAACAAAAACCTTAATTCAAAGCGTGGTAAAATATAGCAAACAATATTTTCACTTTGTGTGTTTTCAAAGGTGACTTCGAGACCATTTTATTCCTTAAAGATTATTCCAAAGGATCAAAAACCCTTGGGATATTACCAATAGTCTGTAAGAGATGTGAAAAATTTGCATATGATACCTAGAAAATATTCTAGAGTACTTTACAAAAAAAAAAAAAAAAAAGATGTCAGTCTGTTTAGCCCTTATTGTGAAATTAATCTAATGAAATTGGCTTAGTAAAGCTAAGATTTGTATTAACAGCTGATTGCTAATACTAGAAAAAACAAAGATTCAGTTGGTACACACAATTGAGGATTTTCAGAATAAAATAATTTTTTAATAGTTAACTAACTTAAAATGTTAATTATTTTTTAAAAAGTACTAAATCGCCAGTGTCTGTTCAACCGAATTAATAGCTCTTGTAGGCATAAGGCAAAGTTTATCGTCCGGTGTGCGACCACTATCCTGCGAATTGAAGTCCTGAAGTGGCGTGAAATAATAAAAAAAAAGTTCCATGTTTGTCTCTGTAGAAGCTTTTCAGGATTTTTTTAACCAGTAATTTACTGATCTATGAAGCAACGAAAAACCTATGGTATATTGTTATAAATATAAAAAGTAAAAAATGAAATTGAACTGCTAAAGAAAATAAAAATATTAATATGAAAGAGTTGGTTATTGATGATTCATTTGCAGCTCTAATTCGATGACAGCCCGAATTCGACAGTTTAATGTCACAAATCATATCGCTGTCCTCATCAGATTCCAAATCATTATAAAGATGTAGAATCCGATTAATTTGTATAGAATAAAGAGCGTGCATCTTATCAGATTGTCTGAAATTACCAAGGCGGCAGTTCACTTTCAGTTGACGGGGGAAAAAAAGCGTATAAAGATTTTTCACATCCTAGATAGGATTAAAACCCTCGGATGGGACTTATGAATTTATTTATTTACAATAATGTTTAACGAATTCAGCACGACGATGAGGAGGGGGGGGGTTTAAATAAGATAATAATAAATCAGTAAACAACATGCTATATTCATCTTCTTCACTTTGGTATTCTGACTATAATAAGGATGCTTTAATGGTGAGACAACACAATGGACTAATATTACAAGTGGAAAATCATTACGACAGTGCACTTTCAACATAATACAACGCTAATTTAATAGAATGACCACAGAATTGTGAAAACACTACAACCTACGCTTCATGTCTTGGTAAAAGGTCGAAGAACACCGTTAGATAATCACGGCGAATGACTACATATGAAGACAGTAAAGCATGAATTGTCAACTGATAAGTGTCGAAAGGAAAATATGACGTTCAGATAAACAAGGCCAGTGACATTTTGTTCAAGGAACGTACAACAAACATTCATAATCACATGGAAGATACGTGTGGCCATAGACCTCAATCCCTCTCTGCTTTTCTTGTGTTGAAATATCTCAAGCTATTTAAACATCAGCAGAAGAGGTAGACGTGAAACTTTGGAGCATATAATATTTATTTATTTATCATTTTTGACAGGAAGGGCTGTTGAACTTAAAGTATTTTAGTACTATGGATAGCTGAGATACAGAAGAAAAAAAATGAAAATTTATTAATATAAGACGAAATACTGCAAGTTATAATTTGACATGCACACAGACCACTTAAACACATCACTATTTCGGGTTTATTCTTATTTTAGTTCAAAAAGAATATTTTTGGCATAAATCATTGGACTCAAACGCAAACAAGACGTTTGGAAATAATAGCAGCATCACTACTAAAAGCGGAACATATTTTGATAAAGAGTGTTTTCTCTGGGTTGAAATTATATTCTTATTTTTATCCTTATTTTATTCATGAAAAGAGAAAAAAGGTTGCATATGATCTCACCAGAATGTGACTATCAAGTGCAATTTAAAATAAGGATGAAAACAAGAATGCAATTTTTTGTTAAAGATCCCGTTGTTTTCACGCCATCTGTTGTCTTAAAAATTTTTATATAACAAAGAGAGAGAGAGAGAGAGAGAGAGAAGGAAAGGTTGAGTCAAAGATCTAAAGTTAAGGGAATGAAGAAGAATAAAGATTTGTTTTGACAAGTGAATCGCTAATGGGTGGACTGTTTATCGAATGTGTGTTCTAAATAGGCTTGGAGGGGAGGGAAATTAGAAATACTACGCAGAAGAAGCAGTGGATAAGGCGGAAACCACCTTTCAGATGCTGATGTAGGGAGTTAAAAGAAAGCCGACCTTTTTTTTTTTCTTTCTTTTTTAGCTTCGCCCAAGTGTCAGGATTTCCTTGCTACGTATCAGGTTACAGATGTTTAATTTTAAATACTGGCTGTAGAGATATTTGTAGAAGGAAATGCAGCAAGAAGTAAATGACTGAAGGAGAGCTTTGTGGCGTGAATCAAAAGGAGAGGACGAGGGAAATAGATTAATTAATGCTCTGAGAACTTAAGTTATATATATATATATATATATATATATCATCATACATATCAAAGATTTAGGCCTAGCGTGGCCTGTTCCGGCCTTAGAAGTTATCGTTGAATTTTTTAAGAGGACGTCCTGGTTTCTTTTTCCTAATGGCTTGTACTTTAAGGCTTGCTTGGTAATATATATATATATATATATATATATATATATATATATAGAATAAGTCACAGCTGACTTTCAACGAATCATAGTATTCTTCTTTAGAATATATTTAGAACTAAAAAAGAAAGAAAGAAAGAGGAACTTTTTCCTTGCTAATTTCTATTCTGAAGTAATTTTGAAAGGGGCATTTGCTTTTAAGAAGCCAAAACCGAAGATCAACTAACTTAGTAAAAAAGTAAAGTCCAGGAGAGATTACTTTTCATACAGAAGTTAAAACTTCATCCGTCTAAGCGACAGATAGAAAAAAACTTTGAAAATCGTTATTAATATCCCTTTCAGCATTAGGGATAGTTTTAAATAGTTTAAACACTTTTAACTATTAGGCTTTGAATGGACTATAATAATATACACTCATCTTCAGATGAAATAAAAAAAAAAAAAAAAACAGACGAAAAGAAAAAAAATGCTTATACACACGCTTTTACTATTATTAGTAGTAGTAATAGTAGTTTGTGGTATTACTACTTCTATGGGATAGAAGAGCATCTCTTCAGTCTGATTCGAGTTAAGCTTTAATTAGCGTTTCAAAATTGATGCATATATCATAATTCTAGCTTATGGAAATATTCAGCCATACATATCAAAAATTCTGAGGGGAGAATTTTTTTTCCCCTGTGGATTTGAAGTTAAAACCGTGATAGTGTTGAATAATTGATCCATCCATTCCATTGGATTTAACAGAAGGTGGAGGAATTAGTGCCGTCGTGGAAATTTTCAATGAAATCCCAAATTTTAAGTTTAAAACATTATTTAATGCATACATTTTTAAATAAAATATATTTATTACATATCTACAAATTTCTTTTGATAAACTTAAGAATTTATGCAAAAAATTAAATCTGCAATATTTTCCACTCATAACTAGGAAATTCTCTTATCTTACTTTTACACAAATAATCTTAAATAATTTTGCATTAATTATTTATGCATTTTATAATCGAATCACCGAAATTAATATATTCATTAATTATAATGGCTGAATAATTAGAACGAGAAATATCAATAAAAATTCAGTTATTTATTGGATTTTGAAGGTCGACTATTTTTATAGTTTAATAGATGGCGCTGCTTGCCACCATACCAAACGATACGCATCGCAGAATCGTTAACATGAGTGCTAAGCGCAACGAATTGTGCTTTAGGAAAAACTGAATTATGTTATCAATCAAATTACTCCACGAAGAGAATCTGAAACTCATTTTGTCAATTTTTTTTTTTAAAGCCTATAGGACGAAATATAACTGCAATGTTTTCTTACCTTGCAACCTTCACAGGACGTGACTCCGTAATGATAACCAGAGGCTTTATCTCCACAAACTTTACAGGGTACGAAAGACTTTGAAGGTGTGTTGCTATTGGAATCTGCGGCAGTGAATTGTTGTTCTGCAATAAACAGGATTTTCAGATAAGTCTAAGTGTTGCGCTACGTTAAAACTACATTTTTACATTCTGCAACATGTGCATAATTAATTATACTACAAAAGATAATTCATGTGTTACAATACTGTTAGAACTGAGACCATAAATATAAACAAGACTGAATCGTAGTGCTTAAAAACGAATGAACCCAGTATAAGGGAAATTTCTCAATCCTTCCCACCCACTTTCCATATATTTTTGCGAAACTGTTATGTTCAATATTGATATATTACAAAATATATGGACTCCCCCCCAAAAAAAAATCTATAGTGAAAAGGTGATTGTTTATAGTTTTCCAGATAAACAGGTGCGAAATTTTCTTTTGCATGAGGCATTTCTGGTGGTATTCTTCCCTGTATAAGAAATAGCAATAAAATTAATTTAATTTTTTCCCCTTTACATTTTCCTCTAATTTCGGGCTTATTAAAAATATAGGAGATTAAAAATTTCTGGAAAGAATTATGTATTGAAGCCTGTTTTTATACCTTGGTGTAATACGAATGTCTTACAATGCTTACAGAATATTTCAATAAAATTTTCCTGTTTATAATATCATTAAAATAGATCTTGGGCGACTATTTTCTAGACTGTATATACCTATTCTGTTAATATATTTTTAGTAATCCTTCTCCCAAGAAATCAGAAGGCTCTTTTACATATTATCGTAACTATAAATAGTTTTGGGACCGTACTCACGGTTTACATTCATGCGCTTTCAAAGAAGAGGAATAATACTACCCAAGCAACATTATAAAATGTTAAAAATCAATATAAATAAAGAACAGATATATAAATAAATGAAAGACCCTGACACCTCGGATCTGGTTGACCTATCAATCCAAATATAAATGCTTTTTTTTAGGTAACAGTCAATGATGATGATATCAGTTGGCTTCAGTCAAACCACTTTCTCCAGTAGCGATGAGAAAACTTAGTTGTAAACATATACTGTACATTAAAAAAAAAACATTCATATGTGCAATGTGTAGGACGCACACAGGCGCCAGGATAATAAAGGCCCCCAAAGAGGAGGAAATACTGGCCCCAAAGAGGAGGAAATACTTAAAAAACTTTTTTAAGTGATTTTTTATTGGAGGGGGGGGGGATAGGGGCACCAACTAAAGTTTTGCACACAGGCGCCGGACACTACTGGCGCGCCCCTGTATGCATAAAAAATTCCAACCTGTTTGCTAATTGTTAATTTTCACATTACTCCAATGGAAGCAAAAAATTCACTGAATAGACCAATAGATTTTACCCCCCCCCTCCTTTTTTTTTTAAATCCTTCTCATTCTCATGCCCTGCCGGTTGACCTCCGACAGAAAAGGATTGGATTTTCTCTTCATGGAAAATTCCGATTCCCCCTCTTTCCTAAAAAACGGAAAATCAGCTTAAGAACACATGCAGTTATGCCGTGATAGACTATCCTCACAGCTCCATTTGGGTTAGTGGTAAGTCTTCTTTCACTCTCTTAAAAATAGCGTTAATATTAAGGAATTCTTCTAAGCAGCAACCAGTTATTCTCAAGACGAATTCGAAGTGAAGGATTACTGCGAGGGTTTAGACTTCAGTGGTAGATGAACCTCATCAAGAGAGTCCTATGGATTCAGTACATCCCCTTTCTCATATTGATTGCATTGATCCAATATTAAAAAGTAAACTTGCGCAAACTTTAAGCACGACTGGCATTCATCATACATTCGTTTCATAGCTCTAATGATTGTACAATTTTGAACAAAAGAAACTTCAGCAAATTGTTTCCTACTAAATATTAATTATAATAATATATAAGAAAAATGAGTACGCCTACATGCATCAAATCTTTGTTTGCTTAAATTTAAATTGAAAATACTGACAAACATGTTCAGAAAATACAATAATACGTCAAAAAAAAAAAAAAGATTGTAGGATTGGATCATTATGAACTGGTTTATAAACGTCATTATCTTTCAGATAGTCATACGTAATTAATTAGTTCTATTCTTATTCTCTGCTCGCGATTGGTGATTTAAAAAAGTAGTAAACTTTGACTTATATCATACTTATTTATGGTGATAAAAGAATGTCCACTTGTTACTCTAACAATAATTGAAACACGTGTTGTGCTTAATTGCAGTTTGAATTTTGATTTTCATTTCCATTTAGATCATGGGCGATCGCCACTTCCCTCGAGAAATCAGAGCGCATCAATATTGGGAATTTTCAGTTAAATAAGAATTCAACTTATCTGTTTTGCATTTTGAAATTGTAGTTCAAACGAAAATTTGGAAATAAATGCTATTAATGTGTTGGAAGGAGCAACATGATGTTGTGAGGAGTAGGTCTTGCTTCACTAATTTCCTTACTTTTTGTAATAAAGTAACAGTGGATTGGACAAAGAAAATGCTTACTCGGCGGCGATACTGCTGGACTTTGCAAAGGCATTTGACAAGATTCAACACCGAACTCTGTCGCATAAATTGATGTATATATAATGATCCAAAATGATTCAGTACTTGGTTGTCTGTTGTTTAATTTGTACATTAATGATATTGGAAATAATTTGACGGAAAATATCCACTTGTTTGTTGATCATGCAAAACATCGATGTGTTTATCTGCTTTCTCTGTGGGACCAATCAGAGTAAAACGCAGATCTTCGTATATGCTAATTTTTTTAAGGGGTAAAAATGTACAGCTCAAACGGAAGAATGTGTACATTTGCAAAAAAATTCTGAAGGGATTAATTCCTTCGTTTATTCTTTAAAGCCGCTCTTCGCAGGGCATTGTTTTATTCAGATTTCAGTGACGTTAGCAGATAAAATATCTGTGCCAAAACGATCCAATTGATTTAGGAGATCTGGTAGTATCAGTGTAAAATATCTCCTGCTACTGCATGGGGAGAGTTTTATGTAATTAGAAGTCTAAAAATAGATCTAGAGAACGAATATTTAAGAATGACAGAAATCGAAACTGCTGCTGCACTCACTCACTCTCTCTCTCTCTCTCTCTCTCTCTCTCTCTCTCTGTGTGTCTTACTCACACGTATACATGCTCGCTTTGTGAGATTACATGATTTATGACACAGATTATGAAGACCGATTTAAGGATTTAAAACTTTTAAGCCATGGCCTTGAGCAGTATTTGTAGCTACAGTGAACTCAAGGCTTTATTGAGCAACAATTACTATCAGCTCTTCCGAATTTAGCAGAGTAAATTCATATAAGCAACTCGAATTAATTCGTAGAACCCTCAGAGAGAGAGAGAGAGAGAGAGAGAGCTTGATTGGAAAATATCAGCATGCAACGAAATCGACCAAACTTGTACCTTTCTTCAGAGGTGCAGATAGAGTTAATGAATGTTTCATTTTCTCCGGTTTTTCAATTAATCTATCACCCAGCAATAAGCCAAGTTTGTCTAAATAAGTAGCTAACGATTGCGAATTATGGTCTGAAATAACGTGACTTCTAGAGTCGGAATGCAGAATAAAAACATGAATTTCTGGGGGTTGCTTATACCAGAGATTGTCTACCGAGGAATGGAAATGAAAAAAAGGCCTAGAAGAAGTTCTAGTCGATGACTGGAATCTAATCTATAACCGTCTGTCATCCAGAAATTTAGCATTAATGATACCAGAAACGTTACCACGGGGATGTCTAAACATTATTAATATTTTCAACCTTTCTTTTTTAAAAACTTAAAAAATATTCGCATATTCGAAATATCTAGCTTTTTTATAATTTAGTTTTTTTGGCGCTCGAAATAAAAATAGAATCAATAAAGAATGTTAGAAAAATATCTTAAAATATGTTTCCATAAAATCAGTTTCTAGCTAAATGTGAATTCGCCGGGCTCACAGAAGTGGAAGATGAAACAAGTAGGTGACTGGAGTACATAAATAACAAATATAATAAACCTGCTTCATGGCCCTGTTCTTGGCATGATTAATTTTAACAATTCCATAAACCGGAACTGAACATGTATTCAGTGTATCTGTATTTCCGTTTTACTACTTTCCTTTTTCTATACCCTCTCCCCATCTTTATTTTCGTTTTTAATGTGACCCTTTCGTATTTTTCTTTTTAGGATTAATAACCATTTAATAAAGGGCATTACTATTCTTGGAATAGCAATACGTGACTTTTTTTTTTTTTTTTTTTCTTTCGGACTTAAATATCAGTTATTCCGATTCGTTAGAAAGAGTGCAATTTTTTCATTATATTTTTGTTTGTCGTTTTAAGGATGATTACATTTCTGTTGCTGTCTATAACTTTCATTAATACAAAAAAAAAAACCCGAAAAATTCAACCTTAGAAAAAAAAAGAATAATTTTCTGATAATATTTAGTTAGATTTAGTTAACCTGACGAATTAAAAAGTATTACTATAAAAATTGGGTTCTAACTTTAATCACTAGATGGCAGGACAAGACGGCACAACTAAATATTTCACTATCAGTATTCTGAACTCGTATTCACTGTTGTACACAAAGAAATATTGGCGCTCGAATTTAAATTTTCTCGAAACATTAGCTATTACAAGAATAATAATTATAATTGTATGTCTAGTCATCTATTATCATTAATGTATTTTTTTTTTAATAATAAACGTCAAATATATAAAACGATCCCAGATAAAAATATAACTTGTATTTTTTCTGTAGCATTGGGAAAGTAAGGTGCATCTACTTTGGTTTTAGCGCCCCCTTTCTTTCGATATTTGTATATTTTAATTATTATTTTTTTTAAATTTATTTTTACACTCATTTCTGTCAACTGTATTGCCTTGTAACAATTGGCAGAAAAAAAGTACATTTATCACAAGAACATATGCAAAACCAAGAGATATACATTTGTTCTGATTAAATATTCTACTTATATTTTTAAAATCAGTAAGTTAGCATAGATTCTAAGACCATGTCATGTCGCGCCCTTTCTCTCCACAATGTTTAGGAGGCGGGGGAGAGGGAAGGAGGAGATCTTTCAAATAGAACTAGATATCCCCTTGGAACTTGGACTATGCTGCTGGGCTCCCCGCGAAGTTTAATAACACCTCGTGTCTCCTGGTGGAAAGTGGGTTTCGAATTTCGGTGGCTGACTTTTTTTTTTCTCCTTTTTCCCTTCTAAGGAGCTTTTCAAAGAGCACATAAAGAGCATTATGACTTGAGTTGCCATTGTGCTAAAATAAAACGCTGCCCAGATGGCTTGATATAACAGTACTGCAATGATGAAAAATTTTAGGCCTCGAATGATCTGTCATGTGGTGCAATCGCTCTGTCTTCTACGATGGTTAACGTTACTTCATTTGACCATAAATGAATTCGAATTTTAATGAAAAGTGTTCAAGGACCAGATTGGAAAAAAAAAATAATATGGTTCCATTTTAAGTGTCTGCGTTAATCGATTGGATTTTCGAATCAAAGCTCTAGCTTTAGTATATTTGAGGGAGAGGCAGGGAAGTTAAATACTCAAAGCTGATATACAAGTTTTGTGATACTTTCTGCTGTCAGCTGCGCAGCTTCAATTTTGAGAGTGAAAGTTAAGATAATTTTAGTTATTTTTCCAATTTATTGCGAACTCTGCAAACTCATATTTAAAGTGAATTCCATTATAGGTCTCGTGATCTTTCGTGTGTGGGGTCATCAAAGAAAATAATAAAAAATGAAACACTTTCTTATCTTAACATTTGAAAATTTATTCAGCAAGATAATTTATTTCCTATTCCTGTTGTTCATTACTTATAAATGACAGAATTTGCCGAAGAAAATATTATTTTCATTATGTGGGAAATGGCAGCCCAATAGCAAATGTTTTTCGATAAAAGATATGTTCCTGATCTGACAATGCGATGATGCCTGCGGCATTTTAACAGGATTTGCCAGATCAGCATTAACAGTACTAATTTAAGATGTAAACTGGATCGAACTGGTTTCCCCAACTAATGAACGGCATTCTATACGGATCCACCCCTATGTTGAAAGCCTGCGGGGTAAAAGAACCCTCTGCAAAAGAATTTGGTAGAGCAGTAAATTGCTACGAGTGGTCACTTACCATCACCCCAAACTGCGCCCCACCCCTCATACTTTGAAAGATCAATAGTTCCCCCAAAACGTGCTTTTGAGCAGGTCAGAGACCTCGACTAGTATTCGAAGCAGGTGTCATGGCCTAAGCATTTTCAAGGTTTGTTCACCCCCCCCCCCCCACACACAACGTCCATTCTAGACTAAAAGATAGGGATTTTCAAGATACTTCGATATCTTCGATATTTTATTTTATAATTCGATATCTGCGAAATAAGAAACTTCTATATATGAGAAATTTGCATTCATTTGTAGGAAACAAAATATTAAATGGAAAAGTGACAATAAAATTTTCAACAACAACAATAAAAATCATAAAGGAGCAAAAGAAGGAAATAGCATGTTTTTCATTCGTACAGGTTTGGAGATGATCGCATGAATGCTAGTTTAATATGTAATATCTAACGAATACTGCGGAAATAATCTTAGACAATATTTCCAGATTTATTGAATTGTTATTTAAATCCTTAATGAAAGGAAGATTTATATAAAATTTGCCTACCTCAGTAGAGACTCTCTGCTAGTTCGAATCTCGCACAAGGCATGGATTCAAGATTAGTTTGGATGAGCTTGTATAGCTCCCTGATTTCTCATAATGCTTTTTTTTAAAAAAATAATCGCTTTTTATTTATTTAAAAATAATATGCATTAATAATAAAATTATTATTATTATTAATTTAAAAAATAACATACTGAAATTTATATATTTTTTAAATAGAAATAAAAAATTATTTTAAATAAAAGTAAGTCTTAATTATTTTTAAATAATGTCGTTATTGGGGATAAAAATGATTTTCGAATAGGGTTTTATTGTGCGTAGAACAGACTCAGCTTTTTTTTTTTTTTTCGTGAACACTTTTATATAGAATTTTATTTGATATTCGTTTTGCGTTCCGAACTGTTGTCTTATTAATTATTTCTGGGATAAGCGGCCATCGACTTCCAAAAAAAAGAGGGCGCTTTTCCACATTAATCTTCGTGCTTTCCCATTGTGTTTCTCTAAACCGTAATCCACCAAGAGCATTAATTTCCGATGTCAACCTTTCAAGGTGAACTTCGTGTATTACCTTGACTTCACGTGATGTAAGTATTTCAGCTTCTTTTAGCTATTCACCTGTCAGATATTACACGCGCAACAGCATGACTAATTAGTATCATGTTCTCGCTACGATATACGATAGATAGCAACAACTGATAAAGGGGTAGAACCGAAGAATATATAACCGCAGCTGTTCCCAAAGATCAATATACTCCGTTCAATTCTTTCTGGTTACTTCTCTCAATTATTAACCTTTAATGCGTGCTTAAAAATCTCTTCCATCATATGAATCGATTGAGATAAGAGAGAGAGAAATCAGTCGATCTACAAATAGCATTTTTTCCCCGACGATTTATTTCCAGGAAACTGCAATGTCAGTCCATCAGATCATTTTTCTGCATCTCCAGAAACGAAGAATTGAGAACGCATAAAACGAAATCATTTCGTTTTATTCGTTCTTTCTTTTTTTTTATTCTTCCTTTTTTAATCTTCGTGAGCTTTCTGATTTAATGTTATCCTGTTCTTTTCATACTCTATATCTAAATTAACATTCATTTTATCTAATAACTTCTACATAAATCGTATTATTAAGGGCGTTATATTATTATTTCAATCCGAAAGTGTCTGTATAACTTTGTGGTAACGTTTCTTATATCATAACGTTAAACCGCCAGTACGTTTTTTCCTGACGGTTATGGAGTTCATTAGTTGCCGAACAGAGGAACTTTTCTAGTCCTTTTGTAAGCCAGTTCCCTACTTTGTCCGTCTTTTGACATAGGCAAGTAATGTCTCCTCCTCCTCGGTTTTTCTTCCAACATCTTAAAAAAAAAAAAATTAAAAAAAAAAAAAAAGACGGTGCAACTTATACTATTTCAGGCTTTGATACAAGTGTTAGGACTTAAGATCACTAGATGTGGGAGTTTTCCGCGTAATCTCGTCCCGATGCCTCTAAAATCATCAATACCTTTTAGAATGAAGAAAAAAGCGTTAGATGATTTTAAAAAAAAAATCAGTCTCGTTCTTTTTAAGATTTTCTGATCCGTTTTTACAATGTCTTTTCCTACCTTTCTTAGTTATCTTTCTCAGTTTTCAAAGTGATTTCTACGTTTTTGCTCTTTAGAAATAAATTTACTTGTGTTTCCTTTCCTAATTAATATTATCATTTCCTAGGCAATTCATCTGCATTTAGTCATTATTAATATTTGTACAGGTTACTTCACACATCCACTGAGTTATTGCTATTAAGGGATAATTAAAGCGACAGAATAAAATTTGGGTCTGCCATCTTATATGATCATACTTTTAAACAGTATGATCTTATAAGACAATCAAGTGTTAAGATACCGAAGCTAATATTTCAATTCTTCATATTTAAATTCGAATTGGAGAATAAAGGGCGTTAGCGGATTTATTTATACATTTTTGTTGAATGAAATGAAATTAAACTAAATTTATACAAACATATCAGATAGAGAATATGCAAGAAACTACCGGATCCACAATGCGTAGACTCCGAGAGAGAGAGAGAGAGAGAGAGAGAAATGCAATGACATGTGGTAAAAAGTATTGTAAAAAAAGTGTTTTAGTTGCCATGTTTTTGTTTCACTTTTTATCCCCCATTAATCTAGTTACCGATAAAGGAATACGAGGAACTGTTAAGCTAAAATTGCACATTCAAGAGCCCTGTTTATTTATTTTTTATTTATTTTTAATTTTCTAAATTCTACAAACTAATCTAAAGCATTCCTACATGAATTCCAAGTTAAGAATGCCCATATTCAAATCAATTTAAAATAAGATTTGCATGGGATTTAATATTTTCATTACACACATTTCACGTATAATTATTTAGTTTAGTTAATTATGTGACTATAATAGATATTATTTGCGCATGTCTTCGTATAAATATAATATATTGATATTTTCCAAGTATAAATAATAAAAAAAATCTTTATTAAATCAGTTGATAACATAAAATTCACCAGTTTTCCTATCTATATCCAAAGGAACTTTCGCCATACGATTTTTCCGCTATCCAATTGCTTGCATATCGTATTATTTTTTTAAAAAAAGACACACTTCTTGATATTTTAATCGAATGTGGATATATATACTGTATGTATCCTTAAAACATTTAAGCTATGCGATTGGTTTTAGCTGTGTATGCAGAGTGAGCTTCTTAAAGATCATTATTGTTTTTTTGTTTTTGCTTCAAATATGCTGGATTTAAATATTATTTTGAAAGAAAAAACTACTTATGTTATTAAGAGAATAATTGTTTTGATTAGAATTAATAATTTCAATAATGTTTAATATTAAATATGTTTTTTATTTTATTTTGTACCATTCTGTTGATATGTTATGGATAATAACATGGATAATAACCCATGCTCTTTGGGAGACTACTCGCTGGCTGATCTACTGCTGTTGTTGCTACTACCACTACTACTACTACTAATAATAATAAATAAGGCCATTATCAAATTTAAGAAATTATTAGGCATTATGGTACCGCCATCTATCGGAAATAATGGTAACTATCTGTGCTTATTAGCTTTACGAAATCATGATTAATGAACGAATTTTTTCCGTTACTTTGCGTATTAATGCATTAATACGTAAAGTAACTTTACGTATTGTATAATTATGTGATAAATAGCAATTTTATTATTTTTAACGTGCATTTAAAGTTTTTTTTATGTCTTTATTTTAACTGAATCTTTTTACGAAACTACTCATTTCATATTTATTTAACCCTTGAAGAATTTCGTTTCATTATAAGCTCCAAGCGATTTGGATATTTTTCATAAAACGATTTCTAAGAAATTTCACACTAACTACATTTATTGCACTTTTAATAAGTGCGCTGATCTGCTGTGTCCCTATCACGTATTTGGATATATATATATATATATATATATAGATAGATAGATAGATATAATTTTTTTTACTTCTTCATGATGTTTTCTGTTGACCATTTGTGGTGCCAGATAGAAAGTAATTCAAAGAGCAGATTACTATACATTGTAAGAATGAAATGGTTTTCAATTTCATGCGAAATTGCATCTCGACACTCGGTTCTTGAATGGTCGTTAACAGAAAAATAAACATCAAGTATTTAACGTTATACCTTGTTCAGTTAAAAGAGAGAGAAATTGATGGGTTTTAATAAACCCTCTGGTAGGTGGATTTTTAAAGCATTTCCTGAATAAAAGGCCTTTCTTTAAATATTAAGTTAAATATAAAGTATATTAATAACTGTAGTGGCACATTTCTCACTACAAATACACCTGTTTCTTATAGCTTAATATATCATCTGCTGGAAAGTAATATCTCCCAATTTATTATTATTATTATTATTATTATTTACGAAGCAGGCCAACGTGGGAATGTGAATTATACTGCACGCATTACTTTCCACAGTGTCTTTGGTATTAAGTTTCAAAATATTAATTTTGTAAAGTTCAAAAATAAAAGGCGAGAAAGGTATATATTATTGTCTCGATGAAATGTTTACTAACATGACCACAAGAAAAAAAAAAAGAAGTTTAGAATACCTACGTATATCTCCCACATAAAATCATGCTGTGTTGCAGACCCATTAAGCTACTGTGTTGTTTCTACCCGATAAGGAAGACCGAGTTCAATGAACTTAATGAATTCAAGGTATTGAGAAATACTTGGTGAGCATAACGGAAAATCCGCAGCAAATAATATGGAGCTCCCTCTGAATATCTTACACATATTTAATGTCTAATTCCTTACCACTGCTGATACATTAATAAAGAAAATCCCTCACGCGCACATTACTGATATGTTAAAAAGACAGGAAGCCTTCTAATCAGAGAGGCCCTTATGCTGAAGAGATGCCTAAGTATTCATTATGCTACTGGGAATGCAATGCGATATGACAAAAAAAAAAAAAAAAAATTGAATCGGTGAAACTTTTTCAAGTCGCCTGTGTAGTAAGCGGAACACTTCAGATTTGCCAAGTACTTGTACAACTGTTTCGAAGAGATTTTTTTTTTTTTTAATTTTATTTTTACGCCTGCATTTCGCTCCTAAAAGTATCGTGAATCATGTTGGATTTATAATAAGAAATTATAAATAAATGATATGTGTGATAATGGCTTAGTCATCTGCGAAGTTGATCAAGTCAGCATCAAAATTTTTAAGGTTTAAAAAAAAAATGCACTAAAATAAAATAAAAAGCGCCTCCGTAGCGCAATTGGAACAACAACGGTACTTTGCACCCTTCGATTGGAATAGGCCTAAGTTCGATTCTCGTCGCGACGGGAGGAATCTTTATCTGGACGATTTCAATCGAGGTGAGTTAGCCGATCTCATACGGAGGTAGCAGGGTTTTTTTCTCCCGGAAACTCGGGTTTTTCATCCCGCATACAGACAAATCAGCCCTTCAGAACACACGCAATTTACAGACAAAATTACTAGTTGTGGTGAAGGTGGGCGGTAGATGGCGTTGATGGAGTTGATTCGTAGTAGCGGTTCGGTATAGTGGTTGAGACAGTTGTAGGTGTCCTCCCGCGATGAGTCTTCGGACTCCTTGGAGGTGTCACGAATAATAATAATAATAATAATAATAATAATAATTTTAAATCGAAGACACGAAGAAAATAATAGTAATGATTAATATCGCTTTGTATTTATATTAAGAACGGTGTTAGCTTTCTTGATATTGTAGCAATTTATGGCAATCACGTAACTTCCGCTTACCAGCGACTCATTAACAGCTCACTAGCACCTGTAGCGTATAACAACGTTCTGCGCTTTCACTAATTCAGTTTAGTCAGCTGAGAGCTAGGATTTCAAGTTGTAGATGATCAGTGACGGCGAAGCTTATAAAAGACTGCAATTATGAAGCTATCTTCCATACTTCGTGAGGATAATATAGAACTTTATTGGTCGTTAAATGGTGTGTGATTCGTTGATAAAAGAAATCAGAATTTAGTATTTAATCTAGATGCCATTAAAGGGATGTGCGAGGTCATAAGAGTTTAATGTAAGAAGGTTGATATTGAAGAAGGTTGATTCATTAATTTTGATCGCATACACTCATCGCTTTGGCTTCACTTTATACTTATTAATAATATACACTATCAAATGCCTCTATGGTTCTGTCGGTGACGTTGCATTTTGATTGGAAAGTTCTGGGTTCGAAACCATCTAGGACGCGAAGGACTTTTCAAGTGAAGGTGAGTTAGCTGGTTCCATACAGAAATGCCAACGTCTTTCTTCTTATAAATTTATGTTTTCGATCCTGCAATGCAAGAAAACTGCCCTTCCTTACACTATTTTAGAGTTTGAGGCAACGATGAGTCCAGAAATTTCATGGACTTGTGATAATAATGTATCCAGTCGCGTTATTATTATTATTATTATTAACTAATATACAATGGCAGGCCCAATTGTCTATTATATATTATTATTATTCCATGCTGCTCTCGTGGTGTAAAAATATTAGTTCTTGTCAGAGAAATATCTGCTTTCATCTCAAAAAAAAAAAAAAAAAAAAAAAAAAGTGTTGTTTTCTGCCTCAATACGCAAGTCCTGCATCCCCCACCAAGAACGTGTGCCAATTCTTTAATAATTTTTTAATACGATGCAGGTTTCCAACCAGAGATTTATTTCTTTATTGATACAAATCGTATGGTTACAATAATTACGCTAATGACCTGTTCTAAATTGATTGTGAAAGATTTAAAGTTAATTAATTTCGTATAAAAAAAGTGAATCAGGTAATAATAAAGCAAACAGTTTTTGTCATTACCTTCCAAAAAATTAAATGAGCAATAACAGATATTATGCATTACAAATATTCAGTGTATTACAGTGAAAATGAACGAAAGAAATTCCAAATAAAACAGTTCGTGGTTTTCAAAAGCTGTAGAAAAGTAGTTTGACATACCATAGAACTAAACAAACCATTTTTAATAGTTGTGTAAAAATGGAGAACGAGTGCCACCTAGTGAACATGGAGCAAACCATTGTAGGACGCCGAACTCTTACGTGGAAGATATTAAAATAGATGTTAACACCACTACAATTATCTAAATTTTAAAAGATTTAAAACTTTTAATTAAAATTATCATTCAGCGACATTGATATGTACTGAAAGATTTACAAGGTATCAGTCTTAAAAATTGGGATGATATCCGATTTTTTTATTTTTTTTCAAATATTTCTCTTTCTCTCTGCAGACTTTCCCCTTCTTATATATACGTACTTAATATATCTTTAAAAAAAAAAGACATAAAGATAAGAGATTTAATGACTCTCTTTATATATAGAGAATAACAAATGAATACTGGAAAATGTTACAATACTTGTACCATTTTCCAGTATTCATGAATAGTTATAAAAGGGAAAGCACAAAACGATTTGTTTTATTAATTGATTAGGTTTATTAATAGCAATAAAATTAAGATCTACTAGTATAATATAATGAAAAATTCATTTGTCGTATTCAATATATTTTCCGAACGATATTCTTGTTTTCAGCAGCTAAGACAATGCACAGTTTCGATATAACGATTTAGTCATACTGCTTTTGTTTACGGATGTCACAGTCTACTGCTATAAGTGCTTCGCTTATAAATAATTATGTCAAATGGGCAGTTTATGTTGCTTTCCTGGAAGCTTTATGAAACAAGCAAATAAACAGCACACTTTTACGTAGTGAATATAAACATTTGTAGAATGTTGTTGTATTTTGTTAAATTATACGCAATATTACGCATCTGTAATACTAAATTCAACTGTAAACGAGTTCTTAAATAGAAAGAAAGAAAGATTATGCACCTTGTTCATTTAAAAACGAAAAGGATTCTTTACGATATGACACCGAACATTTTGCAGCAATAATAATGTCATCGTAATAACGAATTTTATTATTCAGTACATAATTTTATTTATAATTATTATACATATCAACAGGCTTATTTCTGTAATATTACGATAAAATTCAAATACGACCTTCTGTCTTTCGTAACATGGTCGTCCACATTCCTTAGTAAATAAAGTTGAATTGACTTATTCACTCACTTATTCAGCAGGTCAAGATTTGATCAATCATATATTCTGGTGTTATACTCGTAATTACAATCCCGCTCCACATATTCTACAATTGACCAGTGGTGAACGCAGAGGATTAAAAAAAAAAAAATCTTCTGGAATGCAATACACGGATTCTTTCTTGCTTTATCTTGCTTTAACGAGAATGGGTCGCCAGTAAACAGTTAATCAACCTGGATTCCCATAAAGTAAGATATGCATTAAAATGTAGTATAAAGTAAATTCGCTATTCGTTTTACAGAGAATGGTAGTTTTCTGAAACAGTCACCAGTAAAATAAAGAGCTATATCGATTTAATTTTCAGTTTTATAAAGGTCATTATATTATTATTATTCAGTAATGATATATTGATATCCATACTTAGGCAAAGTTAGTAATAATTCTTTGATTGGTCAAAATGCATCTTTCCCATTACAGTATATAATTCTATAGAAAAACATCCACGAAATTCGATTATTTCAAGGAACATATCCCAGACGAATCTTGGGTTCCATCTATAATCCTCATTCAGTCATTGAGCAAATTATTTTTCCTAATATACAGAGCATATTAAAAGTATGATATTGTAATAGTGTTTACTATTGCAAATACGAACTTTGAACTAATGAAGCTGTTCATTTTTATTAGGGTGGACTATATAACGTTAACATAATAGTTTTCCTTTTTTATTAAATATACAATTATACCATTATATGCATCTAACAATGTATATAATATGTATAATTTGAAAACCAATTATTTATCTATGTTGTCTTTTTTTTTTATTTATGATTATTGAATTTGAGGCACATAATAAAAGCGACCATTAAGCGCAATGCAATTATCGCAAGACCAAAATGTGACATTTTACAAAATTTTCAAACGCTATGTTATTTTCTTGCGTCTATCGTAAAAATGTGTTTTGTATCGAATAAATAAAGAAATGGCACCTCCACACACCTGACACTATTTACTAGTTCGGAGTCTTTATGAACACTCCCACTTCGTTCTCTCTCTCTGGGAGGTTATCTGCTTAGACGTTCATCTTTCAAATATTTTCCTGCAGCCTCTTATTTCAGCATGCCGGGAGGATGGGAGGGTGCCTGAGCGACCTGTCCACCGCAATTAAACTTACGTGGCCAAGGGAAAAAAAATAAAAAGAAGAAGAATCGGGTCAATGACTGCTTGAGCTTTCCCCAAAAGGAGCCTCCAAGGTATTGGTTAAGACAGGTAACGGCAATCACCACATCACGGTCAAGAACGCTTTCTTTCTTTCAAGGCGCCCTTCAAGAAAACTCAAGGTCTGCGTCTTCTTCATCCCCCCCCCTTTCCAGCTTTCCTCATATTTATGACCTTCAGTGTCGATTAGATATCTTAACTGAGATAAAAATATCCATTGAAATCACAGGATTTCATAAAAAGATTCCAATTTTCGATTCTTTATTCGATACAGAAAGCGACCTGGCTTCATTAATTCCTAATAGATGGTTCATTTTAATTTTCATTTCCCCCATCTACGTAGTACTTTCTTCAGTCTTCTTTTATTCATTAATTTCGTTTGTTTTCTTCTTGTTATATCCATATGAGACGACTATGAATCCACAGCTTTTATTGCACACCATGTTTGGTTTAGTTGGAATTAAGGTATGCATCTAACACTATGGGGAGAGAGAGAGAGAGAGAGAGAGAGTATTATGGCTATTAAATGCGTTTTCTCTAGCCATTTTTCTGTTTTCGGTAGGGCTACCTTGCTACCTCAGTAAGAGGCCAACTTATTCCACTTAATTGAAAAATTCTTATAAAGGCTGCTTACCCCTAAGCAGGATTTGAATCCAGTTCTTTCCAATCAAAGGGCATCGTCGATACCTACTTGAGATGGTACTTTTTTCCCCTATCAGTTCCACATACAAGACGTCTCACGACCTATGGCACGAGTGTGTGAGCAAGTGATCAGAAAGAAAAAAAAAATTTTTTTTTTTTTTTTACGTCTGTCTTGAAGACCTCATGGTTGTAACCGTTGGTAAAAACGATATGGGAATGATTGTTCCAAAGAGCAGAAGTATCAAGAAGGAAGATGAGAAGTTGGTGTTTGGAGCTGAATGGGTGTTGACCAGCAGCTGCCCATGTTTGTAACTGATTAAAAGAAAGTGGAGGTATGGTAGTGACTAGTTCGGTGAGACTTTCTAGTGGGAGAAGGATTTTCTCTGTTAATGGTACAGAAAATATCACGATCTTTTAAGAAGTTAGGAGGACTAGCAAATACCCTAATACCTAATCAAACCTCAAACACAACAGATCTTGTATTGCGCCTGCACATCTAATGTCTCAAATTTTTTAATATTTTAATCTCTGCTTGAACCAAGCCAAGTAATTCAATATAAGGGGGGGGGACAAATAAGTAAAGAAAGCCTATTCAGTCTTCAACGTGATTTCAAATTAGACGCTTTTCATCTAGCTAGCAAGATTTTGCCAAGTCACGAAAATCTTTATTATCGTGTTGAAACTATTCAGAAGGAGGTTATCTCACCTGGCTTAATGTTCCGTGCATGCAATTCACTGCATTTCAAATGTATCTGGAATTAACTAAGCCTACACTAACTGATAAATACGTGCTTGATATACAAGATGACTATGCAGATAAGATGCCGCTGTTGTCCTAAATGATTTTATAGAGATTTATTTATAAAATATAAATGTTAACGTTTGAACCTTATATATTAACAGGATTTATGGATTCAACAATGTCACTATACGAGGGTGGTCTGAAAAGTTCTCGGCCTAACAATGAAAAAACGAATTTATAATTTCAAAATTATTTTTATTTTTCAACATGATCTCCCTTAAGGCTAATACATTTATTCCAGTGATGCTCCACTGCCATTATCCCCTCCCTGTAATGGTTCTCAGTAAGATCTGAAAAATACCCCTCTACAGCTGCAATCACCTTTTGATTCGAAGAAAAACGCTGACCAGCGAGGAAGTGTTTTAGTTTTGGGAAGAGATAGAAGTTAGAGGGAGCTAAATCTATGGAATAGGGTGGATGTTCCAACAATTCATAGCGCGTCGATCCCTTAATTTTCCCGTTGCCAAAACACCTTTGTGGGTAGGTGCATTGTCCTGATGAAAGATGCTTTTTTTTTCTCTGCCAACTGGGTCTTTTCTCACGATTTTTTTCGTCTAGTGTGGTTAAAAGATCGGAATAATATTCTCCGGTTATTGCTTTACCCTTTTCAAGATAATTAATAAACAAAATGCCTTTAACATCCCCAAACACCGATGCCATGACCTTTCCTGCTGATGGAACCGACTTTATCTTCTTTGGCGCTGAACAACCGGCTTCTGTCCATCCACTGTTTTGACTACTGTTTGGATTCTGATGTGTAATGGTGAATCCAAGTTTCATCCACAGTAATCGACGTACAATATCAGTTTTATTCTTACTGAAACGCTCAAAGCACTGTTCAGAGATTTTCATGCGAGGGCGTTTTGATCTGCTGTGAGCAAGCGCGGCACCCATCTTGCGCACAGCTTTTTCATTTGCAATTCTTCATGCAATATATATCCTACACGTTCTTTTGAAATTCCTATAGTCTCAGCAATTTCACGCACTTTGACTCGCCGGTCATGCAATATCATATCATGCACTGATCAATGATTTCTGGTGTTGTTACACTTTTTGGACGTCCTTGACGGGATCATCTTCAAGGCTGGTACGTCCACGTTTAAACTCGGCAACCCATTTCTTAATTGTTGAAAACGAAGAAGAGAGTATCCATAAACTTTAAGAACCTCGAATGAATTTCTTTTGGCGTTAAACCTTCTTTTATAAAGAATTTTATAACCGCGCGATACTCAATTTTATCCATTTCAAGGGATACAGACAACGCTTTTGCTTCAGACAGCTGTATAATAATAATAATAATTATTATTATTATTCGTGACACTTCCAAGGAGTCTGAAGACTCATTGCGGGAGGACACATACAACTGTCTCAACCACTACACAAACAAACTATTTGATAGAATGACTTGCAATTTCACATGGATGCCTATGACAAATGTACCAACGTAGAAAAAAAATCTTGCCGATAGTGTTGCCATCTATGGTCGAGGCCGAGAACTTTGCAGACCACCCTCTTCTGTGGAATTTGAATGTGTTTCTTTGCTATTAATATAATAAAGCCCCATATCCTGAAATTAGACGATTATGATTGGAGTCCGTTAATCATATTCGTAAATAAATGAATAAAATTGTGGATTAGGAAGCATTAGTAAGATGAAATACTGTACAATCCCTACAAAGTGAGTTTGGATGTTTTAAAGTGTTAGACTGGTGATGCCTAGTAACTAGCCGAGCTGATTTTATCTTACTTAAAACTCTAAATAGAAGAAATCCAACTATGCTTTTGGAAAAACAAGAAAAAGAATGGAATTAAATAAGGATCTTTGGAATGCAGCAAATCAAAGAGTTAGTTGCATTTATCATAAATACTAAGAACTGGAGACAAAACTCTAACAGGAAAGAAATGCTCCCAAAAGGCCCAGATGGAACAGATAATTACACATTTTCATTTAACTGGAGTTAATACGAAGAAAGAGCAAAGGTAAGGGTAAGGGTAATGATTCCTATTCACCGAAGAAGAACCGAAGAATATATCGCGCATTACAAATACTGTAACGAAAAACTTTAAATAATACTAAAATAAATCGTGGTGTCCAGGAGCCAGAAGAAAGAAAATTAGAAAATAATGATGCCTTCCCTTCAGGTATACGAAAAATAAAAGACAAACGAATCCAAATGACCCGTTTTAAGTAATAGGAGATCTCATTATCAATCCAGGATATAAAGTGATACAAATATAGGAACAAATGGCGAAATCGCATGCAATAGAAATAAATATAGACGTATAGACTTCTCTATGAATAATGACCTAAAATTACTAAAAATATTGTGAGATACGCTGTAATAATTTAGCCTGGGCATGAAACCTAAAATGCATAATAAAAATATCCCTATTGGATATTATATAATATGTAATAGAAAATCAGCTAACATAGCAATAAATTGCAGAGTATTTCGAGAATCAGAAATGCAATGAGATCATTATCCATTAAGGGCAAAAGTAAGAAGACGCCCAAGATGTTTTGACATTAACCAAATCAAAGCAAAGAAAAATATCCGGAATTTCCTCTTTTTTTTTTTAAAGTTCAACTTTTTGATGAGTAAAGTACTAATTATCTTTATCTGCAAATAATAAATGGGATATGGGATATGAAAACGCCGAAACAGGAATAACTTAAAAAAGTATAAAGCAACAGAATCTTAGAAAAGAAAAAGAATAACGGAAGAAGCAAAAAACTGGGAAAAGAGCATCGAATCAGTAATAAAACAAAACAAAACAAAACAAAAAACATGTAAACAGTGGATCAATACAAACCCACCAAAAACATAAATTAATTGTAATAACAACAACAACAAAAGAAAAGAATATAGAAATATCCGGATCACCTCAAAGTAAAAATGGATTGACTTCCAAAATATTTGGCTAGATAGTAATAAGATTAAAACTAATTTCATACGCCATGTCCGATATGAAGGACCATCACCAGTCCAAAGCAGAATTGTGATATAAAATCAATTTTAGAATAAATCAACTACTTCAAATACCTCAACCGTTGATATCGCATATAAAAGCACTTCACATCGATATCAAGATTTGAAATTTCTGGATGATAATACGAAGCCCAACAAGTTCAAAATGATGTTGAAGTGAAATATGGAGAATAATAACTACTGAAGGAAAAGAATACAAAGTAGAGCAATGAAGTTTCTATGCAGAACAGCAGGTGGAGATCGCAAACTGAGATAACAAAAAGAAGCATATAAATAAATAAAAAAAATTAAAAAATGACTAAGCAAGAGATAAAATCTAATACTCCAAGTAGCCTGGATTGCAATCCCATTGAGCGTATAGATGCTTGTAATTGCGTTTCGTGACAGCTGAATTTCATAGTTAAGTTTTGAGATCACCACCATACTTATCGGAAGCCTGAATGAAGATGGTTGGAATTACGTTATTCTTGGCCCACACACGCCCTTAATGTCCTATAGGTTAACAACCTTTTTTGGATCAGACTCACACAATAAATGGACATAATATTGAAAGAATAGAAAACTCGAAACTCTCCAAGATACACTCAATGCCCCCCTTCCTCTAATGGAGGAAGTAGAAGTTAAGATCGATTAAAGAAAAGATGAATCGTCATAGTCATCAGCATTCTCATCCTTCCAAGGATTATAAGTCCAATGGCCTATCGCGTTTCATGAAATTATTGTTTCCTCACATCTGTTAATTTTTTCTATATCTTCATTTTAGAACTTATTATTTTGATGTAAGTTTTCAATATGAAAAATTGCGGTATATTTTCAATAAGTTAAATGCTTTAAAAAACAACCAAACTATATATTTATATATAAACCAGTATGGGTTTCGATTCCAGAATGCAGCTCTTTATTTTAGAGATTTATGATAAGCAAAAATCATAATCTGGAATCAAGATAAGACAAATTAACGTTTGCATTAAGAACCTGAAGCGTTTGATGTTGATGTTGACAGCGTCAATACTGAGAGAGAGATTGTGGCGTTTGCACTATATTTAACATGCATTGCTTCTGTCTTTAGTAAACTTCTGGCAGTAGTAAACAACACGCACTCCTTAACAACCACTATACTGCAGAGGCAATAAAAACAAGTACTTTTATTATACCAGTGAATAAGGTATGAGGAGTCTGTGTAATACATTTCTCAACAAATAGTGCAATTAGAGACAACTGGGATAAAAACACACTAATTAATGAATCACATGTCCCCTCATACAGAAACTATGCTGTATAGACTGAAACAAAACCATATGTTGCGTGGGCAAACACAGTATCTAACTAAAAACTATTGTTATTAGTTAGATGTGTGTGAGTTCGATTTCCTAAGGCAGCAATAAAATTCAAAAAGAATATATATATATATATATATATATATATATATATATATATATATATATATATATATATATATATATATATATATATATATATATATATATAATGAATATTATAGCAGTTTCACATATGGAATTCGGTTGAAGAGAGTTAGCGTTTCAACTCAATTGTCAGCTATGCTTTTATCTTTCGGTTGCGCGATATTTTGTTAATACCGCACCAATCATATGCACGTTTTAATAACCTGCCTTTGCTGTCTGCTTCGCGTTAGGCTTAATTACCGTAAAGGGAGAAAAGTCACAAAAGAGAAAAATGTTCCTGGTCTGGGGATTCACTTATTCAGATAATATTCACTAATTTCATGTTATCAGTCTGTGGTGTGCCAGTATCGGTAAGTGATGATATTATTTGATCTATTCTACGTTAAAAAATTTAACCCTAAGATGGACAAGTGGCTGATAAAAAATAAAAAAAATTCCCGCGAACAATCAGAAGAAGCAGAAACAGACTCAAAAAAAAAAAAAAAAAAGGACTGTATTTCATATTTTACCAGAACAACCCGCATCGTCTTCAGAACCAAACGGTAAGAGGCAAAAAATGTAATATATGCATTTGATTTTTGCAATATTCGCTGTGTATGTTTTCTATTGAATATAAATACAATAAATATTATAATAATATATCTCTCTATTACGATTTTTTTCGAGGGGGGGGGCCGTGAAATATTTTAATTTTTGCAAAGGGGGCCCTGACACTCAGAAGTTTGGGAAGCACTGTTTTACAGAGTTATCAGGGTTTTTCGCAAAAAATTAGGTTTATAATCCCACGAAAAAAGAAACAGACAAACCTGCTAAAAGAACGCACGCACGTATGCAATCCACTAGCCTCGTTGGTCTTAGTTGCTTCGGCGATAAATCCAAAACAATCCATATAAATGGTTTATTTTCGATTTCTAAATATCCTTCCATTGAAAAACTAAGCCGTTCTGAAACATTCGGTTCTAACCCCACCAGTTTGTTTTCGCCTATTCGCCAATTTTTTTTTTTTAATAAAATGAATAGTTATATAGAACCGTAAGTCTGAAAATTCCCGATATGAGATACTCCACTGTATTTGATAAATAACAAAAGTTAGTTTTTTTATTTATTTTTAATAACTATTTTTTAATAAAATTAATGATAAAGTATTGAAGTAATTTTACAGTCGAACTTCTATATTTTTATGCGAAGTCTGTTTCAAATAACTATTTTCTTTTTACTGTTTTGCAGATATCCTGTGTACGTATTATGTAGAAAGTTGAATTGCATTGGTCTATTTATCTTGAGAACATGTTAAATTAGAAAAAATTAAATGTATATTAATACAGATTTTAATTGAAAGAATAAATGTTTCTTAGTTGATAGTCTCTTGGGTATTTATGAGCATGAATATGCCCATAAATACCCAATATACTCTTTATATTAATACCCTACTACTCTGTTCCATATTTTAATATTTAAATATTTATGAAAACTTTAGTGCGTTTCTATATTTATGAAAATTTCTCTGAATGTTAGAGGGCGTTTTAAATTATAGCATGTAGTTATAATATTTGAAGTTATCGGGATTGTTGCTACTTTGGTTTTTTGGATGAGTGATTAGTAATTTTAGTCTTAGTAAATCAGTAGCAAAAATATAAAACTTGATCCAGTAGCATGTGCGTGAGGAAGAAAATGTACTTAAGAATTAAAATTAAGCGTTAATAACCTGAATTCAACCTGTTATCGCAATTTGACTGGAAAGCTGTTAGCTTTAATGGCTGCCATCATACTGTGTAATCAGTGAACACGTTCGGCTGCTACCAAAATGGTACGTCATTTACTCAAGATAACTTGTTAATGTTCACTCTGATACTGTGTGGTTTTTTATTTTGTTTTACTCGATTAACTTTGCGGTTTAATACCTTTTTATGCGTTTGTACGACTTGCTTATTTACAGTTACGTACTTCTTTTTTTTTTTAATTCCGGTACGGCGGGAATTTTTAACAAAATGACTCATGATTTAAAAAGAGATTCAGAATATTTGCTATTTTTGTGCTGTTCTTGGCATAATAAAACTCGTCATACCTAATTATTTATTTGATATATTCTGAAGGATTTTTGTTTTGCTTGCGGTTGGTTAGTATTCTGCACCGCTTTTCACTACACATGCCACGTAGAAAGTTATTTTTTTATCACGTGATCGAAGAGACCTATTTCATATGATTAAATACTGCGTTCTTTACAATAAACTTGCAATAAATAATTATTTTCATGTCGTTCAAGTCTAACATTAAACGTTCTTTATTTTGACTCAATTTTCAAAAATGAGCAAAAGTGATCTTGAAAATACATTTTTTTATACGTTTCTTAGGTAATAAGTTTGTAGGTGTATATATCCCCCTCCCCGTTTTTTTCAATTTTTTCCCGTTTAAATACATCTGTATTAGACAAAAATCTTTGAAAACCTGGTATATAATATCAAAACGAAACTGAAAATAATCAGGAAACTGGAGAGTAAATATCCTTATTTATCGAATAGGAAATGGAACACAGTAATAAAGCAGGGGTACAAAGAAATGAAAGTTGATGTTATTTTAGTATATTTATATATTAAAATAATATGTTTTTTTTAAAAAATAATATTTTAATTTTTTGACTGTATAACTAGGCACAGTATGAGTGTTATATTTCAAAATAATCACACACACACACACACACACACAGAATGTTTTACAGAACTTTTAAAAAGGGTGGGTTTTTGTGTTCATTTCATCTTGATTTTACCTCCTAAGAAATATTTTCATTGATTAGAATCAAAAGAAGAAAAATATTCTTCAGAAGTGGAATATGTAAAAGGAATTCATATTTTGCAGCACAGTTTCCAGCCTGCATGTTGTGAAATATTTAATTTACTGTTAGATTGCTTTAAGAAAATTAAATTGTTAAGCCGCCAAAATATATCAAAAATATGCCGATATTTAATTGCAAAATCAGGTTTAGTGTCATTGGAAAACCAGAGAGAGTGGTGCACTGTAACATTTATACACATAGAATATCATAGGAATTCATTGGCCTGTTCAGAACACGATAGTTTATTTAGTAGACTAATGAATATTGCCTTACACACTCCAGACTTCCAATTAATTTTTTATGCATTTGCATATTCACGAAGAACTTTTACTATTTTCTGGATGATACACCAAAAGCAAGTCACAATATACAGGGTGACCACATTAGACCTCCCTAGTTTCAAAGAACGGTAAAAAAAAAATCGAACTGCGGAAATATGTGATGTTTGGATTGTTAAAACGTTCCAGAGACTCTACAAGTTTCATCAAGAATTTTTTTTACAACATCTTGGTGAGTGTTCTTTCTCATTTGTACAATTCCGACACCATGATCCATACACTTTAAGTAGTAGTAACACGTTGAAACTAGGGAGGTCCAATGTAAACACCCTGTATATATTTTGAGATTAAATATCGGGTTATATACAGAGCTCACATTATTAAGAATTTTTAAAAGTTTTTAAAAATTTTATTAGAAATTTTTTTCTGAATCCTCTTTTTCTCCCAATCCCGAATATGTTGGTCTCCTTGTCAGTAGTAGGATAGGCGCTTTGAACAAGATCAAGACAAGATAAGATAAGGAATCGTGACGTCATTGTGGTCGTGGCGTCATGAGATCGGAATGTTAGGAATTTCCATGGGGATATATGTGTGTGTGAGGTCACATTGTTTGTTTTGTTCGTATGGAATTATGGGTGATGATTAGACATAAGGAATCGTGTTGTAATTGGTGGTGCACTTCTGACAAGTTCAAGATCAAGATAAAATAAGGAATCGTGACGTGGGTGTGTGTGTTGTTATGAGATGTAGATAAGCGACGTGATTTGTTAGTTGTAAATAAGTGTCGTTATTGTTTTGAATATGATTAGACATAAGGATTAGACATATGATTAGACATAAGGGTGATGATTAGACATAAGGAATCGTGTCGTGATTGGTGGTGCACTTCTGACAAGTTCAAGATCAAGATAAAATAAGGAATCGTGACGTGGGTGTGTTGTTATGAGATGTAGATAAGTGACGTCATTTGTTAGTTGTAAATAAGTGTCGTTATTGTTTTGAATATGATTAGACATAAGGATTAGACATATGATTAGACATAAGGGTGATGATTAGACATAAGGAATCGTGTTGTGATTGGTGGTGCATTTCTGACAAGTTCAAGATCAAGATAAGATAAGGAATCGTGACGTGGGTGTGTGTTGTTATGAGATGTAGATAAGTGACATCATTTGTTAGTTGTAAATAAGTGTCGTTATTGAATGGAAAGGATGATATTAGTGGATAAGGAGTCGTGTTGTGATTGGTGGTGCACTTCTGACAAGATCAAAATCAAGATAAGATAAGGAATCGTGACCTGAATGTTTGTTGTTATCAGATGAAGATAAGTGACGTCATTTGTTAGTTGTAAATAAGTGACGTCATTTGTTAGTTGTAAATAAGTGACGTCATTGTTTTGAATGGAAAAGGGAGATATATTAGTGGATAAGGAATCGTGTCGTGATTGGTGGGACACTTCTGACAAGATCAAGATAACATAAGGAATCATGATGTGAATGTTTGTTATTATAGATTTTGGAATGTTTGGAATTTCGCTGGGGCCCTCGTCTGTCCGGGACATCACGTGGTGTGTTTGGTTCATTTATTGCATTGTGGGTGATATTTAGAGATAAGAATCGTGACGTTATGTTTGGAAATTTCTGGGGAACATGTCTCTGTGATATCACATGGTGTTTTGGTTTGGCTTGGAATTGTGGGCGGTTTTTAAGATAAGATATCTTGGAATTTTCCCAGGGTGACACACATCTGTCATTGTCGTCATGTTTTGTGTTTGGTTGTCTATAGATGGGTGTACTCATTTTCCAATACATTTTGGGATATTTCTTTCCTGTTAAAGGGTGGGAATTCTTAGAGTAGAGTAGAGTAGAGTCGTGATGGCGGCCGTGTTTAGGGTTTTCTGAATAATTTAATTATATGCTAATGTCTCAAACACAAACTTTTATTTTTTCTTCTATAGATGGCTGTACTAATTTTCCAATACATTTAGGGGTATTTCTTTCCTCTTAAAGGGTGGGAATTCTTAGAGTAGAGTCTAGTGGCTGCTGTGTTTCGAGCTTTTCTGAATAATTTAATTATATGCTGGTGTCCCTCACACACACACACACACACACACACACACACACACACACACACACACACACACACACACACACACACACACACACACACACACACACACACACACACACACACACACACACACACACACATATACGAGCAGTGATTATTGAAATTACAATTATCAGTTGTTATGTTTATGTTAAAAAAAATAAACTTACATTTCTTTCCAGAATGGAAAATCTTGGTACTATCTAGGTTTTCTGAATATTCCAAATTGTTGATTTTTAACATATATTCACAGCACAGAATACAAACACAAGTCTGAAAATCCAGTTGACTATTTCATTATAGGTTACTGGGGGTAACATATATTCACAACACAAAAAAGAATATGGAACTGTGGTTTAATCTGTTTATATTAATCACATCCTGTTATGGTATTGTTGAAAAGGTATCATTTTCCCACTGTTGGTTGTTTCTCAAACACTTACATATGACTAAGTGATTAGTCATATGTAAGTGTTTGATGTCTGCAAATGATGAGCTCTCTCATCTCCATTAGCCTGAGCAGACATCTTCTGGAGGAGAGTGTGGAGAATAGTAGGATGATGGGTTTAGTTTGGTGGGGTGGGTGGGGGAGCATTGCAGGGAAGACCTCTGTCACCTTCTTGATGACCTTTTCACTTCCACCACCTAATGCTATTTTTTCCCCATCCCAACAATTTTGGCATATGAGTGAGAGAAATAGTCACATGGTCTAACATCAAAAACACCTTTTGAGAATAAAATACTTAACATAATAAGGACAAATAATATAGAATACCCTTCGAGCCACAGAGATAAGATTTGCCCTATGATGTCTCAAAGTAAGATAATCTCACATCAACATCATATCCAACAGCATGTAGAAACATGTCCATGAATCATCTGTGTGAAAGTTTCATTTTGGAAGGAACGGTCAGGGTTAAAGGTCAGATAAACAGTACTATATGGAAACACAAATGAGTCAAGTATCTTTGCAGTTACGGCAATTCGTTCATCCCGTGCAGCTATCATATTGTGTTGTGGTGTTTTGTATCCAGGAAAGTAAAGTAAAATAATGGGTGAGCCACAAAAGTCATTGAAATTTTCTTTCTTCAGGAAAATAGCACGAGACAAAACTCTTCACATAGCTCTAAAAGGATGGAAACCGATTATTATTTTAGAAGACACGTACATTGTGATGTATTTATCCAGGACCCCTTGGGAAAAGTTATGCAGGAAGTAGTCTGATATCCTTGGTTACTTGCAAAGAAGAGCTGACTATGAAATGGACCTCGGTGAGTGTTATATTCTGAAATGCCAAGATGGGGAACTAATACTTGATGATACAGGAGCTGATGGAAGTAAAGTTTTTTCTATTAGTTGTGAAGAAGCTGAGAGATTTTCACCAAAAATGTACGACATTGATAATCATTTACTATTTTTGGAAACTGAATTACCAGGTATTCGTATCATGGGAAAAATTATCGCTAATCATTTAAATTCATCAATGGTAAAATTAGACTTTCAAGATTTTATCCAATTCGATAAAGATTCTTTATTTTGGGACATTTACGTACATTTTAAGAAAACTGTTTGTGTATATTTGCTGACAAAAGAATACACAGAATGTTTAGGGAGGCATGGTGTAATTTCCAGACTGACACAATATCAAATGTATGGAAGTGTGGGTACCATGGTATCTGATTTAAAAACTTTTCTGTGACCAGCTATTTTGATGTAATGTAACCAAGAAACAGTGAGTAAGGAAAATTTTATTCATTGAACTCTTTGAAAAATCTTAAGAGTGTAAACTAAATATTGTGAAATATTTTTTAGGTAATTACATGTTTCGAATTTTGCTCAGTGAATATACTCGTAAATAATATTTCAGCAAAATAAAATATGCAATTGTAAACTTAAATGAACAAATATGTGTGCTTTTGTTGTTGTGTTTTTCCACAGTGAAATTTTTACTGTTATTCTGATTAGAATTTGATATTTAAATCCACAACTTTATACCTTAATGCAATTCTGTTTAATTATTTAAAAAAATCACTACTGTGAAATTAATGCCAGGAACGGGGGAAAAGTGTTTAAAACTGATATCCATGTATTGATTATTTTAGAAATTGTCTAATGTTACCCATTTACATTGTTTGAGTTATCTGAAAACAAGTCATTCACATAAGCGAAAATCCGAACTGTTAGAATTTGGTTGTTTTACAGAGAGATAGCAAATAATTAACCCAAAACGTGACTTTATCTCTTAAAGTTTGGTATAGAAAAATGTTTGTACTCTCCAGATAACACATATACAAATTTTACCTTTCCCTACACAAAGTAAGATAAAAACACACCAGCAGTCTATCCAGCAGCATGTGAAAACATGTCATTGAGTCATCTGTGCAAAAGGTTTGTTTTTGAAGGAACGGTCAGGGCAGGGCATGGTAAGTGTAAACAGTATTATAAGAAAATACCATACAGTCGAGTGACTTTGGACTTAAGGTAATCGTTCATCCACCGCAGCTGCTGTTTTGTGTTGTGGTGTTTTGTATTTGGTAATGTAAAAATAATGGGTGAGCCACAAAATTCTTTGAAAGTTTCTTTGTGAAAAGTTCTAATTGTTTAGAATTTGGTAACAGAATGTTAACATAAAATATACGTCAGAGCTAATAATCAGTGAAATAATAATAATAATAAATAACTATTTATTTGAGTGCCATATGAAGTAATCTAAGAAGAAGAAGAATGAAGGAAACGATTATGAAAAATCGACAGTGGGTGAAAAATACGAATTTTTAGTTATCATTGGGTTAATTGATTGCCAATTTCTTTTGGATAAGACTTCAAATTTATTTCCTAAAGAAATTTGTAGTTCTGATGGAATTATTGTAAGATATGCATTGACAAAATCACCTTGTAGTTAGTTGGAAAGAATTACCTGAAAGAGTACAGAATTCTTGGTTAATAAAATATAACCATCAGCTGAAGTGGGAAATTGGTTCACTATCTCTGGACAAACTAAGAAATTGGATGATAGAATCAACATGCAAATATCAAATATTAGTCGCCAAAGGAAGAGAAAAATCAAAAACATTAACCAGGTTAATAGGGAGGCCTGTTCTTGATTTAAATGAAATTGGATGCCCAAAACGTGAAACATAACATGTCTTTTAAATGCTTTTGGAAACATAATGAAAGATTCTGTGCTTTTAATAATTCTCAAAAGTATATGTATTGGTTTCAAAAAAATAAATATGCAACCCTTAATTTTACTACAGTAATAAATTCCCAATGATCACCAGATGAAAATTAACTTTCAGATGACAGTCACATTGTCAAAAACCACATGATGGCAATTCCACAAGCATGGGAAGAACCTTGTATTTTTCACTTTATTTATTTCTCTATATTAGATTCAGTAAATACAATTTGTAAATAATATTTCATTCAAATAAAATGCGTAAATTTAAATGAACAAATTGGGTGTCGTTGATGTGTTATACAAATTTAAGTAAGACCATAAAATTTTTTTTTCTCCTTGTAAAATTTCATGCCACAAACTAACCAGAGACTTTTTTTTTGACTCAGTGAATTAAAAGTCTTATTTGTTCATGCAAGCTCTCAAATATTTCAAGAAACTGTCAAATGTTGGAAGTAAAAGGAAAAATCGGGTATTAAATTAATAGCCAGAATTTTAGTGGAGAAGATTTCACCTGAAAAGTTACAATACTGTTAGAATTTGGCTACTTTACAGAGCCATTTGTTAATAATATTATTGTCAAATAAAAGGTAACATAGAAATTAACAAAGTATATATATTACAGATCTAATATTCATTTGAAATAATAAGAAATAACTATTTATTTGTTGTGCTGGCAAAAGAAATTTCTAAAAGAAAACGCAACGGTGGGTTCAAAACCTTGTTTGTCGTATCTGTTACTTAACACGTTCGCTGCCACGCTACTTTGGCATGGTCTGTTCCCCTACGCCGAGCAGTTTTCCTTCTTCAAGGTCAGTACGATAATCTCGTTACCGGAGGTAAACGTCCTACGAGTATACTCGTAGTTGGCTTGTACGGAGCATATACGGTCTATGAGAATACACAGTTTTGATGCTAGCCCCACAAGCCAAGCATTTTGGCTTCTTCAAGGTCACTACAATAATCTCGTTCCCGGCGGTAAGCGTCCTACGAGTATACTCGTAGCTGGCTTGTGAAGCAGGTTCACCTACTACGAGTATACTCGTAGTTGGCAGCGAACGTGTTAAAATTGCTAATGCTAAATCAAAAAATAAATAAAATAAATAAATTTCAGTTACAGAAATAGGTGAAGAGCACAAGGAAACGCAGGTAAAATTAATAGTCAGTATTGGTTTTTTAAAAAAATAAATCTAGCATTAATTTACTACACCAATAATTTCCCAGGAATGAAGAGTTCCAACCTAAACACACGATTCCCACCTACGTACAACAAAAATGGCGACTGGATAAGGGAGATTACAAAGCTAATATTCATTTGAAATAAATTCCAGTTTCCTAGCTACACAAAATGTAATTAAACAAACAACCCATCTACTTGAAAACAATAACTGTATAAAATCTTTAATCAGAAATGAATAATTTTAGGATATGTGTCATAAGAATTTTACACTAGAAAAACAGTCGTACTTGCCCGAACTGATATTACCGCACAAAACATCAAAGGGAGAATATGAGTCATGAAAAAGGTAACGATTGGATTGTGGTGTTTGAAGTATTATCAAACCCTCAAGTAAGACCAGGAGAATTCCAACCCCCAGATGAATAAGTTTAGGATGTGTGTCATCACAATCATGTGAATGCTAATCACTTAGTCATATGTAAGTGTTTGAGAAACAACCAACAGGAAAAATGATACCTTTGAACAATACTGTAACAGGATGTGATTAATACAAACAGATTGAACTACAGTTCCATAGTCTTTTTTGTGTTGTGAATATATGTTACCCCCAGTAACCTATAATGAAATAGTCAACTGGATTTTCAGACTTGTGTGAATATATGTTAAAAATCAACAATTTGGAATATTCAGAAAACCTAGATAGTACCAAGATGTTCCCATTCTGGAAAGAAATGTAAGTTTATTTTTTTTAACATAAACATAACAACTGATAATTGTAATTTCAATAATCACTGCTTGTATATTTTGGTAAACGTAATTCTAACTGAATAGTTTTTTCATAAGAATAATCATGGGGTACATATTAGAGTATCAACATGGATACATTAGCGACTTTTGATGCCTAATGTGTGTGTGTGTGTGTGTGTGTGTGTGTGCGTGTGTGTGTGTGTGTGTGTGTGTGTTTGAGGGACACCAGCATATAATTAAATTATTCAGAAAAGCTCGAAACACAGCAGCCACTAGACTCTACTCTAAGAATTCCCACCCTTTAACAGGAAAGAAATACCCCTAAATGTATTGGAAAATTAGTACAGCCATCTATAGAAGAAAAAATAAAAGTTTGTGTTTGAGACATTAGCATATAATTAAATTATTCAGAAAACCCTAAACACGGCCGCCATCACGACTCTACTGTACTCTACTCTGAGAATTCCCACCCTTTAACAGGAAAGAAATATCCCAAAATGTATTGGAAAATGAGTACACCCATCTATAGACAGCCAAACACAAAACATGACGACAATGACAGATGTGTGTCACCCTGGGAAAATTCCAAGATATCTTATCTTAAAAACATCGCCCACAATTCCATAGCCAAACCAAAACACCATGTGATATCACAGAGACATGTTCCCCAGAAATTTCCAAACATAACGTCACGATTCTTATCTCTAAATATCACCCACAATGCAATAAATGAACCAAACACACCACGTGATGTCCCGGACAGACGAGGGCCCCAGCGAAATTCCAAACATTCCAAAATCTATAATAACAAACATTCACATCATGATTCCTTATCTAATCTTGATCTTGTCAGAAGTGTCCCACCAATCACGACATGATTCCTTATCCACTAATATATCTCCCTTTTCCATTCAAAACAATGACGTCACGTATTTACAACTAACAAATGACGTCACTTATCTTCATCTGATAACAACAAACATTCAGGTCACGATTCCTTATCTTATCTTGATTTTGATCTTGTCAGAAGTGCACCACAAATCACAACACGATTCCTTATCTCTAATAATCTTCCTTATCTCGAATAATCACCCTTAATTCCATATGGGAACAAAACAAACAACGTGACCTCACACACACATATACCCTCAAGGAAATTCCTAACATTCCGATCTCATGGCGCCACGACCACAATGACGTCATCAAATGAACAACCAATGACGTCACGATTCCTTATCTTACCTTGATCTTGATCTTGTTCAAAGCGCCTACCCTACTACTCTTGTCTACTCATATGTTACATTTATCGAAGAACAGAAGAGGCATTTGCTGCGCATCAAAGCCGTTAACTCTCCTTCGATGAAGTTTACCTCATTAAAAATGCGTCTTTTGATAAACGAATCATCTTATGACATGAGTTTTAATAGCTTTAACTATACATCATAGGCTATAGCTCCAGTACTTTATTGCCGAACCGCATGCGTCTCTAGGAAGGGCATTAAACTATGACGAGAAACATCTACGTTTTACAAAATAATTTGCTACAAATGTTACCAACATTTTTAACTCATGGCTATTAACACGGCGTAGAATATAAAACACAATGAAGGAACAATCGGAGAACGGAATTTTGGAATTCGTGCTTTCTACGTAGGTTTGTAATTTCGTTACATTAGAGAGAGAGAGAGAGAGAGAGGGAGAGGGAGAGGGAGAGAGAGAGAGAGAGAGAGAGAGAGAGAGAGAGAGAGAGAGAGAACAAGAAACAAGAAAAGTTTTTCCTGCTAGCTTTCGTAAATTTGCCTCATAACTAATAGCCCATTAACAAGCATTACGGTGGTCATTTATTTAAACTTAAAAGGTTCTTTTGAGCAGTTTTTTTCCTCTTTAAATTTATCTTGCTTTGTTTGCTACTAATTTAAAATACTTGAGATAATGACTTCCCAACCTGCACATGCTCATCCACAGACACGTTTAGAGAGAGTGCTAGTCTGTGATTTCCGGCCTTTTGAATTTCTGCGTGTGCAACTTCGCATTTTAATTAAGCTACCAAATTTACAAATGCGACCTCGGTATATTCTCACGTTCATTGTTAAGTTAAGATACCAAGTTTCAACTGGAGAGAGAGGAGCTTCCATACTTGCTGATCTCGACTTATATTTTTGAACTATAGAAAATAAATCTCATATTTAAAAAAAAATGAGCCAAGTACTGAGAAAGTACAAAGAAATTTAGTAGTTAATTTAATGGCTTTATTTTAAATAACTGATAATGTTGTAGCTACTATTGGAATGTTGGAATTTCGGAGTAGAATTTACATTCTCCACAAATAAAATAATTATTTCAAACCAAGTAGCTGATATTATATTGCAACCAACTTCCTGGTTTCCTTTATTCTTCTTGATTATCCTTCAATTTACATATGATATTAATATTATTAAGATTCACCTCCAGGGATTCAGGGGCTCATTGAGGGAGGCCACATAGTACACGTACCAGCCATCATAGTTATTTTTGAATTCATTCACACTGCTTGCACTCTCCACTGACAATCAGTTCCAATCACGCACCATCTTATGAGAGAAAAATCTAGCCCTCATTCCCTTCTTAGTGGTATTCATTCACAGCGTCCAAGGATGCCTTCTTGTCATTTCTCCACCCTCCATAAAATGAAAAATTTCATCATCTGAAATCCTATATGACCTTTTCAGAAGTTTGTAATTCCCAATTATATCACCCCTATTTCTCCTGTTTGCTAGTGTCTGCAATCTGCAAATTCTCAATCTGTCTTCATAATCAGTATTCCATAATCCTGATATAATTTTTAACACTCTCCTTTGCACGCTTTCCACTGTATCAGAATCACAACGGAGACCAGATCTGAGCACAGTAGTCCAAGTGAGGTCTTATCAAGGTCTTGTAAAGAGGCAAAATGACATCCTTATCTTTACATGTGAACGTTCGTTTTAGCATTGCAGTTATCTTTTGAGTTGTATTTGCAATCTTTGCTACATGGCCTCTGAACTTCAACTTGCTATCTACTAACACTCTAAAATCCCCAGCCTGATTAGTTTCTTCTAGCATAATCCCACCAATATAATACTACATTGGATATCTAATCACGCCAAAGTGCCTGACTTTACATTTACTGACATTGAACTGACATCCATTTTCCCATGCCCACAATTCCATCCTATTCAAATCATTCTGCAAATCCTGCATATCAGCAGCATTCCTGATTACCCTACTTATCTTTGCATCATCAGCAAATAGCTGTATGTCGCCTGTCAAATCCTTCTCATTATTATTAATGTACAGATTAAATAACAGTGTACAAAGGACTGATCCTTGTGGTACACCACTAGTTACTTTAAATCTTGCAGACTCACATCCCCCCTATACCAGTTTTTGATATCTGTCAGCCAGCCATCCTCTTATCCACGCTAATATTTTATAATCCAAACCCATATTATCCAATTATGCAAGTCTTTCATGCTATATTCTGTCAAAAGCTTTAGCAAAATCCAAAAGTATCATGGTGTATCCATTCTCTAACTCAGTGGTAACATTATTATAGAATGTGAACAAATTACTAAAACATGACCTTCCCTTAGTAAACCCATGCTTCTTATTGCAAAGTAGAGATTCTCTGTCAACCCATTTCTGAATGTGAGCTCTCACCAATTTTTCCAAAATCTTCACCACCACTCTTGTGATAATGATTGGTTGATAGTTGGATAAACTGGTCTTTGCCAGGGGTGTAGTCGGGCCAGGGCGACGCCCTGGTACTTTTTTAAAACTATCACAATTTTTAAATTCATTATAAGAATTATAATAATGAGACATAATGCATTTCCAGCTTTCGGTCAAAAAATAGCAGCTTGTCGCTCTTGTTATTTTCGTTTCAGAAAACAAGGCAATCTCTCTGCCATATGGCCGTCGCAATAATAATAAGTTTCCAAGTTTCCCTGGCACTGTTTCTTTTAGGACCCACACCCCTGGTCTTAGCACCACCCTTGTGCAATGGGATTACCATATATTCTTTCCATTCGTGCGGAATCTTCCCTGTTCTGAGACTCAAATTAGCACTTTTAGCACCCGTGCTGATACGCCATCAGGCACTATTGTTGAATTCTTATTCAGTTTGTGCAACAGCTCTAATATCTCCTCTTCATACACCTGAGTTTCTTCATTCAGTGAAGAGGTAGCAGTGAGCTCAATGTTGCATACACCAGGTTGATAGCTTTTAGCGAAATGGGCACTCATTAGTCGAACAGCCTCTTCTGTATCTGTCACCCTCACACAGTCTGCATTTTGAAGAGTTATTCTTTTATATTCATATATGAAAGAATATATGAATTTTCCTTATCCTTCCGTGCAACAGTTGTAACTATTCTAGCCTGCTGTTTAAATTTTCATAACGGACATCAGAGATATAAGAAGTCGTGGATGACTCAAAAATTGTTCGCTGATGCCTTAATTAATTGTTATGCAAGTGAAATGGAAAGTTATCGTGTGAAAGAAAATGTAGAATTTAAAATTTTATTAATTCTAGATAATGCCCCAGGTCATCCGTCTTATATCGGCGATCTTCACCAAGTTCAAGGTCATGTTCTCCCTCCAAACACTACTTCATTGATCCAGCCGATGGATCAGGGAGTTCTTGTAGTGTTTAAGGCTTATTATCTACGGAGAACTTTTCCACAAGCCATTTCTGCTACTGAAGGAAACGAACAGACTCTCATGCAATTCTGGAAAGCATTCAATATTTATCATGCTACTAAAAATATTGCTGCAGTTTGGGACGAAGTGATCTCTCAATGAGAACTCACTTCGTATGAGTGGCATATTGAAAAATACATTAAAAAGGTTTGTGCATGATTTTGGAAGTTTTGAAGAAAATGAAGACCTTTTCAAATTGAGTGAAGAAATAGTGGGCCTAGCAAACAATCTGAATCTTGAAGTGATGATGACGACATAATTCAACTCATAGAAAGTGTCCCTGGAGAGTCGGCTAACAACGAACAGTTGGTCAAACTTGAGGAACAACGTGTTGAAGAAGAGGAAGAGGGAAAAGAGAAACAAGAAGAGGTAGTTAAACAATTCGCGGTGAAAGTTCTTGCAGAAATGTTCTCTGCAGTTAGCGATGTTCTCAAAATGGTTGAAGACATGGAACGCTACTCATTAGTAGAAAGGAAAGTACAGGATGCGTTTGCTTGCTATTAACAAATTTATGATGAAAAGAAGAAGAATAATAAGCAAAGCACATTGAACATTTTCATAAAAAAAAAAAAAAAAGGATTACACCAGAAGAGCTGCAGCCTAGTCCTTTACATAAGAAAGGTAATGAAGATGTGATTGTAGAAGAAGATTTTGGTGATTATTCTCCTGTTTTATAGTGGCAGTAACGCACACAGTACAGTTTTATAAGGTTTAAAATTTAAATGACAGTACACTTATTACGGTTAAGTCCCTAATCCCTATAACTCTGTTGATTTAATGTATCGACTTATATATATATATATATATATATATATATATATATATATATATATATATATATATATATATATATATATATATATACAGTATATATATATATATATATATATACACATATATATATATATATACACACACACACATCTTGTACAAAGAAACTTCTTCAGGATGTCATACAGCTCAGCATCATATATTATATAGGGCAAAAACTGAATTCCTAAATTAGGACTTACTAAGAAAGAAATAAAAAAGATAGATGCTGTAAGTGAGACATGAAAGGGATTACTTCAGTTGGAATTATGGCCGATGCAACTAAGGCTATGAGCCTGTGTATTATAGTGTTAACTGCGTTTGCTCTTTGGGACCGAGTTGTTTATTTACTGGGATGAAATTCCCGAGATACTAGGAGAAAAATGTAACATGGGGAAAAATGTAATGATTTAATAAGAGAAATGCTGGATGTGAAAAAGCTTACTAAAATTGTAGAGGAAAACGGAATATAGTGATATGAAATGAAAGAATGCATGACGAACCTATAACCAAAAGTTGTTTCATGTTGGGTTCCTCCCCACCACCAGGAGAAGGAAACGAAAATGACCGACAAATTCACGAATGGAGGGCGTGACCACTGACTCAAAAATGCTAAGAAAAGAAGGCTGATTGAACAGGAAAGAATGGAATAGAAAGATTTATTCAGAAACAGCTGAAAACTGGAGAATTCGTTATAAAGGAGGTGAAGATACTCTTCTTAACAACGTTTAGATTTCATGGAAGCTCCCTGCGTGCGCCATTGATTCCTATACACTAAAATATATATTATGAATATACATTTGAGTAATAAAAACAATTCAGTTTTCTCTCTAACATTTTCTTTTATTTATTATGGAGACCATGCATGTATATCAGTGAAAAATTAGTAAAATATTAAAAGGATTTCTTACCCAGAAGGCATTTCTAGAAAGCATTTCCCGTGGGGGGGGGAATCATCTATTGGGAATAATTCGGCTTTCTGGATTCTTTAGGACTATATTTTGAAAGGTCTGCATTTTATGGGAACTATTTTTTGATATGCTTAATTTTGTGCTGTTTCAGAAATGGCTTTTTTTTTAAAACTATAGTTCCGACAGTCAGCATTTAAAGTGTTGATATATTATTGTTACCACCTCTCACTCGCTATGACGCTATTACGATTTTTAACACATGCTCATCTAGAGTATTAAATTCTTTCTTCGGAAAGTTTTACCTCACTACATAGTACAATGTGGTGAGGTTTCGCATGCACGTATTATGCGGTTTTACCACATAGTACACTGAAGTAAAGAGCGTTCTCCAAAGAAAATCATGGAGACACTTTATTATTATCCACTTGATGAGACCAGGATCGAAATTCCATTGGAAACGTTCCATTTGAATGATAGGAGAAGGAGGAATCTTTGTCTTTATATTAACCTCCTTCATGAATCATGACGCTTCTACTAAAAAGATTAAAAGGTTTCAGGTTTTAGTTTTTGGACACTGTTGCCTACAGCCATATTTTACTCTCTCTCCAGCATAGCGGGACAGCAACATATATTTTCAAATTTGATGTACAGTATAATCGTATCTGGTTATTTCTTATCTGACGTATGAAATACTCTTATTGGGGTTATTTATACCTAAAACTTATTTCTGTTGTTAGGTTCTATGTATATATGGATATTTCTGTAGGGAATATTTTTATCTTAATTTTCTTAAATGTTGAAGTATTCACTTCAACATTATATATTCATTTATGCTGTACAATTTTCTTTCCCTTCACAAATGCAGAAAGAAATATTCATGATTCTAAATGTTATACGCTAAAATATTTTTCCTATCATGTAAGGTTCAACATCACAAGTACGTCGACGTATGCTTCTAATATATATTTCATCTGTGTTTATTTTGTATCTTCTAGCACTAATAAGTATGCATCCATTTTTTTAAAAAAAATTTTTATGATTTCGCATATGCGTATTATGAATTGCACTGACGGCATTATCGTATGAGTGGAAGATAATTTCGCCACCCTCCTTTCGTGTTTAATAAACATTGCTTGTCATCTTTACGCGTCTGCCACTCATATCCCATTAAGGAAGTACTCCCGATTGACATTTTGCTGATTTGTCCTCGATAAGATCTCTTCAGATTTACTGTTCATAGATCACTTTCATTCATAACTCTGGTTATATATTAAGCGACACATTACGTAGACAGTCTACTGTTTGTGTCAGCTACTCGTTTAATAGTTTTCCAAGCAGTGATTCCCGTTAGAGTTAGAACTCCACTGGAAGGCATGTGCAATAAGCACGCGATAATTATTACCTTCGTACCACTCCAAACGGAAAGGTAGTAAGTCCCCGTGGCTTTGTATGTAATCAGAGGCCACTTTAACGATCATCATACTAATACTCTGCGAGCCGATGTGAGTGTGTTGATCTTCCTTAACTCACCGAGCTTCACAAATGTTCCGTTTGTTGGTGGTAAAGTGAGTTCTGTATATCGTTAACTTGTTCATTCATGCAAATCTCAATTACTTGGCTAAATTAACGAAACTTGTATTAGATAGTTGGTTCGGAGTCGTGCTTCATTTCAAGAAACTAAACACAAAATAACAGCATACAAATCGAACTATAATCGTTTAGACAGATGTATATAGCTCTTAATAGTACCGCAAGTAATAATCATTTTAGTTGATTTGAGCACACTCGTACCTTGGATATGCTCGGGCAAACGAATATTCCTAATGAAAAAAAAAAAAAAAAGAAAAAAAAAAGAGCATTTTAATCGATTAATTTGTCGACGTTTAATGTTAGGATATTCCATTTCACACACACACACATTTGCAAAAGTTTTGCAAATGTACACGTTTTGTACATGCATATTTTTTGTTTACATCGACGATTAATTATTAATAACTCTGGAATAATGCTGTTGATGATCACCGTGAAATTCCATGATAAATTCAGTGATATTTGAAAATAAATTAGAAAAAAATGAAAATAATCTTTATAAAAGTTAAACCAGGATTTCGTAAAATAAGAGAGAGAGAGAGAGAGAGAGAGAGAGAGAGAGAGAGAGAGAGAGAGAGAGAGAAATTATAAAGATGTTAGATTCCAGTTAAAATGATTCGGTTTAAAAATCTTTTGAATGAGTTCATCAAGCAAGACAAGATATTCTATACAACGTTATTGTAATCAGCATAAACAAATTAAAATAAATAAATAATTCCTTGGAATTATTAATTTTAGACATATTTCTTAAGAAAGAATTCTTTTATACAAAAATTTCTTTAAAAAAAAAACTGGTATAGTTTATGCGATTGACCTTGGAAGAGGTTTTCCAGCTTGCAATTTCCGCAGTCAGTTCAGTAAACACATGTAGGTGGTAATTTCCGGTATAGTTAATTAATGCCAAAATAAATTATCAAGTGACCAAAATAAAACAACAAGAACTAAAGGTCTTAATGGTGTTGCTGTTTTTGTTAATGTAGAATGCTCGTCTGGCTTATCAAGTTCCTTTACATTGGGCATTCAATTCACTAGGTCTTCGAAGGGTTATACTTCCAATTTGTCTTCATTTATTTCCGCAGGTTCCTACAGTAAACTGACATCCGCTTTGGCCTGTACGGAAGTGACCTCCGAATATTTCTTGCCGTGCACAGATTGTTGATCACTGAAAGCATAAGTGCCTGCTCGTTTAACACTTTAGACTCTCCTTTTGTCACATAATCTTGTTTGACGAGTTCACACTCTTTACACGAAAGAAAAAAAAAGTGAAAATCGAAGCTCAATTAAGATTCTTTCCAATTATATCAAGTGCTGCCCTCTAGAAAGTTTTATATGAATTAAAATTTTTTCACTTATATATTTTCTATTTATGACATTGATTACTACGTGTGAAAGGGAAAACCTATAGTATACATTGAATGGACAAGAATTTTTAGAGGAGAAAATTGTTGACGATAGCGCAGATTTTGACTTTGATTAAAATTATGAAATAAAAATGTTTGAATTATGATTCCTCCAAGAATTATGTAATGCTTATGAGAAGATATTACAACGGGGAATAGTAAGTGGAGATCTAAAAATATGTTACATAACAGAATTTTTTTTTTTTAATTCAAGAATTATTTTTCTCATTTGTTTCTCAAATACAATCAATAAATATATGAATCTGCATGGGAGGAATCAGTATTCAGAAACTGAATTATATTTTCCGGTGTGTTAAGAATTTATTTCCGCTGAAAAGGAAATATGCAGGATAATAAAGGAATCGCACTGTAATAATTCTAGGCTAATGTTGTCATTATCGGTGAAATTTTTTCGATGTTAATAGGTAGGAGCTATGCTAATCTGTATTATTATTATTATTATTTATCTTGAGTACGTGTGTATGCGAGAAGGCAGCTAGAACGTTATTTTACCGCTACTCGAAATTATTTTTATTTTTGGTGGTTTTTATTGTACTTGAACCGTTTTATTTCATCAACTTGTAGACGTATAAATGGCGCTGGAATCAATTTTACAAATAAGTAAAAATTATATCTAAGTATTAAAAATAAACGTTCTCTCTCTCTCTCTCTCTCTCTCTCACACACACACACACGCTTATGCAATGTTTGATATTCGTCATGTCTCATTGAAGATGCCGTACGAAGAAATTAAACGATCATTTTGTTTGGCTACAATGTTATAAGCATAAGACAACTAGTTTTCTTTTTTATTTCTTCGTTCCGCTGACAGGGAGGGGTTGAGGAAGTATACGTAGAGCGCTATGCATCTAATTACCAACGGATTAGTAAAGAGGGTTGACGGAGACGAATGTTGTAGCTAACAAAATTACACACACATTACATTCTGTAATGTAATTTACAAAGCATATGCATGTGTCAGGATATTGCAAAGTTTTAGGCTAATGTAATTTAGTGTTAAAAGTCTTGAAAGCTGATTTCGCTACACGTTGTCAGATATTGCAGACCCTTTTACTGTCAGGTCTAAAATGAACTTCAGTAAAATATTGTCAGCTGGCATCTCTCTCTCTCTCTCTCCATATATGCTTTTAATGGTGGACAAGAAGTCAACAAGTATTTTTTTAGCAGATTTTTTTTTTCTCGCACAGCAAGCAGAAGCCCAGTTGTGAACACTTCGGAAAGAATAAAGAACAGTTAAAAATCTAGCAAGCATGAAGAAATCGCCAGTCTAATACTAAAAAGTAATATCTAACCCCAGCTTATTGCAAGAACTTTTACTGTAATTTATCTTTAATAAATGCAGCTAGGAAAAAAATGCGATATTTCATATTTTTTTGATATAACATATTTTTGTACATGAACCAATATATTGCATTCGTATGAAGGATATAGAAATGCACTGAACAGATTAATACCAGCAACGGCATTACTTATATACTCTTTATTTAGCAGAGCATTTTTGCCTATTTCTCTTCTTATAACGAAACTTCGATTTCCAATGTGTGTCTATACGGAGCTCTCTCTCTATCTCTTGATATGGTGTGCAATTTATAGCATGCTAACCTAGATCAATAAACTGAGGACCATTCTTATTATCTCTTAGAGCACTCAATAGATATCATTATGGATATTACAAAGCGACGCAGTAAAATGAGATCGATTAATTGATCGTTATTTACTGATAGTCCTTTGCAATAAATTTCGTTATTATTTTTGACGAGTTTAATATCACAACACAGATTCCTGTCTCAGTCGCAAATAGCTAATTAATAGTTCATTTTAATATTATCAGAGTCTAAACGATCACAGTTAGCCATCTTATCCCTATCCCTTGTGCGATATTTATTGCAAAGAAAATATATAATAATAGATAGTGTTCTCTCGGGACAAATTTCGCACGAGACTTGTTTAATACAACAAGCTGCTTTCATTTAGAACAGGATATATGCAAGTATATTTCTATATGGGAAAGAACGCCATTTTTGAACCTTTTTTTTTTTTTTTTAGGAGGACGTAAGCATTCTGAAACCTCATTTATAAAACCCGATTGCGAGAAAACGAAATACATGCTATACGCCAATGAAATTTAACGCTTTCATAAAAAACATCGTTATTTAGACATGCTGCAATTTATAAATCACCAAATAAATTTCAATGATTTCGAGGGGAAAAATGACAGGTATTGTATTGATAATTGATGTTTCTAAAATGGACTTCCCGCGATGAGTTTACGGGCACCTCAATGGAGGTGCCCATATGTGATATAATAATAATTATTATTATTATTAATTCATATTTTATCAGCATGTGTATCACTGAAAGAATGATTTCAGTTTTCCTAAAGCTATAATTAAGACTAGTCTGTGCAACGGAAACTTCAAGCGGTTAGGAATGAATTTCGGAACTCATTATGATTTTATAAAAAGAGCGCTAATTGTATTCATATTTTTTGGAGAAAATCCAAACGAATTAAAGAAAATAAAAAGTAATGGCGGAAGATTAAAAAACAGTTAACCAAACAGAATGTTCATTTTTTAAAACTGTTTTTTGATTGATTTGTTTCATAGATATTTTGTAAAAAAATGATAGCATCATCACAGCTATATTATTTAAGGTGTCTCCATGAAGTCCGAAAACTCATCGCAACCCTATATTGACACACTAGCCATTATTCACATAATACCTATCATACTTCTTAAACATTCATAGACGAAGCACTGACAAACACCTCTGAAAACACATTCCACCTATTCACCACCCTCCTTGCAAAAATCTACTCCTAGCATCCTTGTTAACTACGCTCTTACACAATTTTCAGGGGGGGAGACTTCTCGTTCTCTCCCCCTCTTTACTGTACCGAAAAAAAAATATGTGTCAATCCTATAAAACCCGTTTAATAACTTATGAGCTTCTACCATATCTCTCTCTTACACTTATCAGCTAGTTTTTGGAGCCCACAGACCTTCAATCTATTCTCATAGAAGCATTCCACAGACCTGTCACAATGTTTGTTATTCGCCTCCCTGGATCCTCTCCCTCACTTCTCCATCGCCAAGGAACCCAGGCGGCCAGATCTGTGCGCAGTAGTCCATATGACCTTATTACTTCCTTATAAAGTGGAACAGTAACTTCCCTATCCCTGCTTGTCAGTGTATTCTTCAACAATTATGTAATTTGATGAGCTGTTTTGGCCACCTTTACAACATGCCCTCTAAACTTCAATTCTCTGTCCACAGTCACCCCTAGTCCATTTCCTCGTCAACTTCTTGCAGTTCATTTCTATCAATATAGTACACAGCATCCTCCCAGAGTGCATCACTTTACACTTAGCTACATTAAACTGGTAGCCATTTAACTTTGCCCATAATGCCAGCATATTTAAGTCATCCTGAAAGATATCTACATCACCTTCATTGGCTATGGCTTTTCCTAGTTTTGCATAATCAGTAAATAAGTGGATATTTCCTGTCAAATTATTTCCAAGATCATTAATGTACTAATTAAACAACAGGGGATCAAGTATTGAGCCCTAAGATACACCACTAGTCACTCGCCTTCTCATCGACTCAACTCCTCTATAAACCACTTTTGGATATTTGTTCACCAACCCCTTATCCAAATCACCAGCTTCAGATCCATTCCGATTTGCACTAATTTATGCAACAGAATTCCATGTGGAATCATGTGAAATGCTTTACAAAGCCCAGCACTATCACAGAGTAAGCATCCAACTCCACTGTTACTTTATTTTAGAAAATATGTAAATTACTAAAGAAGACGTACCTCTCAAAAACCATTTTGGCTCTTATAAAGTATTATATTTCTATCAGCCCAGTACTGAATTCTGATTTTATCAATTGCTCCCAAACCTTACCCATCACTCCTGATATTCTGATTGGTCTTTAATTTTCTACTTCTGTCTTGGAGCTTCCTTTATGCATTGGAATTATTTTTCCCCTCTTTCCAATCTATTGGAACCTTGCCAGAACTGAGACTTAAAATAAACAACTTGGTCAGAGGAGGTGCTAATTTTCTTGCACATTCTCGTAACACATGGTCCGATATGCGATCTAAGGTTCTGCAATACACTAAGTACCCCTATTTCTTCCATCTCTAGTCTCTCATCAATTAGTGACACATTTGGCATTGCAATATCACAACCAAGATGGTACACCTTTGCAAAATAATCACTTAGTGACATAAGTAAATTATTTAATTTACTTCTGTTACTTCCCTACCATCAACACTTTTTAAAGTCACCGTTCCATAATTATTCTTTTACTTGCCACATAGCTTCCTCTCATAATTACCTTTGGCCTTCCTTACCATACAGGTCACCCTCCTTGCCTGTACCTTGGATTGCTCATAGGTATGCTGATCACCTTTTCTTTATACTCCCTCCACAACCATTTCTTTATCTGAAACTTCGGATTAAGAATACTATATGGATTAATACCGCTAGTATTAATACATCTTACTCCTATTTGATTTATCTTCGTAATTCTGGGTATACAGAAGGAAAGCAACCTAATACTGCTTTCCTTAAACACCCCTTAACAATCCGCCATACACCATCAATATCTCTTCTGTCCAAATTTTCATGCTATGGCACTGCTGAAACTGACTTCACAGCTTGTCATAATCACCAGATTTGTAATTTCACGCATACCCATTCTTAACAGAGAATTCTGCACGTCTGATAATCTCCCAGGTCAAGACCACACGAACGATTTCCACAAGTGAAAACAGTGTGACTAAATTAGTTATTGATATGTTCTCCGATGCTTTGACCAGATCTAACACTCTCGAACCTCTTGTCCCCTCCAATACATGCTGTCTCAGGTAATTATATCTTAGCGACTGTATAAATTCCATTTCCTTCCTTCCTTGTGACCGTTCCTTCTAGCAATCTATCCCTATAGTTAAAATCCCCCATAATTACTCGACCTGCTCTCATCATGCAAATTTGCCAATGCATACTATCTACATTCTCCCGTATATCCCCCCCCCCTGGATTATAGCAGCAACCAATTATATATAATCCTGTTAATCTCCATCTCACACTGAACAGCCTGAAATGAACTGCCCTCTGCATGCCTTTCCTTTTGAGGCACTTCTCTTTTTGGCTATCATTAGCAAAATCCCCCCTCCCCCCATTCTGTCCTCTGTTCCTTCCTGAAAATACTGTATCCCTTACATTCTATTCGCAGCCTATTTTATGAATTTTCATGCTTTGCATCCATTTGATGTGTTTCAAAACCCTTGATTCAAATAAAGATTCTCATTCTTACAAGGAAAGAAAACAATACACCACCACCACCAACAACAAAAAAAAAACAGTTGATCCAGTATAATTTTATCTTATGTGTATGATAAAAAGAGGATTCATATTTGCTGCATAAATGTGAACTGTTTCATCTTACAATACAGTGGCTCAGTTATGCGTGGGAGTGACCTTAGTAATTAGTATCATCTGCAAAGAATACAAAGGAACATTGTTATTTTTTGGTGCATTATGTGCGTTCATTGTGTCCAGCGTCTACCACATGAATAATTGCATATTACGCAATCTTTAACGTGAATAAAATTATTATTGTTCTATTGTCCTTTGTGATGATTAGCTTGGATAAATAATAAGAACATTTCTCACCTAACACCGACGACACCCAATTACCAGCATACAATATATATTTTATAATTAGGTCATAGGTTTACAAAAATAACTTTAAAGTGAAATAAAAGCTTATTATCTATATTTTCTTTAAATTTCATATGAGAGAGTCAAGTTTTCAATTAGAGAAAAACATCAAGCAAATTAAGGAGAGAAAGAGAGACTAAACGTATTATGAATCAAATATAAAAAGGCGTATATCTGCAAGTTAGGAAAATATGCACGCTTGTGCTGATTGATTAATCAAATCCTTCTGCAGATCTTGTGCAGCTTCAATAAAAAAAATGAGAGGGATTAATAGTCTTATAATTCTCAAAAATTAGCAAGAGCTGCTCTCAATTTTTTTTTCTTTTATTAATTTTTTCCCTAAAAGTGCTTTTCTTTCTTCTAGGTCAAAAGTACACTAACACGCTTTCTTTAATCATTTACTTTGGGTAAGTAATTAGAGAAAGTCTTGTATGAGTTACAGCTATAGTTATTTCAAAACAAAAAAGTATCATATCCTTCTCTTTTGGTATTTTTTAAAATTTATATGAGGTTTTCTGGTATGACACTACGAATATTTTGTATTTCGCTTTCAAATGTGACCTATGTAATTAACTTTGACGATATATATTTTTTTCATACGGCAGAAGTAATGCAGATACTTTTATGGCATAATGCATTTCATTGTAGTGAAATGCATTAAATCTTCTCCTCCTCTATCCATCCAGAGGAAAAGGGTAAGAGTTGCAAAATATAATCCACAAAAAAAGATGGGTGCGCGCGAGTAAAAAAGAGTCTGAATGTTTTCATTTTGCAGCTATCTTCTCAATTCCCTTTTTAATTTTTTTTCCTTGTGAGACTTTAAGCTTATTTTTCATTCTTATTTTTCTGCTCTTTCATACTTGCATTTTATATAATATATAGTTTCGTTTCTTATCTTTTTTTTTAATATTTTATCTTCCTTATTATATTCATTTATGCTTTGTGCTATGGTTCATTTCTTGTATTATGATTATTTCTTCCGCTCTTTCTTTCTATTCATTCCTGTATTTATGCTTTTATTATTGCTATTTTGTTTTTCTTTTGCTACTTTTCTGTTTTTTTTTTTTATTTTCTGAAGTTTTCAAAAAAGAGTGATACACACAGAAAACACAAAATTTTAGTTCCTCTTTAAAAATCTGAGCGTTTTTGAAAGCTTGTTCTTAATTGGGACCATTATAAAGCTTACATATACAAGCGAACACACACACACACACACACACACACACACACACACACACACACACACACACACACACACACACACACACACACACACACTATACTATATTACGTGTCTGTATTTGAACTAGTTTGATCGAACCTTCATGACAGCCATAAAGATGGGATTTATTAAACATAAACATGAAAGGAAAGAGGGAAAGCGAGAGAGAGCAAGTTTGGGTCACTACGGCATCATTCCACTTTCCCTGCAAGATATAATTAGTTACTTTCAGTCTGCCCTTTTTAGTTCCTCACACACACACCTGGATCAGTTTCCCACAACAGCCCCCGTTTCCAGCTGACACCAACATCCCTGTAGACAAACGCGCTGTCCCCAAAACCTCGTTACCCCAAATGGCGTGATACTTCTACAGCACGAGCGATGAACAACTGCTAGCGGGAATGCAAAATAATGGCGGAAAGTGAAAGTGACACGACTACATGATTTATACAGACGAGGTCGCACGAGACTTGTGCGTAACTGCGATTAGAAGAATATCTTGGGGTGGGGGGGGGAGTAAAAGTTTTTTCTATTTTTTTATTGTTGTAGCTGTTAATGCTTTGAATGAGCGTGGCAAATATTTAATGCGATAACGAGTACCTAATTCATTTGTGTGTATGTGTGTTGTGGGGGGGGGAGTACTTTTGGTTAAGCCTTTAACCACAGAAATGCATAACTTATATAGCAAGTGGTTATCGCCACTATATTACGTAAATCGTGTAAAATAGTTTATGCAATTATCAGGTCATTCATTTAATTTTCTTTACAAACATTATTTTTATTCTATTCGCAATCACATGTTAGTATCTTGGATGGATGGGTTAAGGGTTAAATAGAAATTTTGCATTATAGACCAAACATGGTCTCTGGCGCAAGATTTCGTCTCTGGTGCAGTGGCATGGTCTTTTCATACTACTTTAGACATCTCTGAGCAAAGTGGCGGTATTACATTAAGCGATGAAAATCATTTACCATCTACAACAAACATCCATATCACAGCTGAATTCGAACTTGCAATCTGTTAGTAAGAAAGCAGTGATGTTGTCCACTTTAACCATCAAGACAGTAAGTTAATGAATAGAAAAAAATAATATAAGAGCAATAAAAATGCATATCGAAGAGTTTCAGGACTGAACCATATGCTAAGCAAGCATAACTTGAGAAATATCTGTGCACTTGCAAATATTTGCATTCTTACTACATTCAATTATTGGCAGAGAGTTGAGAAAATATCGAAGTTAGGGAGAAGGAAAGAATTTGGAGAAATTCAACCTGGGTGTCAGTAATTGAAGAATGAAAGTCTGGTTTGTATTTTATTTTTTATACTGCAGAACAGCAATGCAAATTTATATCTCTCATGGTGTGGTATATTTAAGTACAACGTTACCTCTGTGACTTTATAAGAAACAAAAAGTGATCAATAAAATCTTATTATTCTTGATGAATATTAGTTAATTTTAATAAAATTTGTCTTTTCTAACAGAAAAAGAAAATAGTGATTTTTAGTAGAGTAGAAGACATATTACAAGAGGTTTATCCGTTTAAATATTTCTAGTTGTTGTCTTCTCTTTTTATATAACAAAAAAGTTTCTTATGAGACGGATGTGACGTCAATGCTTCCATCAATTCTAAGGTGTCCACGATCCCAACGAACAAACGAAATGTTCAGGAATGAGTTGTAATGTTTCAGTGTTCACTTGGCAACAGTGGGTTCAACTTATGCAAAAGCCGTCAGTATACGTTTCATCGACTATTAGGCTATCGTAACACATTAAACAAGTTGTGCCTTATTACTATCAAGTGTTCTCTATTCGAGTTAAATTTTTCCACCGAATATTCTTTTGAAGTGAAATTTAAAAAAAAAAAAATCGAAATGAGAGATATTTTATGACGCCAAGACTAATTGTATGATATAGTTGAAATGCTTGCTTCTTCTAAGTATTTACCTTTCTTTATGGCGGATGAAATTCTTCTCTCCCCAGCTTTAGACCAAGTAACAGCGCCAAAAGGCTAATTGTATAATATATTTGAAATATTTCTCTTGTTTGAATAAGTATTGGCATTTCTGTATTACATGCTGACTTCCTCCGCGACTCGCTGACTCTTTTTTTTTTTGAAGCGCCTAAGAGTTCTACCTGAAGTGAAGTTTATTTCTTTAAAGAACTTTGTGTTCCAATTATATATTTCTTAGGTATAATTTAGCATGAAAGTAAAAACGCCAAAATCAAGAAATAGAGAAACCTTCTTATTATTTCTTTATTTTGGTGCTAATCAAACTTCAAATATTAACTTCTATCATCTTTTTTTTCATGTTATTTGGTTAGTATTAATGATTTTAATCTATCCCATGAAATACATTTAATAACTTCCCCAAACCTGAAGTTTTAATGCAGTGTTCTTTTTTCAAAGGAAACTTTGAAAACAAAATTGTCTTAAAGGACTCCTTGAAATGTTCAGCCTAGGTGATATGAAGTACGCTATAGGAATGGCAGCTGGTACAAGCTGTTGTTTGTCGTTTTTGCATAGCTAGATTTTAACAAAAGATTCATGTGGTGACTGTGATTATCATATATAAATAAATACAAAATACTCCAAAGGTAGAGAATATGCAAAAAAATGGGAATGCTGAAGTTCATGATAGATAGAGATGAAATCTTTATCAACTTGATCCCTAACAACGTTGTTATCCTTTATGGATACGTGGGTGAAAAGTGCGAGGATAGAGATGCATTTCCCCCCATAAGAACTAATGTAATAGTAGGAAATGCGTTATATAGACTTAATTTACACAGTGACACTGTATTGTAGCGTTGATAATTTCTCTTCCTATCCTAATAATTACAGTTTCAAATAATTAAATATGACATTAGGAACTGAGTTGCATTTCTGCATAAAAAAATGTGTAGAGCTTAACTTACAATTCGTTTATAAAGGGCATGATTTTTACAATTTCTACTTAGTGGAGTTCGTTCCTTATCGTGTTCAGTTTTCCCGTTACATTATAAAATAAATATTTCTTTTAATCTTTCCCAAAGTAAAAAAAAAAAAAGATAGTTTCCTAATGTCTTAAATTCTACTTTTAGATAAGTAAGTTATAACCATGGCTGTAACTAGTATGACTAATAACAAATTTTACTTTTCAAATGATATAAATCCATTTCGGCATATAGATACATAAAAAAAAGAAAAATTAATGGTCTCATCGATTTAGGAAATGACATATTTTGAAATTTTTTTTTTGAGAGCGTTTATTTTATTTATTTTTCGGATGGGAAGAATCTGCATATTGCTGATACGCCCACGTGTGCGACCCTTACTGATTTTTGAACATTTACAAGTGGAACCGAGCACAAAGGCATTGCGATTTTCATTAATTGCGTCTTTTTAACATATAAAAAGTCAAGAAAGGGGTAAGAGCTAGGTTTTTCCTCTCAGAGAGCAGTGAGTGAGTGGAATAATTTGCTCTTAGGGGTAGTGAGTGCATCTAGTGTAAATGAATTTAAGGGAAGGTATGATAGCTGGGTTGGGTAATTTACAGCCTCCCTCGATGAGTCCTTGACTCCCTGGAGGTCTCAGATAATAGTAGTAATAATAATAATAATAATAATAAACGCCAACTTTTGTTTTTCTGTGGGAACCGGAAGATAGAGCAATTTAAAGTGATGTTTCAATTAAGTTTCACGTAAGTACCGAATATGCAACTTCAAACTTCAATATCAAATACTATTTTTGTTCTGATTTGATCTTTGTTTATCAACGCTTTCTTTTTTTAAGGTAGTTAAAATCCCGAAGATTAAATAATCAGTCTACTTTGCATGTTCCGAATTCTGTATATACAAGTATTAAAATAAAATTGGCGATTTCTTGGAGAGCTCACAGTTCAACTCTCAACTGTGAGCGTCTGTTCACAATATTTGGGGTAATATATGTGTTGTAAGGTTCTATTTATGTGTTTTATGTCAGCAGACATTTGTTTCATGATACGATACTGTGATGCGACAGGTTAATTCATCCTCCCTTTATGAAAAGGCCTAGAAAACTCATCTTGTCTTGAAAAGAATTTTAATCGATCAAGAATTGCGTGCCTTATCACTACATCACCGTGATCTATCGTATTGTTGATCCATAGCTGTCATTCTTCTTCTTCTTCATATATATATATATTTTTTTTTTCTGGGACGATTTTTAATTTTTATTCATTAAACGAGAGGTAAATAACCAGATATCATTATCAAATATGCAGATCTGCTTTGTCATCAGATAGCGTTGGGTTTCCGATGCTACTTATATATATATATATTCTATAATATAAAATGATAAGCCTTTTTTTGTAACGTTTTTGTGTCACGTTTTTATGTCACGTTTTTTGTCAAGTTATTTGAAATGTTTTGAAACTCAGGGCTACCCTGAGTGTCGAGTCTTCAAAATTCGAGTCATCTGAATTTTGAAGACTCGGCAATCATTCGAGAACAAGCCTATCAGTCCGGAACTCAGGGGCTTGGCCGCCGGGGGGGGGGGAACCCCTTTCGAATCTTCAAAATTCGAGTCATCTGAATTCAAAGATAACCGGCCTACCAGTCCGGAACTAGGTGGGGGCGTATACACCAAGGGGGGAGGAACCCGCCCCTTTCGAGTCTTCAAAATTCGAGTCATCTGAATTCAAAGAGAATCGGCCTACCAGTCCGGAACTCGGTGAGGGGGCCCTATGCGCCAAGGGGGGTGGAACCCGCCCCTTTCGAGTCTTCAAAATTCGAGTCATCAGAATTCAAGGAGAACTGGCCTACCCGTCCGGAACTCGGGGGGGGGGAGAGGAGGTTAGGCGCCGTAGGCGTCAGGGGGAGAGGAGCCCCCCCCTAGTATATATATATATATATATATAAAGACAATTTTGGAATAAATACGCAGAATAAATTACTTGCACTATTTGAATTCATTGACCTGATGTTGAAATAATGGGACAAATTCTGTGGAACAGGATATACAGTATATGGTTTGTGTATCCTATTACTGGTACCATATATTTTATATAATTATAAATGTTATCTAATTCACAAACAGCTTTCAATTTCTAGCTGAATTATTTAAGTGTTACATTTAACTCTCTCAGTTGCATTGTTCTTCACGTTAACAGTAATTCATATGTAAAACTGCATGCAGTTGTTTTCCTAACTCTGTTATCGTTGTTGCTTTAAAATTTAGATAATGATTGTTCGAGGGCCATTACGTACAACTTCCGATTCGCGATGTGAATAATTTAATGTCGTGTATTTTGTTACGACGTGTTCTAGAAAGACTATTGCATCAGTTGCTATTGTAATGCAATTGAACGTAGACTGATTGTTCCTTAAACAGCAGCAACAACAAAAAATAATGTTCCTTAATAATGGCCATAATATGCAACATTTGGTGGATAAAGGAGGAGATTTATATATTAAGTTACGTAGTAATGAGGCTGTCTTTTCGAAATTGTAGCTTCCATAACTGTAATAGCTGTTCACTTTATTTTTTAAGTTTTCTGTGCCTTCTTTTTAACATGTTTTTTTTTCTTGAATTTATAAAGAACAAGAATTTTGAATTTATTGTTTCTTTTCTTCTCAAGGAGTTTTCTCAGCATGAAATGATCTACCAGTTTGATTTCCTAAGGAAAGATAAATTTCAGGATTACTTGTGAATGGTGAAAATTATTTCATTAGTAATTAGATTATAAGATGGACTATAATTGGATTTCATATCTTTAAGCATTTTTATGGATCTCAGATCTATTACACTTTGTGAAAAAGAGAGATCACCGAAAAAAATTAACTATTGTTTTAAAATTTAATTGCTATCCAAAAAATTCTTGTATGTGGGTCTTCATTCTGACTAGGTTTGATATTTGCTAGACTCCGATTCCAGCAGCATAAACAGTTATTTATTGATTTAGAATTTTTATGGCTGTTTTAAAATATTTAATGTCAAGACAGCGCTTAATGATGCTATCCTTCTGCTTTCCGTTCTGCTGCTGTTAATAATAATCCGCGATGTCTAACGACAGGTCAAAGTATTGTTTACATCACACTGGTCTGTGCTGTTGATCGCTAGGCTCGATGTTTGATGGAATGTATAGCAGATCTTCATGTAGGCTGTTGTTAAACCAAATCTCCTATTGACTCTTTGAACTCCTGGATTGGTTGCACATCGGATTGCTAAGATTCCCGTACTGCCCTTTCTTCATTCTAGGCAACATTTCAGTTCCTTCGTGTTGTTTTCATTCGACTTCAGTTTTATGGGTTTTGTTATGCGTTTCTTATAGGGATGGTACCTTCCAAACTTCGATCGCGACAATGTTGCTACAGTTCATTTTTCCTGATGTCACTAATGGATCTGTTACTAATATGGCATCTTACGAAAGAAGATCTTCCATTATCTTCTTCTCCACGTGCTTTTTTTTACAGTGCAGTTAATCATCGAAGTATAATCTTCTTGTCTTATATACTCTATAAGCATGTGTGCTGAAGTGCAATGCAAATAGACATAAGCGGGATGCTACATTAAAGCGGAAAGAATTATTCGTGAAATATAATACAAACTAACAATGGTGTGCAATATGTGCAGACGTTACGATTGGGCAAGGAACTGTCCTCTGTATTATCGACATTTACCAGTATTTTATGGATATTAATAATAAATTTGATGAAAGCAATACCGTAAGTTTCTTTTTGTTATGAACGCCTTTGCGCAGTTGTGAGAACGTGGCGACATTTGTTTTCTTGGCTTGGAAAGACCTAAATCTTTCCAAGTAAAGGTTAGTCAGCCTCATACTGAGGTAGCAAGATTTTTCCTTCTGCAAATCAGACAAACAAGCTGCAGAACATACGTAATTAATAAACAGAATACAAGGGGCTTAATAGCAACTTGGTTGCTTAGGCCGTAATATTAAACCAGTCTAACGCAGCAATTTCCTATACTTGTCTTTCCTTGTTGACTTAGCGTTTCAGCATAATTTTTTTCGTCTCTCGAAAAGACAAGCCAACCAGAGAACATGCAATTAGCAGGCTTATATAATGTAGTGGCCTCATGACTTTAGTTTACTGCGATATAAGTTCGTTTATTTATTTAACGGTTATTCAGTATCGATATTAGTGATATATCATATCCTTAGTATAATGTATTAATAAATAAATACTTTGGTAACATTTAATGTACTATTAATAATATGCGATTCCACATTTTAAATGCTTTATAATTAATACAACTTTGAAGGCAAAAAATAAATCAGTTTTAAAAAATAACCATTCTTATTTACATTCTTTAGTAACAGTTGCAAAAGAAAAGCATTTTATATGAAATACATTTTTACATAAGAATGTATTCAGATTTTTGTGGGTATTTCTTCCTTCGTTTGACTGTTTCTGGTTGTGCAGAACTAAGTTTTTAAAGTGTAAATAGAATTCCATGAAGGTACTGTCATACACGAACTGTTGTAGATCAATCTCCTCTTGTATTTAGGAAAGGGCGGAAAGAGAGAATATTTGTCGTACTTCAGAAAATTGTCAATGAGAAAGTCTGGTTTGTTAAAATCTTATATGGTATGATCCTGGTAATTAACAGCAAAAATAAATAAATAAATAAATAAGGTACTTGATTTTTTAATTTCTTTTTAAAAGATTAAATTTGAATTACTGCTGTCCAAAATCAGGCTACGTTTAAGATTGTTAAAAGACGCGATGACTTATCACATGAAAGTCGTGAATTGAGTTCGTGCCATGGTGCACAAAGACGAGTTTTTATTTCACATTTCTGTGTTATTAATATAGTTGACAGTACGGAAAGTTGTATACGAAGTGTGATACTGAAAAAAAAAATAATAAAGCTATTGAAGTGTTTTAGAGTGAGCCCTGACATTTTTGGATTCACGACACGAATACCATTTAATTATAGTTGGCTCTTCGTAAAGGAAAATGACAAACATAAAATTTCAAATCATGAAAGGACAAAAAAAAAAAAAGATAGTAAATAGTAGATTCAGTTTTAGATTCCGAAATATTCAATTGCATTTAATGAAATTTATACAGAAAACAAAGTGCCATGTAAGTTATGAGTCGGAACTACAAGGACTGAAAAACGATGCTTCTGAAAGCATGGATGCAATTTCTTTGAAAGAATTACAGTTGAGTTTACTAATTGCAAATGGAATTAGTTACGTTGCTTCATTCGCTCTTAATAATGATGAATAGAAAGAAGAAAATATTGCAAAGTTAACTCAGTAATGCGTCATGATATGCAATGGAATTAAATTTAATCATGCAATAAAACTTTCCGATCCAGCACAAAATTCAACAGTATAGAATAAACTTTTTTTTCACCCCAATAAGAACTTCTTCAAACTTTGAAAAGATGTTGTTTGAATATTCCCCAAAGGTCCGGTTTTACGTAATAACTATGGGTTATCATTCCATAGGTACAAGTATTCCATGGTATTCTAAATGTATCTAAATGGGATATTGCATAAAGAATAAAAGACTGCATGATTTGAGGTTGTCTCTGAATATAAGCTCTTTATGCAATACTTTTTCATGTAGTTTCTGACGCTGTTAGAAACAAACATCGAAATCCGTTTCCAGGATGTCCAAAATTGTATTAATCGAATTTCATTTGTTTCATTTCATTTCAGCGGCATTGATTTTATTTTCGAGCACGTCAGGGGAAAAAAAGCACGAAGCCAAAGAAATCTAACGAATGCGAGGCTGTTTGTGATATTCCAGTTTTGATTAAAAAAAACTCATTGAAACTCATTCATAATGCACATCGAAAACATATTGTTTAATTAGCACGTGTGATTTTGTTTACAACGTTTTAATCAAAAGCTCTAGATAAAAGCTCTTAAAACTTTTAAAGCAGTAATACGAACTGCTTGGAGATTGTATATTTGAAAAGAAGTGCAGTACCGTTAACTAATGCCGAAACGTTTTCAATTACTTTTCAAAACTTGTTTTGGAGATTCATTGACAAATATTAAGTCGCCTATTTAGCTATAACGTAAATATATATAACACAATCTACCTCTATGTTATAGATAAAGGAAAGTTTAGCATAAAAACTTATTTAAGCTCCTTAAATTAATTTTTATGAAAAATGAAGAATTTTTAAGGCTTCATTGGACATTACATCTGTGCTTTAAACAAAGTTAGCGTTAACAGTATTACTAATATGCAAACAGAATTAGCTAATTAATAATCAACAAAAATACTTTAGATAATTTAGCTTAAATTTCACTTGTCTACGTTAACTCATCTCATTAAACTTAAAGAAAAATACTCGCAAGTTAAAATGATCGCCTTTCTTGAGAATCGTATAAATTGATCATTTAATGTCAGTTTCCAGAATCACGTCGTGCCATTTCGTTACGAGTGAACTACGATACCAAGCGCGAGTTAGTCACATTTATATACATGCTATCACTGTATATGCATGTAAAGTAAATTAAATGATAGGAAGCTTCATCTTTGCCTTTGCAAAGATGACCGATGAGAATATAAACTGAGCTTCTTGAACTTTAGCGATCAGAATTTCTGAATTCTCAGTACATAAAGTGGAATTAATATTCGATCAAAAAACAAATTCAACATTCGTAACATAAAAAGAGGAACACAAAAAGAAAGATGAAGATAAATGACGGAAACAAAAAAAGTTGATCAGCCAACCTTGACGACAAGACTAAGCAGGCTGATTAGAATGCGGAGTAATAGAAATCAGCATTCAACAGCAATCGTATTACTTGGAAAGGAATGCCGGATGAACAATTCGACTTGAAAAGAGAATAAGAAAAATTGCGTAAATCATGTGCACATGGAGCAGTGCTTCACTACCTCACCTGCAAGTGATAAATGCAACATTTATCATTTGTCAGCATATATCATGACTAGTTCACGTTCACGAGTTAACAAAAGTTGTGTACAGTACTCTTACTGTTTTTCTTCATTTATTTTAAATTAAAAGTACTTTTATTAAAAATTACTTGTTTAAAAGTAGTTTCTAAGAGAATTTTTTAAACTTTTAAGGTACTACCTAAAATGCTTTTAACCCTGGTAACAAACTTCTTCCCCGAGGTGAATATGCAGTTATACTTCACACCTTCAGATGAAACCATTTACAGTTTTCTTAGGGCTCGCTTGCCTCAGCACTATCAGTGGATCCACTAAAGCTCCTGCTTTGAGGAATTTTGCAATGTGATTATGCTGTCGTGTTCTAACAAAAATTTCGACCACTAATAGCTGTTGTTTCAGTTTCTTCGTGGTGAAAAATATTTAATATTTCCATTTCATTTAATCTTTATCCATAATTTCAAGACAGTTGCAATAAGTCCTTCGGATTTATCCAGATCATACAGGCACATCTTTAAATAGGCAAAACAGTAAATGAGACAGAATATTTAGTCTACAAAGATTAGTCTGCTGATTTTGAAATTAAAAGTGATAGCCTTATCTTTTAAATTATAAGTTTTCGCAAATAATTAAAATCTACTTAAAATTGGTCACTGCCGCAAGATTTTTTTTTTCATTTTTGTGATGTCAGCCTGTTCAGACGTTCTGATAAACTGAAATGTTTTGCACCCCTTTCATATAATTAATATTATGTAACACACTGCAGATACCCATACAGGTTTAGAACTAATACGTTACAATAAAATTCCTTGTGAAGATCCAGAGTATCAGAACAGTGACTTATCCAGCGAGTTATATTACAGAATGCATGCCAGCGGATGAATGGATATTTCGCTTCAACAATGTTGAATAAGCAGTTTTGGGCATTTTGGATGTGAAATGCAATCCAAAAAAAGCAATATTCATTTATGTATCGAACTTAAGAAAAACTGCTAGACTAAAGCGAGAGACGCGAACACTTTAGGGAAAAAAGTGCACTGTAAGTATGGAAATATGCTTTTTTGTTTTACAAGAAATGAATGTAAAAATGTTCGCATAGTTCTGAGAGATAAACCTAAAAACTTAATCTGATGACACTCAGTATTGGACCAATACTCCAACGATGGGTGCCACTAAATCCTGTCCGATTTCTAAATTTCATCCAAAGTGTTCATCACTTTGGGCAGAACTCGCTCTCTCTCTCACATACACGCTCGCTCGCTATGTACTCGTACTATAAATATATGAAACTATTTTTTACCTTACAAGGTATGAAAGCTTTAAATCGTCTTTTTCAACTGCCTGCAACAACTTCTTGCTGTGATGTTTCAGAAAAACTACAAAGTTTTTTGGAGATGTGAATTTCTTATATTATTATTATTTGGAGATTTTTTTAGCAATAATTTTGAATAATTTTGGTGCTTAAAGATTACATTAAAATTAATTTGAATCTATCCTTCCAGCATTGTTGTTAAACTATATACCATACTGCATCACGCTAATGTGCTATTGGTAATTACAAAATACGGTACATATATGTATATTAAAACAACTAACTTCATTTGACTTTTTTGAATTATGTGCACATGTTCTCATACTGTTTTCTCATGTATACAGATTGGTGCATGAATTATAGCGATAATTAGAAACGAGAAACATTATAAACAAGCAGACTTTGCGTATTTAATTTTAACTTTTTAGCAATTCCTACCCATTTCATACTCCAGAGATATGGGGTATCAAAACATTAGGCGTCCTAATGTTTTGATATCCCAAATAAAAATAGACTAATGTCGCATTTATCTTCGCGTTATAAAATAAAACAAAACATCGTACTGCTTAAACGTATATTCTTTTCCAAATACTACATGTCTGATAGGTAGTATGCCAAATATATATTTTAAATTTCCTTCTCTCGCATAAACTCAAACTGAGTATTAAGTATTACCAATCCTTACTACATATACGGGGTAATTCAGTTGAAATTTTTTATATGAATCTCAGCCTCAACAAGTTCTATAGTACATTAATATTAGTACCCAAAATGGGATAAGAGCTAATCCCGCTCTAGAGATTCTACTCTAGAGATCAAACATGCATCTTTTCAAGCAGCCTCATGCCTCTAAGCAAAGTAATGAAATTCATCTCCCACCTAAAGGCAATCACAGACATCCATGCCGACGATGCGATTGGAACTCACAGCTTGTTACTTGGTGAGCCGCAACGATCAAACTAGTTTGCTGATTTTCACCTTTCGTTTTATCTTTTGATATCTTTCATTGTCATAGTCCACAATATTCTCTTTCTGTTTATAGAATAATGCTATAATATTTATCTTTTTTTTTATCGCCATTCTCTAACTTCGCATCTCATCTCATCGCGAAGTCCGCGCGGTTAGTCTAGTGGCTATGCGCTTCGCAACCATATGCCTGGGGAAGGAGTGTCCTAGGTTCGATTCCCGTCGGTGACGTGAGGAGCTGAAGGATCTTCCTCAGCCATAGCCGAGTTAGCCAGTCTTGGGCATGGACAGCAGGGTTTTTTCCCGTTTATTCTGGGGTTTTTCATCCCGCAAAGCAGGCAAACTGGCCTTGAGAACTCAACACTACAGGCCATAGGATACACCGGGGCATAAGGCTGACCACCTTATCCTGTAAACGGAGTGAGGTCCGATGATGAATGGACCCTCGACACCGCAAGGTAAAATAGGGTATAAGGAAGAAGATGATGATGATGCTAACTTCGCATATCTTAATTGCTCCTCTGCAGTAATTCTAACCAATCCAGTCCTTCTTTTTTATTTTTTTCTTAATATTCATTACCGATTCTTCTGTCCGCAGTTATTGAATGCATTCCCCCCCCCCCATTTAACTAGTCTTCAAAGTCCCTTAATATATTATTTTGATTTGTTCTACTACCAGTACCATTGTTAATGGTTATCTGCAAAGTTCCACATTTCTCTAACATGTTTCCGTGGACATTTACAAGATTGAAGGCGCCCTTTCGTTGGAAAGACTTCGATTAGAATCCCGTCCATGATGAGAGGAACATGTAGACCCTTTTAGTCGAAACTAAGTTATCCGTCAGATAGCTGTGGCAAAATTTTTCTTTCCGTTGGAATATTAAGGTACTTTCTCTTCGCAAAATAGACTGACCGGCCGGTGATACATGCAACTGACAAATAGGAAATTCATTCACTTCATGGTAAGCTCTTTCGGTGTTACATCTGAATAATCTCAAACATGTTTTTTTACATCATTAATTCTGTTTCCCATGGACCCTCACGTTCATTTACTCCTTTAATTCGTCCTTACTCTAATAAAAATGGAGGGATGATAAAAATGAAACTGGAAAGACAACTACTTCTTAATTTTTTTTTTCATCCTGATATTCGTTTCGTTTTATTATAAATGCTTTTATTTCAACTTGGAGCTAGTGTCACATTCTCCAAACATTTGTAATTTTTTCTTACTAATAATGTAGTATATTAGCTTCTTATTTATTGCTACTTTCACGGGTTATTATATACCAATTTTACATCTTCTTTTAAGTCTTTTGTTTATAATACATTTCATACATATTTTATATTCCATATTCTACATGAACTTTTTGGAAATCCAGATTTAGTAGAAGATTCCACTAGTACTCCTTGAAGTTTCTATACTAATTATTTGAGTATCAGGCGTCTCTCTCTCTCTCTCTCTCTGTCTCTCTCTCTTTCTTTCTTGTTTTCATCCAGTATACTTTTAGGGCTGCTTTGCTTTTAATAATGCAGTGTAATAACGATGTTAAAAAGTTGGAATTTCTAGTGGTTAAATAACTCGCTTTTTCGGAGGTTTGCTGTTTTGCATATATTTATATATTAATAATAATAATCCGCGGTACTTTACAGTTACTCAAAACCCACCACCAGCCAAGTATCCTTGATTTTCGTAACTGTAATTAAAGATTAAGGCAGAAAAATCACTGTGATATTTGTGATCAAATACCAGACGGGATATTTAACACCTAGTATCACATCAAATGAGATAACGGACATCTCCAGAACAAGGGTTAACAAACGGTGGACTGCAGTTCACAAGACCACACTGTGATTTGAATCTAATCAGTAATTTGTAATAAAATAATTATTTTAATGAAGAAAGAAAAACTGAAAATATTTTAAGTTGGCAATAAACTTTCTAAATGCTGGATAATAAATATCTACTATTATTTAAAATCAACTAAGTCTAACAGGCAAGTCATGTGAGCGCTTGGGAAAAATAAAATTATCAACGGAATTATGAATACATAACTTTCAAACATGCGCCACTTAGGTTCCTCCAAGTCTGGTTTTTGATTAAAATGAACAGTTTGAAGCTAGTAAAATACTTAATCTAAAGTGATATATATTAGACTATATATAATATACCGATTCTTGGGCAGAGTTCCTATCTCTTAATCCTCTCGCCGTTGTTTTTTCCCTTTGGGTAAGTTACAACTAAGTCTAACAATTTCATTTGGATAGGTAGCCGTGCCAGTTTATTGCTGACAAATTTAAATTTAGAGATGAACTGCAATGTACAATATTAGTAGAAGTACTGTTAGAAGTTGAAAGAGACAAAGGATCTGGAGATAATTGTGCACAGGGAGTTGAAAATGGGGATCATTGCAAAAATTGTGAGCGTCACCCAAAGACGGTTCCTAACGAGTCCGAAAAAAAGTGATTGTACTCCTTGATATGAAACACTGATTAGGCATCATATGGAATAATGTGCACAGATTTGATCTCGGTTATTTAGAGCATACAGAAACGTTGTTCCATAGGCGACTAACTAAATTTGCATCACGAATATGGAATGTTGGATATGAAGAGAGATTGAAGGAATCTAGTTTGAAGATATGAGATTGAGAGGTGATATGATAGTGTTAGCAGAGGAGAAAGAAGTAGTGTTTTGTTTGGGGAGTGCTGGATGAGTGGCATGCGTTGTGGATGGTGTGTATACCAACGTTCATTGAGTTTAAGATGAACTGTGTTAGGTATTCTAACATGCAGGATGGATAAACTTCCTGCAATGTGTTTTGCGACTTCATGGGAGGTTTCCTGAACTTCATAATGAATATGCTCCTCGCATTGCTAATGCCCAGAGGTCATGCATCAATTTAATTAGTGCATTTAGGCGGTAAATGATCATTGCTCAGTGCGAGACTGCCACCTCGCTAAATGCAGTCATTCTTCAAGCCACAGAAGAGTGGATTGAAAAATCTCCCGTCTTTGGTCTTTAATGGGGTTTTCCGATTAATAAAATTGCCCAAGGATAAAATGCATCAAACAACTCATGCCAAATGCTTATAATTTCGTCGAAATTACCAAACATTCAAAACATCGTCGAATGCTTCAAGTGCTTGTAATTTAAAGTGCTCGAATGTTGTGTTTGTTTTTACTTTATGCATCGTGTAAATAGTAATGGTTTTTCTTACCCGTGTTTTAGTAATTATTGTACTTTTTTGCAAGTCCTGTTATTTATATAAGAAATGCTTAACGGAATGATCATAGCCAATCATAAAATGCCGAGTTTTGTAATAGGATTTTCTTGTAGTGACACCACATCATCACAACAGGCATAAACATGTCTAATCTTGATATTAAAATAGTCCTATTGAAACTAAAACTGACATCACGTAAATTTCATTTAACCAGCATGGAATTATTATTATTGTGAGTTGGGATCATTTATCCAATCGTAATGATGCACTTACAGCAAGAAAGATAAAAAATCCCGTAACCAGTCTCAACCAGTCTTGAACCCTAAGACCAAGAGAAATCATCTTCACTAATGAGAACTGAACCTATTACTAAAAAGCACTGACTACGAATATTATGAATTATATATCGCGCTAATAGACTCTTACAAAAATTTACATACAATAGAGTTTGAACCTCCGCAGCTCAGTTAGTATAGACGAAGCCCTTTGGTCGGAAATACCTGGGGTCGATTCCCGTCAGTGACGTGAGGAACCTTTATCTGGTCTCTTTCGACGAAAAGCAGAGGTAGAGTTTTTTTCACCCGGAAACTCGGGTTTTTTGTTCCCTCAGAACAGGCAAACTTGGCCGGTGGAGACATAGGGTAACCACCTTATCCTCGCTATAGCGATTAAATGTAGAAAAAATCCTCGCATTGTAAGGTAAAAGAGAAGGGAAGGAATAAGAAAAAAACTATTCAGAGTTGAATTTGTTATTACTGATATTAGCCAAGTTTTGGAGATGGCGGGTGATAAATTTACGATTTTCAAAGATCTTTGTTTTTGAATACCGTCAGTTTAACTAAATTAACTTCACACCTTTGACACACGCGCGTCAGAAATTAAAGCGCTGCTTGTGAAGTATCGACTCGTTTATGGAGTCATTGCAGTATATGATTTCGAAACGTTTTGATCGAAGTTTTAATATACATTAAAGAGCTATAGTTTATTTCTTAAGATGAAAAGAAATTAAAAGTCATCCTTCATCTTCAATTTAACTGTCAGAAAAAAAAAAAAAAAACAGGTTTAAAACATTTTGAGCCTTGAAAGCATTGGCCATGAAACCCATAACGTAATTAAAACATAATAAAAATTAAAATGAAAGTTTACACTTTATTATTATTATTAGTTCCTACTAATCTTAAGTACATGAAATATCTACAAACTGAACTATGGAAAATTCATAGGATTATTTTTGCCACACGAGAATCATAATTTTGATGTAAAACGACTGTAATTTTCCGTTTCTGGGAATCCTTCTCCTTTCTTTATGTCTCGCCGACAAAATATTCGTAATTCTAACATATATTTGTATTAGGGTGAGCCGAAGGGTTAGACAAGCTGGGAATCTTGTCCTTGGGACCAAATATAGAACTTTTTCGGGCCATTTCAGGCGTCCAGTAAGTTGGGTAGTAATCTCACACTGGGAGATGAAAATCATCTACCCAAGTTTAAATTTTTTTCTTTGACAGTGATACTGAAAATAAAGGCATGCACCATACTGTGACATACGATTTTCTAATTTTGATTTTTACATTTATTTATATTGTTTTTATTTATGCCATTTTAAGTGCTCTTATTTTTTTTTTAAACATGCGTATCCCCACAAAAAATAAAGATAAATAATAAAATAAACTATCGCTCGTCGAAGTGAATAATTAGGGATCATTTGTGGATTACAACCACTATTTAGCGGTTGTAACGAATGGCCAGTTTAAGCCGATGACGCAGACTTTTATTTTATAATTCTGCTGCGAATTTGCTCGTATGAAGATGGAGAAGGAGATGTAGAATGTATATATTTCTCTGGTCCAAATAGACTGGAATAAATAGGTCAGTTGATAATAATTACTTTTTCAACCACTCTTTAATGGAGAGGTGTGTGGTTGCTGAAATCGGATTTCTGTCTCTCTTTTTCTCTCCTCTTCAGTTGTTTTGGTAATTCGCGCGCGCGAGCACACACACACATACACACACACACAGACAGACACCCAGTTGTAGTCATGACAGCTTTACTCCGCTGGTTGACCTGTAAGCAACTGTACAACCAAAAACCGGTTCTCGAAATAGGGTGTGTCGTCAATGCTTCCCTCCCCTTCTTTCCTAGTTCCGTCCTAGATTTACTAGTGATTCCAATAGCAGTAGCATGTATGTGATATCATATATATATATATATATATATATATATATATACAGGTATGTGCACACACATACGTGGTTGTGCGTGAGAGAAGGAAAGTGAAAGTGTGACAATGAGCAAAAGTGGCTCTTTTCGAAAAACTGATCCACTGCTACGCGCGACAGTTAAGAAGGCAGGCAGGCTGGCTATAAGGAAATGGGACAATGATAATCTCGTGCACAAGGGCACACGAGAGACCTAATGTGAATCACGTGACTCAACAATTAAAACCAGCGCTTGTCATCGAAGAAATATGGACTCTGGTGACTTATAAATTTTGCTTCCCTCTCTCGTTTTTCTCAATTATGTCATACACTATGTATCTCTCTCTCTCTCTCTCTCTCTCTCTCTCTCTCTCTCTGTCTTTCTCTCTCTCTCTCACACATACACACAAAATCTAGTCAGCAACTGTGACCTACATCGACATTTTTATTGCTGTTATTTAATATACTAGTGTGTGTGTGTGTATGTGTATATATATATATATATATATCGCAATGAAATGGACATCGGTTTTGATGAAAAAATGATTTTGTGTTAGTATTCTTATTTCAAAAGTAACTTTTTTTTTCTAGTCTAGAAACTATAATAGTAAATGTGTGTTACGCAAATAAAAACTATGGTAATTAAGCATTGCCTATTATATCATATGAAGACGAAGCGGAGCGACCTGTTTACTGCCTATTTATATAATAAAGTACGAATTCAAAACTATGAATTTATAAAGGATGGACAATACTTTTGCAATTTAGAGCAGGCAAGCACTTGGGATATTTCTGTGTACCATTAGAATTTAGATTAACATTGATGGATTAAATACCTCTTGACGCTTTTACCCGAGCAAATCTTTCCTTGAATGTTTCCTCAAGTCAATTCATTATTTCCACAATAGGATGCTAATCTTCTAAGTCCAAGGCAAATTTGATATTGACTGGTATAATCCGCGATATACAAATGTGCAAATATATCCAGCTAGCTGAACATATGCAAGACGAGCAAATAACTCACCTAAATTACTCATAGAGTTGTTTCAGTGCATTTTTACATGCAATATACAAGCATTCGTTTGGTTTGTACATCTGTATGGAAGTTATTGTGGACTAGGTAGACGGATTTCATTCGATATTTGGAATTCCTACAAAAATTTGAATAACATAAATGTGTCACAGATATCGCAGTAGTCCTCACGGGAACGATGGAAATCTGAAATTGGATATTCAGCTTTGAATAATTTCAAACTGTATTGCATGAAAATTGTTTTTGTTATAAAAGCCTACTATCGTGTTGGGTATGCGATCATGTACATATGTTGTTACAGCAATTTTCGATCAGATTAAAGCCTGGTTAGTGAACAGTTATTTCGTTATTATTATTATTGTTATAAATATAAATGCACATGAATCACAGAAACATTTTAATTAAAGTTAAATACAAATATTTCGCTTGGCGGTTCTTAAAATATTATTACTGCTGCTACTACTGTTATAATGGTATATCCAGGAAGTCCAGGAGATCGTCCACTGCACATACAATGCAGCTTATTTTACCGTATATAAAGTTATGTATACGTAATGCTTATAAACCTGAAGTAAGAGCAACGTCTTTCAGAGATGGCCTGTCTTCCTCACACAATGTCGGTTATAAAACTGTAAGCTGTGAATGAGTAAAGAAAGTTGTGTGCGAGTGAATCATTCACTGTTTCGTTCAGAACTCTCTCTCTCTCTCTTTCTGGTAACATTTTACTCGCTCATCACTCGCAGTGAGAAAAATTTGATTCTCACTTCCACAAATTCCATCTTCTTCGTAAATGATCCCATAAATCGCCCTAAAAATACGCACATTGTAAACATTTTATATGCGTCTGTGGCCATCTTTCCATTTTTTTTTTTTTTAAACATAACTCGATACGTGCACGTTATTCTTCAGCACATCTGTCTCATAATACGATAGAGAAAACTTATGCTTGTACTTTCGATCAACTTGTTCAAAATGACCGAGTTCAGTTGCTGCTTTGATAAGTGGTATTAAAAGTTAAATATCATATACGATTGTCGTGCACTACTGGTAATAGTTTTCCTATAAAAATTATGTTCCAGATATTTTTATTAAGTTGTAACATGGTTGTTAATTGCAGTTATATTGAGATATTATTTGGATATCTACTTTTTTGACGATTACAATCATACCATGGTCAAAATATATTAAATCATGTTGTTTACATATTCTTAATTCAAAATATTTGTCAGACTATTTTGCTCTAAATTTACGTCATAAACGCGTGTACCCTAGCTTGCGTGCGATAACACACACACACACACACACACACACACACACACACACACACACACACACACACACACACACACACACACACACACACACACACACACACACACACACACACACACACACACACACACACACACACACACACACACACACACACACACACACACACACACACACACACACACACACACACACACACACACACACACACACACACACACACACACACACACACACACACACACACACACACACACACACACACACACACACACACACACACACACACACACACACACACACACACACACACACACACACACACACACACACACACACACACACACACACACACACACACACACACACACACACACACACACACACACACACACACACACACACACACACACACACACACACACACACACACACACACACACACACACACACACACACACACACACACACACACACACACACACACACACACACACACACACACACACACACACACACACACACACACACACACACACACACACACACACACACACACACACACACACACACACACACACACACACACACACACACACACACACACACACACACACACACACACACACACACACACACACACACACACACACACACACACACACACACACACACACACACACACACACACACACACACACACACACACACACACACACACACACACACACACACACACACACACACACACACACACACACACACACACACACACACACACACACACACACACACACACACACACACACACACACACACACACACACACACACACACACACACACACACACACACACACACACACACACACACACACACACACACACACACACACACACACACACACACACACACACACACACACACACACACACACACACACACACACACACACACACACACACACACACACACACACACACACACACACACACACACACACACACACACACACACACACACACACACACACACACACACACACACACACACACACACACACACACACACTCTCTCTCTCTCTCTCTCTCTCTCTCTCTCTTACTTGTGATAATCACGTAACAAGTGATGTCACAGCAGCAGTAGTGGATAACGTCTATCCAGTACAACGATGCTCTTAAGGTGTAGTTTCTTTAGATTCGTGGTTGGATTGAATGCTATATCCTTCCAGCAGCGGTATTATGTTTGATACTGTCAACATGAAATTCTTCTTACCATCTCTCTCCCACTCGACGACGGCTGTTGTTGAAGCTATCGTTTCAGATTGTTGTATGTATTCCAGTAGAAGAGCTTAATAATCAAAATAAAGCAGGATATAAGAGATCAAGACAGGCTGCATGTTATTTAAATCAAATTTTGGAAACAAAAAAATGTATATTTTGGGTTCTTCCATTTGGTATCAAAGATACTAGGTTGAGAGAAAAGGATATGAAGTCTTTTCTTTCAAGGAAATTAATTTGCTAGTTGCCGGTAATAGATTGGTTTTCATTGTATATGTGTCTGGAGAATAGGAGAAATGATTTGTGACATTTGATAAAGGTTATAGAAGGGTGATGCATGATAGCTTAAGACGTTCTTTACAAAGCATTATAAATATTTATCATTTAATCGCTTGTTACTTATATATGTATCAGGTTATTCGTAAATACATTTGTAACCGCTCAATTGGTATTATATTAAAACGTTTTTTTTTGCCTCAATTAATTGAAAATGTTTTGCTTTAAACGTGAAATATTTTTGTCTTTAAAAGTTTCAGAATATTGTAATGTATTAATAAACTTTATATAAGAAGTTATCAAAATTATGTACTCAAATTTATATTGTTAATAATTGTACTGGATATTTATGAAAGATTTTTCTCCTCCTCTTAATTATTTTTGACATTAAATGCGAAGGTGGTGCATATGTATTCACACACGTCCTTCGCCTAAATAAAGGAAGCATGCCAACCTCCGTATTCGGTTTGTATATTCGCCTCCAAAGTATTCTTTTTTTAACGAAAAAAATGAATGAAAAACTAGGTAACTTATGGAATAGTAACTTGCATAGATGGATGAACATTGATGTCAGAATTGTAGACACTTTATGTGGTAAAAAAGTTTAAAAAGTCAATTAATTGTTTCACGTCTGATGATTTGCTCGAGATACTGAATTGCGCAATCTCAGTAAAGTAGGTTGACTTGTCCATTTCACTCATTGTTACGTAATAGACCAGTGCACGTGGTAGATGTAGTGTAGCGGTTTAGTTAGACAACAAGTTTAAGAGCAAGTTCAGAGTCGAAAGCCTCCTTTCTTTTTATTTGTTACACGTGAAAGGGAAAGTTATCATAAGCACGGAGATCACTGGAAGATGGTCACGTGTATCTGACAAGCAGGTTAGAAAAAGAAATCCACAAAAACACGAAAATATTCAATCACAGAAACAAAACTCGTGTAACAGTTCTTTGAAAGGAAGCATACCTCACAACCCCTGAATAACGAGCCACATATGTAGGTCATCCGTCACCTGTGAAACAGAATACATCACTAAATTGAGAATGGACTACTTGCAAGATAGTGAAACTGGTGTATGATAATGTGCAGAGTGGAAGATAATTTAAAATATAAATACTGCGTTGAAAATGAACAAAAACAAAGAAAGTAATTTTATTTTGTATTTCACTCAAAACATTTTCATTAGTGTTTTTTTTTTTTTTTTCCACGAGCAATATTTTCTGAAAATGGAAGGAGAACTAAATCGATAGTCTTAGTTTATCTAAAAATTTCATTGAGAATCAATTATACATTCAACTTATAGCTAGGTTAACCTGAAACTGTTCTTTGCAGTTAAATTTTAATTACGAAGTTTATTTAGGATATCGGTTCTTGTTTTGAAAGGCAGTCAAACAGGCTTATGAAATATTATCAAATAGGCTAATGATTCTAATACCGAGAAAACGGCGTACTTTTGTTGCTTTTTTGTTTTACTATAAGAACTCGTACATTTTTCTCTGAAAAACTTACGTATACGCGATGTAATAATAACTACTGCTTATTGACAGTGATAGGCTACTCTTTGTAACACTAACGTCGACTTAGTAATAACCCGTCCTTTTAATGAATGCGTAATATGAAAGAATATTCAAGAACAAATTCTTTCGGCAATATGAGCACAGGTCCTTACCAAAACTTTGTCTTCTTTTTAGTGTTACATAATTGTTAGTATATCGGTGTATATAACAAAGTAACGGCTCTCACTTTACTTTTTTATATTGTGTTAATAATAATAATGTTTTACCTTAACTGTTCTGATGTTTTAATTTATATGGCAAGTTGTTGAGTAATGTAGGTATAAGATGCTCCCTCACGGTGCTCCATACAAATTGTTATAATGCCTGGTTGTGTACAGGTTGTGTTTGGTCCGGCAATGCGATACTTTTCTCTGTTATTACGGTATGCGTTGTTGAAATAGTGTCTTAGTAACAGCTCGTAGTGTCTTAGATTGTTTATACTCAGGATTTTGTGTTTTGCCATTAGGGGTTCGGTTATTTCCTGGTGTGTATTGGATATCCAAAGTACGTTGAAACGATTCTTCGGTGAAGTTTTTCTAAATTTGATATAAGTGACTAGTGACTATGTTTGCGTAGACAGTTGTACCATACCTTAGTATTGTTTTACAAATTCCATGATATATGAGTTTTTTTTTTACTTTGGTCGGCATCATGTCTTTTGCTTCGAACAGTTCTGCAGCAATGGTGCGTACTTTGTTATGAAGGTATTCTATGTGTTTAGTCCATTTAAAGTAGTTGTCGGTGTATAAACCAAGGTATTTAGCGTGTGTTACCTTATGATTTCGAACAGTGGTAACTTCCATGGTTAATGTTAATAATAAAGAACTCAATATATCGTTAGAGGTGCAGGATTTATAATCCTTGGGTTCTTTATTATTAGCATTTGCGTTTTATTATTGTTTACTATAATTGAATTGTGGTAGAAGTAGCCAGTAATTTTGTTTAGGTCATGTTGTGCTTTGGAGAGTGCAGTGTTTATGTCTATGTGGACTGTTAGTAATGCTGTGTTGTCTGTGTATTGATATATTTGACTTTGTATGGCCAAGTTTTGAATGTCATTTATGTATACAGTATGTTGAATAGTGTGGTTTAACATATATATATATATATATATATATATATATATATATATATATATATATATATATATATATATATATATATATATATATATATATATAATATTATCGTTGTTGGTGTTGTTAACCGAATATATCCATGATGTCCAAATGTCATCTCGAAAGATCCCCCTCCATTTCATTAATCATTATTCATAAATACCTATGATACCTCTCAGTTTTCTCATTGCGTTAAAAGACTCGCCCCAGTAGACCGAACCTAACTATTATTCACACAGTATCTTATCATTTTGTTGTATTCAGCCTCTAACCTCTCTCACTGCTGAGTAAGACCTCTTCCACCTAATGGGAGGATGGTTGGATCTACGTCTCCCATTATGATCCAGTCCATATTGGGAAAGTGCATATTTGTATGTATGAATGAATGGAGGACATCACAAACATCCACATCCAAGGCGAGATTCGAATTGCAGTTTCTTGTCTGGAGAGTGGATATGCTAACCACTCGGCCATCCAGGACAACTAGAACAAATTGTTCTAGTAATATGGGTACACGTCCTTACCAAAACATTGCCCTCTTTTAGTTTTACATTAGTGTTAACATATTAATATAATCGGTATATATAAGAACCACCTCAGATAATTCATCCCACTCATTCATCACTCTCGGAGCAAAACATATAACCCTCACATCCCTACCGACTACATTACTCAACTTCCAACGATAACATTTTTCCTCTCCTGCCATATATTGAAAACAATTCTCCTTATTCATTTTATAAGACTCTCGTAGGAGTTCATATGTTTCTGTTATATCCCCGCTCTTCCATCTATCAACCATTTTTTTTTGTAACACACCCTTCTTTTCTTGAAAAATATTATTTTTGAAGCTGATTTTGACTCATGTTATGAATAGTAGCCTAATACCAAGTTCAGTATTTCAAGAGCTCTGGGAACCCCCACATCTTTTGCACCTATGTTGCAAAGGGAGGATCCAGCACTGTCAAAAAAGTTTCTTTCTGAAAGTTCCAGCACTGCAAGATTCCGGCTAAATTTTCGGAAGTTCACAAAAATGACATAAATAGGTCTGGTGAACCATGTTTGCACTTGGCTCTGCTATGGTGAGAGAGAGAGACATTATTAATTTTGTTATATTCTCGGAACGGTGCGAATCCTTGCTATACTTCTGCCATCTAGTTGCAGAAATATTCTAAGCGTTCATCAAAAACTAGCTCGATTCTATTCGCAAGATCGTTCAGGATTAGAGAGGAGAGAGTCGTGGCGGGATTGATCGATTGACTTGGCTTTCGTTTTCTTCTGGAAAATTTTACTGAGATAACCTCTAGGTAAAGAGGTTACCTCAGTATGAATATCATACAAAATATTTCTATTAGAATATTCGAAAATTTTAAACGGTAATCATAGTTACTCGGAACAGTATCATCAACAAAATGAGCGACACTGAAAACCCCGTTTACTTTTGAAATATCTTTGTAATAATGAGTTCATCATTTATGAATCTTCAGGAATATAGTTGTCCCACTCTTACCTCAGAATTCAAATATTTGACAGTGGAAATTCATAGCGTACTTATTTTTACTTTGAGAAGTATTTGAACGAATTCTAGTTTAATTGTATCTCCGATAATTGCCACTAACCATGTCATGAAATTAATAAAACTACGCTTTTGGATTAGTAACGCTTACAGAAGGAAGGAGAAAAAAAATTTTTTTTCTTCATTCAACGGAATTAAAAGTACTGTATATTAATTCGCTTTTACAGTTGTAACTGCAAATGGATTCTCATATTATGGAATAAAAAAAAGAAGCGACCTATTTCCTTACTTGTAACGTAAGTAACTTAAATGAGAAGTAAAGAAATAATTGCAGAAGTCATAAAATGGTGAATTTTGTAATCACAACAATTGAACCTAGAGCCCTTTTTTGGTATAGGTACTTACACATAATTTTAACTAATTTCGCCATTAAAATGGTCCAAATTGAAATGACAAAAATGACTGATTAGATGGGAACCCACAATCTTTTGCGCCTATGTTGCAAAACGAGGATAGCGTTGTTCAACACTACTAAAAAAGGTTCTTTCTGAAATTTCCAAAACTAAAAGACGGTCATCCGGTGTATCAGGAAGGAATTTTATTATCATTCGAATCATTTATCCAATAAAAGCATTCAAATTATAACAAAGAATGAGAACAATTATTATTTTTCATTTCAAATCGAGGAGTAAGTCTATTAGATCATGGATAAAAATATATATATACAGCAGTATTGAAAAGAAAAGTAAACAACTGTGTAGGAAAAACATTTCTGTATAGAATAACAAAACGGATTTAGAAAAGGTCGCTCAGGTATTGATTCAGTCTTTACTGCGAAACAGAGAAAAACAGCTAATTGAAAAACAAAGAAAAATCAATCTAAATACTCAAATACTAGTTATAGATTATGAAAACGTCTTTAAAAAGTTAAAAGTGAATTATTTTCATAATTAATAAAAAGCCACCGGCAATATCTATGAAAATAATACTATAACAGTAAAAACTTAGTGACACATCTACAATTAGAAATACATTATTGCTACCAACTGTGGCATGAGAGTATCTTCTGATAAAACGAAAGTTGTGACATATAATGGAAGGGACTTAATAAGAAGCAAAATAATTCAAAACAACAAACCAATCAAATAAGTTAATAATTTGAATGAACTTGGCTGTAATAGAAGCTACATTAAAGAAAAACAGATTTAAAACATAAAATTAATAAATTCACCAAAATCATAGGTACGATTAATATCTGTACACCAAATTTAGTACAAACCAATACCAGATTAAGAATATTCAGTGTTTTAGCTAAATATATTATATTGAATGGAAGCGACTAATGAACAGTGAGGAAAAAAAAAAATAGACCAACGAAGAATGGCATGAATAGAAATGAAATTTTAAAGAAATCTGATATATTTTATTACAGTCGCACATTTGAATCCATTAAATTTTCGACACTAAAACTTAAACACAATTCTAAGTCTATTTATGTACAGGTAAATTTGTACCTGAAACGGATTGTATTATTATTATTTATTCATTTTTGTTGGGTGATAGAGGTCCATACCGAATGCATTAACTTACAGAGAGGGGGAAGGGGCGCTATCTTTTCACAAATCTACAAACTTTTAATATTTTCTGAAAAGTAAACTATCGCATCCACTCATCTCTTGGTATTAAATATACTACAGCATCGTATAAAATTGAATAGAAAAAGCTCATGTTGAAATTAGCATTTATGTTAAAGAAAGGGAAAATGCTCAACTGTTCTTACGGAGATATTAAAGAACATGAAATGATATAAAAATAAATGATTGGTCGGTTATTATGTAATAGCAGTGATTAATGCTGGATGTGATCTTAATTTTGTGTTAAACGAAAAAAAAATGTTAAGGAAATTTCCTTCACAAACTTTTCATCTAACACTAAACGAAATTAAGAAAAACGTGGCATGTTCTGTAAAGTTAACGTTGATTAATTACAGTGCCTATTTTAGTTATTTGATTTGGCTGGTTGTACTATCCCCAGTGAGAGAAGTAGTTAATGTCCTCTTAAATGTGTGCAATCCGAAACGCTTGAAACAAAGTACACACACACACACACACACACACACACACACACACACACACACACACACACACACACACACACACACACACACACACACACACACACACACACTGACGAACTCTTACTGTGAAAATACTACATCGATTGTTAGAGCAGGAAGTCTAGGTCATTGACATCATATGGTTACAGTGTTTACTTATGTCACTTACTCTGTCAATAACATTTTGCAAACGAATATCACTTTGTTAGAATAACAGTGTAATTCGTTTCTTCACTGGAAGCTTCTTAGATTAAGGTCTCTTATCAAATTTATATAATTTATGTGCAGCCGACGAGGCATACTTTTAGTAGAGTGGGTGTTCTCCACTGTTGTAGTAACAAGATAATAGCTGAAGAAGATAAAATTCTCGAAACGTTGCCCTTCAACAGCTAAAACGTTTCGAATAACGTAGCGCTCAGATATATTGCGATGTATCATTCATAAGTAACAGGCAGTATAGCTGCCTGTTACTTATGGATGATAACTTCTTTAATATAAGCATGAAATATTTTATTAACGGACGATTAATGCTTAAAAACCTTGATAATATATGTTGTAATGATCTTTTAGTGCATAACTGTTTACTGTTTGTTTAAATAATTTGCATTTTTGCTCAATTATCCGTTAATATTTTGGAAGTTTTAGCCCTTCTACATTTTTAAAACGTTCCTAATCAATATGCTTGCCAAGTGGTTAATTAATTCAGAGTTACTCAGATGACAGTCGCAGGTGGAAATGCCGTTTCTTTAAGAAAACTGTTCTAATTAATTATGTGTTATTATTAAAGAACATAATTTAGTCATGCATTTTAGTGCCCACAGTGCATTACATTTTCTACTTTTAAGCCTAGTTTAATTTTTTTTCATACAAATGTAACCCTCGCCTGTATGCAGGTAAATCATTGATTATCTGATTACAGACTTCTTGAGTATCTCCTTTGAGACCTCCAGTAAGTCTGGAGGTCCCATAACCAATATTATTTTTTATGTACGATTTTCTTAAATATTCTGAAGGTAACGAGGTTGCTGTGTACACAGTATATTCAGGTGGATAAACCTTGTAGGACTTAAACGATCCAAACTTCAAGATCTTCCATAATCAATCTTTTTAACACTGATCCTTGCATCTCCCCCACCCTACTTTTGATAATACGCTGATCATTTTATTTCGACGCTTTCTTTTTTTTTCCCTATCCTAAAAAGAGGGAAAACTTGTTATCATTTTGCACTAAACACACCACCAACGTTACTACTGTTTAAATTCCAAAATTGTGCAGACTTAGAATATACTGTTCTCACATTTAGGATCCTGTAACAGATGCCTCCTAAAATGCGTGGCGCTATCTAAGAAGAGTCCACTTAATACATAACCTGCCTCTTTCTCTCTCTCTCTCTCTCTCCCTCTCTCTCACACACACACAGACTCACTCCGCTCACTTTTTCATAGACATTCTGTTTCTGACGTATGCTTTTTTTTTTCGCAACTATTTTCACAAACTATACTCTGTCAAATTGGCCAGGATCATTTCTCTCAATTTTTCTCCAGGCATGTGTAAGAACATGAGCTGCTGCTGGTCGACATTAATACACAGTTCAACCTCAAACATACCGAACCATCTTCTCACCCTCTTCCATTTTCATTCCACATGCCTAAGTTCTTTGGAAGAGCTTTCCTTGCCTATTTTATCCAAGAACCTCCAGATGTTCAAGAAACACATTAACACGTGTCTTGTCTTCCAAACCTTTTGCCTGCACACTGACACTTAGGTTGAAGCTTTTGCAATTTCTTGCGTATGTGTTTGACATATAAACTATAATATTCACAGTAGAACAGTTTACTAGAAGTTTACAGTGTTCTTAGTGAGACGACGGGATTCATATCCGCTGTCTCACTAACAAGTAGTTCGTTTGAATCCAACTGGGTATGGATTTCTTTGAGTTCTGATGAATTTCTCGCCCATTGTGGCATCACCACATGCATATTAGAGATCTGAAAAAGTTTCATTCGTGGTCTCTTAGAGTTGGGTTTCTAAATCATGCAACTCATCCCACTTATAATAGTAAGGCTAATTTTCTACAGATTCTTAGCATTTTGTGGGAGTGATTCACATTTAAAAAAATATAAAATAAATAAACTTTATTTTAAAAGATAGGTATCGAATATCAGATGTAAATTCAAATTATACGTTCTTTAAATTCTTTAAAAAGGGATCGAATAATTTTAAATCAAGCAAAATGTAGCAATTTTCGTACAATAACTGAACATTAGTAAATTGATGAATATCATTCCTATTAAGTTCACTTCGATCAATAGGAGTCGGAGCGACATAGCTTGGTATTTAGCACACAACAGTGTTATGTAGACACATCGTAAAGATTGTAATTGTTTTGTACCTTATTTGTATTGCACTGGTGTCCAAAAGCTAAGAACGAACTACATTTTTAACTGTATATGAAAAATGTTTAAGGACTGAAGCCAAATGTGGACATCAATTTGTTGCCAGCATACTAATAAATTATATTTCACAAAAATGTGTTATAAATTTCGTACAAATTAAATTGCAATACATTTTTTGCAAAAGTCACAAATTTACTAAGGACGTAATGAAGGAATTAATGTACAGTGCTTGCAGAGATCTGTGCGGAGAGACGTTTCAGTATAGAATATGTCCACCCCCGAACTGCAATGCAGCTCTCACAACGTCGTATACCATGCTCAGCACGAAGTGATTCAGGAATTCTTGAGGCAAACCGGCTCACTCCTACAGAGCAGGGATAAGGCCTTGTTTGTTTTCTGGATCTCCACTGTTCGTGTACGACGTGGTGTCGCATTGTCATCCATAAAAATGAATTCTTGGCCTACAGCACCATGGAACAATCGAACATGACGTTGAAGAATTTCATTGCAATATCGTTTACCTACAGTTGCAATACAGTCATAGTCCCCTTTTCTAGCACTTGTATCGCTTTCAAGAACATTCTCGTGGTGGTAAGCAGTACCACTTTCACGCCAGATCAAGTGTCGTCTAGAATCGGAGGAAATACTAAAACGACTCATCCTTAAAGAGTACATTTGTCCATTGGTGTCTTGTCCAATTTTTATGGATGCAACACCACTCATAATGTGCTCTACGATGATCGGAACGCAGACTACAGATCTTCGGGAGTATAGGCCTACTTGTTGCAGACGTCTTGCTATAGTTTGTAGAGATATCCGCGTACCTGTGCTTGAATGGAGCCAACTTGCAAACTGACCTGCTGTGGTGTGTCGATTACGTTTTGCTCTTATCACCAAAAATCTGTCTTCATGTTCCGTGGTATAGCGAGTGCAATCTCTTAACAAACGTCTGGAACACGTTCCATTGGTTTGAAACACTACCCAGATTCCAAACTCTCTGGCAATATCAGTAATTCTGTGGCCTTTTTCAAGTTTTTCAATAATTCTTCCCCGAGTGAAATCATCTAGAAGTTTTCTTTGCCACATTACAAGACATTCAAGTTTGCAACTTTATTCCTTTACGAAAGCAAGTTCCTTCTAACATAATTCGCTTAGTGCAGCCTTTTACCTTTTATTTGTTGAGCGCTACCACGTGACCCATTTGCGCGTGATTCAAAAATTGAATGTGTACTTGCTTTTTAATCGAAATCGTCATTTCAATAATTTCAATAATTCTTCCCCGAGTGAAATCATCTAGAAGTTTTCTTTGCCACATTACAAGACATTCAAGTTTGCAACTTTATTCCTTTACGAAAACAAGTTCCTTCTAACATAATTCGCTTAGTGCAGCCTTTTATCTTTTATTTGTTGAGCGCTACCACGTGACCCATTTGCGCGTGATTCAAAAATTGAATGTGTACTTGCTTTTTAATCGAAATCGTCATTATACCAATTGCTACAAGCTGATTCGTCTGAATTTGCGGCTGTAATCCTCAGAAATAGTGTTGGTCCTTAGATTTTGGACACCAGTGTATTTATTGATAGGTACATTATTTAATATGAGTTTCGTATTCCTAAATTAAAACACCGTCTTAAATATTTTAGTTACAATTATTTTCTTTTTTTCTGAGCAAAAAAAAAAAAAAAAATCTACTTTTCAAGTGCTCTATTTGCTTTCCAAAATTTGAAGGTAATTGAAATATGATTTGTTTATATGATGCACTCTAATATCTATTCCATTCAGAGGGGGTTTGAATTTCTTTTATGAGCACGACAGCATGAAGATCTGTTAACCGGTTTCATATGTAGGTGTTAGATTTTCTTCTAGCAACTCATTTCCTTCCTACAAAACAAACTGACCAGCCTGAAAACATGCAGTTTACAGATATACGTATATTCGCCTCGTAGTTTTAGCTGCATTAGGGCAATATTGAATAACCAAGCCAATTAATCCATTTCAGAACAGCATTTTTCAATGAATTCATCTTATCTTCTTAATCGAAACTCAAATTACATCTCCGAACCCTATTTTGACTAACTTCATGCTCAACAGTATTATCTTGGTTCGTCAACCATGAAAAAAACAGGCGGAGATTATGACATCATATTGTACTCTCATCAAGCACAATTAAAGGGATTTTACGGGGAATGTTTACCCGCTGATAAATTTGTGTGGTGTGAGCTATACAGTTGCTTCCCAGTGAGATCCAAGCTAGGCTTCATTGATTTCTCCCCTTCTCCGCAAATCGACATCAAAATATTAACTTTTGAAATGGATGAGTATAATCTTTAGAGCTCATTATAGCGAATTTTGTTTTTATCAATTTTCGTTTATAACAGTACTCGAACAGTTTTTGCAAATTGGACCAGCTCTTTTACATTATTTACCACCACTACTATCTCCTATTGATTTAGCTTTTGTAGCCCTATATATATATAGTCAAATGTTCATGATCCGGCAACGTTTACACACACACACACACACATATATATATATAATATTTTTTACAATGAAAATACTTCTGGAACGTCCGATATTCAGCAGTGGAAGAGAGGACAAAGAAGAACGATTTCATCTTCTCTCCTGCAAAACGTCACATTACTTTTTCTTAATTGCTTAATCTAAAACCAATACCACTTGGGTTATTTCAGATTGATCGTACTTTGTGCACGGCTCCTTACACTGAACTAGCAAAATCGGTCCTTTCAGTTCTGCTGTAGTGACCTCTTTTTCACACAGCAGCTTTCATATTTGATACGCGTTGGCTTTTTTTTTTATTTATTAGTTGGCGAAAGTGGATCAGAACGTTGAGATAACATCAAGAAAAACAGATGGGACAGTTGTCGGAAAAGGAAAAGGGGATAGTCTTCTGTTGCTGTAAGCAAATACCTGACGCTATCAAGGCCAATACATAAGGGGACAGAAAGCAAGTTAGCTTTTTTTTTTCCCGTAGTTGTATAGCACTAGTTGGCTTAGCAGTGCAATCTCAAATATACAGTAATACTACGCATATCTTTATCCTGAAAATATTTTCATTGCATGAATATTATTACACACACATACAAATACATCTCCTGTTGGTGTTTGCCGTGTATGAAGTATTAGTGGGAATTGAACCGTCATCACAGAATTAGTGCTTTTGCACACGGCTGTATGTGTATATATGTATATATTTATCTATTTTTTCTAGCAAGCAATTAAAAGCAACCGTTGTTGAAGATTATAGACATAATTAGAAGGCGAGCTGTTGCGTAGTATAAACAGTGTACTTATGTGATGTAATTCTATGGTTTGCAGTATCCTGTGAGGGGTGTGCACATAAGCTATTGTTATTGACGATGATTTCTTCCAGTGATACTATACTTATCGCTATACTTATCAAGGACAAGTTATGTACATATTGCACACTGAAAGGTTAGTCTGTGAAAAGATATACGAAGGAATGTATTGGCAAACTGATATGGTTGGACACAATGCCAGCAGAGCGCCTATGTGTATGGTGCTGACACCTCCCTTGCACGGTAGAACAAGGGTTGCACGGACAGACGCATGGCGGTGAAGTCCAACCAGGCTAGTGTTACTATTACTTTCTTCCAAGTCCTCGTATAGTATGCGCCAGCAGCCACTTTTGCAAATTTTAAAACATATAAGAACCTTTCAGTGTCGCACCGGCCTAAAATGACTGCATAATTTGTGCAGTATCATTATCAGTATATAATTATTGCTTCAGCATGATTGCTGAAGTACATGATTTTCGCTAATTTAGATAATGGACGTAATGGTGGATCCTATATAAAGATGACGATGTTGGCTTCAACTAACCTGTAATAAAAGAAAAAGAAGAAAAAATACTCTTAATACGAGATCTGTATTAGGAACGGCGACGAAATTTTATCTGGCTGGTAGTTTTCTATAGTAGCATCATGTTCCTTCTGGTAGGCCGTAATTACACTAGTGTTTTTTTTTTTTTTTTGAGGAAGGGGAGAGGGTTAAATTCACCGCTTAAAATTAACACAGAATTGAGAAGGGAAGAAACTCAACTTTATTGTAAAAATTGGTGCTTTTTTTTTTGCGAAAAAGAAGTTACCCATGTATTACGAAAACTCGATTTGGTTCAGCGCGGTTTGCTTTTTGTATTGCACGCATTTAACACAAAAGTGACTGTTTTTTTTTGTTGACCGTCTGCTTTTTGTTTTCTTGTTGAATGTCATGTTGTACTATCTGCAGTGATCAAGAGCATACAGCAAGAAGATTCTTTGGATTTGAACGATAGTTTTTATAACTAAATCTTTGCAGTGATCTTGTTTCCACCTCATGTATTAGACGCACTATCATTGTTCTTACTTGACATTCCTTATCATGAGCAATATATACAAAAATTTTACAATATGTGATATGTACAATTCGTTAGAAATGTCCATTTGCGCTGTTACTTAATTAATGATGCTAAGTTAGAAGTAGCAGAGGTACTTATGCATCACTTAAAACAACATGGTGTTATCTCTTAGGGGAAGAAATAGCTTATCATACCTTCTTTAGATCAGTGATCCTTAAACCCTTTTATTCATTTTTTTTATCCAAATGCCAAACCATTATTCGCATCATTACCTCAAAGAAATCCATAGCATTTATGCGAATGCAATTTACAGTTTTCGTGGTGTTAAAGGCCTGGAGAAACTGTTCAAATTCAGATCTTTACAAATGTAAATGAGATTTTATATTGTTCATGCAATGTTCTATTTGTTTTCACGATATATGTGTAACTTGTTTATTTTATTTTGAATTTTTTCCCCCCTTCTTCTCCTAGTCGGTTTTGCTTTTAGCGTTCTGCATTATTAAATGTAAGAACTCTAGACAGTTCATGATGCTCAGTGAGGTTCAATTCATCTCTTTTAATTACTAGGCTACGACGAATTCCTCTTACTTTAAGCCCCTCCCACCAACCCTCCAAAACGACTGAAGTCAAACTTGACTCGTTCTGGAGAGTTGGAGATTTGTTCACGTTCATCACAAGAAAGAAAAGACTGTTTTTAGTCATATTAAAGTTGTTCTGCATGCAAATTACTGTGGTCCCTGCACTTTTATGAATTGCGTATATTGTATATAAACAGCGGTTAATGCCAGTAAAACATTTTCATCTAAAAACAAGTCATTTGTAGAAGTGTTGATCACCTGCAAATGCATTAATATTTTATTATATCTTATAAGTGTGGCAATATACATTATAATTTTAATGCTACTGTATTTACATACTTTGAGTACTGACAATAAAACAGGCGACGTTCGGTCTAGTATTTTGTCATAGGCTATCATTATTTACCCAGTATTATTTTATGCAAGATATGATTTAATATGATTAAATAATAGGCGTGTATTATTTTATGCAAATTCATACATAACGAAATGTTATGAATCGCTCATATCTACCTAAAATGTATTATAAACTTTATATGCTATTTTTTGCAGAATTTTTTTTTTTTTTGGGGGGGGAGGGAAGATAAGAATACCACTACTACTCCTATAAGAATTTATCGGAGTAGTAGTTGTAGTGAAATAAAAAAAAAATTAAAAATACCATAAAATATAATTTTTGAGATTTTAGAATAAACCCTTTTAATTATTTAAGAGAACTAATTTCCGATCTGAAATACTAGTATCTCGTAGACATTCTTCATTGAGTTTGTCAGATTAGCTTTCTATGTTTCATTATCTTTCTCTCTCTCTGAAGTATTCATTAATGTGTTTAGCCGTTGTGCTTACCATATTTATAAATATGTTCATCTAAGAATTAATGTTCATATATGGAATAGCAATGATTAAATAAGTAAAATCCTTTTTTTCTGTTCCGAATTGTTTCCCCTATTTCTAATATCTGAACAAATTTCTTTCGTTTCATATGAGCCCTGAATATTAATAGGCTCAGAATTTCTAGAAGTTTTTAATGCTGAAGGCTGTTTACGGTTTTAATATGGGCAAGATATCACACAGAAAATTGTCTATGGGACTCGCTAAGCGTCCCAAATTGCAAATTCATAATGGCCTTAATTTTTTTCAGTGTAGCATGTTAAGGAAAAATCCAGAAAGAGTGTACAGGGAGTTGGTAGTAAAAGGGGTGTCCATCTTATTCAATGGCGTTTTATAACTACAGTGTTCTAATTATGACAGAGGGCGTTAATCTTGCGTCGTTTAGCAAGCTCGCGGGAAACAATAAACCCTTTAAACTAGAGCAAAGCAAAATCCAGAAGAACTGGTTGTACTAGTGGAGGGTTAAAGAACAGGTGAATTTGCTTCTACACAGGTGTGTTCTTTCCGTCATTTCTAGGTTCCTTATCGATTGCAGTTCCATTAATAATCTCGCTCATGGAGTTTCTCAGACGGCTTGTAGAAACTGCTCTCTTACGGCTTTTTTTTTTTTTTTTTTTTTTTTTAACTGCATCAGATTCTAAATGTCATAAGGGGATAGAAGAATTTTGGAGTAATCGAAGGCTTAATGATGGAGCAAACATACATCAGTCTTTGCAAATATCAAGAAGATATTAAATATAGGATTACTTTTATGTAAACATCCGTTTCTCTGATATGTGAATGATCCTAAAATGTAAATCCTTTTTTTATGTATTGAAACATCCGAAAAAAATGTTCTTTAGAATTATGTTTTCGTATTGTTTGACAGCGTTTCAAATTCTATTTGTTTATTTATGAACATTATCACCATTTTAAAAAACTAAACAACTCCACTCTGTTATAAGTAGTTTATGAAGTGTGTCTGTGTGGGAGGGGGGGGGGATTGCATACCCTTCTGGCTGGTTTTCATGCAATGTGAAATTAAAAAATTAGAGATCCGCTAAATGGGAAGGAAAGGAACTAAAGGTGCCAAACTCCCTTTAAGTCTTTAAATAAGAAAAATATTATACTCTAGTAAAAAAAAAAAAAAAGTTAGATTCGAAGAACGGTTTGATTTCCAGCCTGGGTAGCCAAGTCTATAGTATCTTTCACGTTTCTACGAAGACTGCGAGTTCGAATTTCATGAAGAATTTCAGGTGAATTTCATTCACCTGAAGCTTAGGCAATAGTGAAGTCCATCGTATTCAGGTCCAAAGTGACAGGAAAAAGTTACCTGTCTTATCGGGCAGGATTTCATTCTAATCTTTCGTGGTACTTCCCGAGCCATTGCATAGATGAAAAAAATTCTCAAGTTAACGTGAATCACTACCATAGTGTACATACCTGCACGTTTTTTATTGAAAGACAAAATTACGATTATGTTAGTCAGTTTAAAACAGCATTATAATATAATAGTCTCATCTGATTTAACTTTAAATTAATCTCCTGAAATACTTTAAAAGAGTACAATTTTTATCGAACAATAATTCTTGAGAGCATGAAAACGTTCTGGTAGTAAAAATAACTATCCTAAAAAATTTGAAACGGTAAAAAAGTATACCAGACGGTGCCGTACGATTACATTCAAAATTGCTATCTAGTTATAATAAAGAAATTTAAGGCATTTTCCTGCCAAGAAAAAAAAATATTAAATCGATTTTCCCAGCTGTTTCTAGTCCATTACCTCTATCGGTTTCTTAAATTATCGTGTTTTATTCCTGTTTTTATATGACAGTAGTATCTATCTTTCGATTGTTCTCCAGTAAACGTTTTCTCTAAGTGAAAGAAATATCTACAGTTGATATTAGACGAGAATTTCTAAGTCTTACTTAATGGGTGGATTTGAATTATGACCGAAGCAACTAAGGCTATGAAATATGGATTCAAATCCAGTTTATTATTATCCAATGTATTATAATTGCACTTGTCCTTCTCACCGGTTTGTTGGATGAGACGCTTCAGATTTCAGGAGGGGAAACTCTTTCACTTTCGCATGAGATTGACTAACTGACCTTCAATTCAAAATCCCGAATGAAAGTTTTTCGTGTCCTAAAAGTGAGCCTGGTTGGCCTAATGTATAGCATTCTCTAGCTAACAAGCCGGAGGTTCGAATTCTGTCTTGGGCACGAATGTCTTCAATACGATACCGCCGCTACGTTTATTAGAAGCCTGAAGTGGCTTGAAAAAGTTCGGCGTTTGGTCTCGAGCAGGGTTTGTGGATTATTAAAAATAAATAAATAAAATAAAATAATAATAAAAAAAACAGTAGCCCATCCATGTGCTTATAAGTTTACATCCTTTTGTGGGTGGGAGTTCCATAATAATAAAAAAAAAAGATAGAATTCCAACCCAAATCTTCCAACTAGTAGACTGTCATACCGACTGAGTTAAGGCGGCTCCTTGTTGATAAAGTACTGCTTGTACATACTAGCAGACAATTCTTGGCACTTGTTTTAACTACAAGTTTAATATGTGTGCACACATGCTTCATCTTTTACTGTTTTAGTAGCTTATGAAAAGAAATACATATATTAAAATAGGATATATAATTGCGACAGCATTAAGAGTATAATTTTATCTACGTATTATGAAAATGTAAGTTAATATACAATATTTCAAGTGCGATCAGTTTCAGTATACATTTGGTATACAGATTATTGGTTTGTGATTAACATTGGTACTCATGCGATTTACAGTATAAATCACACAGAAGCCAAACGTGACAATTTGGTGTCTGTTGCTGTCATTTTATTATTCAGGTCAACATATAACTTTGTTCTTATTATTTAGATGATTCCAACGTAATCCGAAATCTAAGTTTACATTATAGTAAATTTAATCACATAAGGATTAAGTATTTAATACGTATACATTTTTTATAAGCTTTTAGATTATTTTATCATGAATTAGTCAGTAATGCTAATTTTTTAAATTACTATCTGGTAACTGCCATTTTGTAGCTGATTGATTCTCAAGGCAGGAGGGGCGAAGCGAAGTTTGTAAATGAGTGGTAGAATAAATCTGTTCAATTTCAGAGTTTTTCAGACGTATTTGAATATTCACTTTCTTTAAATTATTATTTAAATTAAAGAAACGTTTATATATGATACAAAAAAGTTACAGGTTTGAAAATAAGCGAGGAATGTTTTTACTATCGCTTCTTTATACTTGTGTTAACCAGCGATCGATATGATAACTCACGCGATGAGCACTATACGAGTTATGTTTGGATGTGAAAGGGATGCTAAAATAAAAACTATTATTGCTATACGTCTTGTAAAGTTAATTTCACTTAGTTGATGCAGGAGCAAGACTAGTCTATTGTTTTGGATAACAGTGATTTGGATAGAGAACCAAAAGATCATGTAAGAAATTGCGACTTTTGTTTAAATAATGTATCTGATTTTTTATATATTTTTTATATCCAAACTTAGAATCTACTATAAAAACAGCCTCACTCTTTAGGTTTTCTAGCTCCTCTACTGTTACCGCATGATATTAAGGTACTGACAAATGATAAATCCTTTTGATATTTCTGTGTTATGATGAAAGTCTTGAACGAAGGTTCAACACCTTTCATCATAAAGGCCACATTTATATTAGCTAATTCTAAGATAAACCTTTATTAGATTTTTAATTTTACCATACTGTTTTGTGCATTTCTTTGAGAGGGTGTATCTCCTTATATCAAGGAGAAACAACAACGACACAAGGTGGCACGAAAAAGATGACTCTCTTCCCTCATTCTCGCTTAGACTTTTCTTTCTGTAAACTCTGGCACAGTGAGTGATAGGATGAACATTTCCACCAAGGTATCATATGATAATTGAACAACGATACCAGAAACCGGAATGCTGGTAGGAGGAGGGACTACTTGGTTTCTTAAGAGAGATGCAAATTTGCTTACACGAAGAAATAAAATATTTATAGGCACTTTTAAATTTTTTTGCATACTATAAATGTAGTAAAATATGCAATACTTAAATTTTTAGCATCGCATATTCAAAACTTATGTATATTAATTTTATAAAGTATAATTTCTTTTCGCATAGACAATTATTATTTATTTTTAATCACTAAACAATGCATAGCTGAACTTATAGTTTATATTTTGGAATATTGTAACAGACAACTAACATGCTGTAGAAATTTTTCCGTTTCTAAATTCTACGCTCTAAAGTGCACAGAATTCGCCTGGTTTTGGAAAATTAGGCAAAGTTAATATGGAGCGATGAAAACAGGTTTCTATATTTAGCAGTGATTGAACTGTGAAGCACATATATTTAGGAATGGTATGTAGAAGGATTCATGTTATTTGCGGCCATCTAAACGCTAACAAGTATCAAACTGCAATTCTCGAGCAGAAATTGTTACTGTTAATTGGCAATCTGTTAGTAGGATGGGATCATCTTAGTGCACTGGAAGTGCGCATTGTCAGCAGGTTGGTGCGAACACACTTTCAGTTTAAAAGATAACAAAATAAACAAATAAATAAAATAAACATTTCATTTTAAAATGTTTATAAAGTCGTTGACTAGTAGGATGCCACATAACAAAAGAAAATTAATCGAATCCAGAGTTCATAATTGATTTAGGACTATATCTATCGAAAAAACGTTTAGGAGGCTCGTTGCCAAGAATTCAATCTAACTGAATCGAACGAATTTCTTACAAAATACTAGTCTGTGTGTATCAGAGTTCGGCAATATACTTCAAGTGTATGCTTAGTTTTCCAATTACTATTTTCAATAAACAAGTGTACATTACATTACAAAGTTACATTACTATTTTCAATAAAGTTGATTTTTGTTTTTATGTTAATTATTTGAAGAAATGCATTATTATGATTCCTAAAGATTTATTTTTACATGAAGAATTTTAAATAAAATATCATAATATTGGGTCAGAAGAAATATGGAAAAAATATGCGCAAAACATAATACGTAAGAAAAATGGAAGTGTCCGTCGAATTGTTTGTGTTTGCGCGCACACACAAATACAAAGAGAGAGAAAAAAAGGATGTTCGTTCTTCTTGTCTTACAGATCCCATCGTAGTTACCTGATGCGTGTATTACATCGGGACGATCCATATACTGAGATGAGAAGCTTCCCTTTCTGGTGTTTAAACTGACTCCTGTCATTTTAAGTAGAGCGAACTGCTTAACTTTTATTAATTATTTCGTTGCACTTGCTTCGTTCGTTCCTGCTTATGTAATTAGTTGGCCTATTTAAATTGATTGGTAATGAAAAATTCTATAGCAAACAATTAAAAAAAGCTGTTTACTGTTGACTGTTTGTAAATGAGAGAGCTGCTCTGCCAGTCTTTCAAAGAATTTAATCACTTAGCGACTGTTTTAATACTTCATGTTTATTATCTTCAGTTTTTTTTTTCTTTACTGAATTACTTCAAGTTTAAAATAAAAGTACAGCAAATCGTTGCAGTACTGTTACGTGTCATAATCTCCATGCTAAAGACGGAGAAGATTGCTGCATTTTAGGATCATATACCTATTTGGCAAGATAGGTTACATAGTCATCAGATATTTCCATTCTCAATTAAGCTGCTTCATCAAATGTAGTAAAATTGCTAATTGAAGGGGGAGGGAACAAAAGGAAATTGAAACTTTCCAGTTTATTTTAGTTTTGTCTAGTTTCATTGTACATGCAAATTAAATTCCCGAGAAAAGTTCAAAGTTACATTAAATCACATTATCCCCCCCCCCCAATCAAAAGAAGCTCTGTGGTGACAACAGACACAATAAGCTATCGCGTGCAAAACATAAAAAGAAGAGACAAGAGACAACAATGAATGATTTCAGCTTTTCAATACGTTTGAAAAACAGCTTTTGTCAATGAACCCCGCCCTCTAGCGGTCAACCGGAATTACTTCCGGATATTACTATAGTAAAAGGATGGGGAAGCAAACTTTCTGCTCCTAATGGCTTATAAGTCCATCACTATTAATTATTACCCTTCGTGTAGGGAGAGAGAGAGAGAGAGAGAGAAGAGTCTAATAGGTATCGTAAGCTGGTTCTTCGTAAGACTGTCAAGGCTATCACGTGATCTTGTCGCTGACGGGAAAGTATATTCTCGGTAGATCTCACTTAAGAGTTGAATGACCTTTGCGATACCTCCGCGGTTGCTCGTAACGGACATGTTCTGACGTCACCATACCTTAGAGGCCACCACGCGGCACGAGATACCACTAATGATAGCGCAGCATTGTTAGTCGGTGTATTTTCCTGCCTGAATGCCTCGTTCGGGCAGATAGCGCGCGTCAGTTTGTTTCAAAGTCAAGGTTAGAATGATGCTTTCCTTTGGTGGGAAGGGGGAAGATAGAGAAGTTCTGGTGAGGAAACAATACAGATTAATTCGTTTTTACTGACCATAACCTACAATGCATGAATAATTTTTCTTGCTGTATTTGAAAACTCTTGAGAACTTAGTGAAAAATCAGTAAGAAACATAATATTCTTTTCATTGATTTACTGCAAACACGGAAATGTTTTACTCTAACAAATTTGGAAATACTGTCGAAGTGGATAGATAAACAGAATATCACTGTAAGGATCTTAAACTGTGATTTCATATATTTTTGTGGTATTTAGACAGGGAGGAGTGGGATGAATAGGATATACGACCCATCAGTTAATCATGACTGATCGATAGTGCATGAAAACTTTAAAAATCAAACTTGAGCACATCATTTTATTACATAGAACTATTTTTCTATTCTGACATTTAATTTTAAATGAGCGCCATTAAAATTTTCAAGAAAAACTTGAAAACTTTAATGGCGATCTCAAATTCTTTACTATAGCTACAGATAAAATAAATTTTTATTTTATTATATCTGTCAAGTGGATTTAACAATCTGCTAGTCATTACAAAGAAATTTTAGTTTGGTGTATTCGACTTGAGTTGGATTGCGAAATAATGGCAGCCGGTTGATGCCAGTTTTCATGTGCGATGATCACCCACTTCGCCGTTCAGACAAATCAGATTTTTCCAACAGTTTCTCTTCACGACTGCTATTCCAATTCCTCCCCATAACGCATCACCATTCTGATTTCTTAACCACTTATTTGAGATCTTCCTTTTGACGCCTTCCCTCAGGTATAATCAAAAGTAACTCCTTACCGCTTGCACGAGGATTTCATAAAATTTGTCCTTCGGGGGGAAAAACTTGGGTTCACATCCCATCTAATATTCCAAGAGCTTTCATAAGGGCTTTTCACTAGTGAAGATGAGTTAGAAGTTTTTTCTCCCACAAAACAAGTGAGCCGGAAAGAAGACCATAGGCACTTAACATCCACAATACACTGGCTTCATAGCCTTATTTGCTTAAGCCGTAATTCCAAATAATCCTAGTAATTCCAAATATTATACCATATTCTTTCGTATTTTTTCAGGACGCATTCTTTGCACCTAAATCACTTCAGATATGTGCAGAGTTCCACTCTTAAATGCGTCAACATTCCTTATTCTCTTTTTTGTTGAGCCTGTAACGATGGAAATGATATCGATGGTCATTTATTAGGGGGGGGGGGGTTCGAAGTAGATGCTTAATGGCTTTCTTCCATAAGTTTTGATATTGTAGACTTTTGTCTTAAGAATATTCCTTATAATTATGTAATTGCTTTTGTTTCTCTGTTTTTCATTCTCAACGTCTCTGCAGAAAACCAGAATAGTTACAAATCAGCCTTTATTGTTCAGAAGATGTACTTTAATAATGCTTCCCTAACTTCAAGAAGACTGTTCGTATGACTAAAGAAGGCTATTTGGTGAATTCTTCCAGTGATGGAAGTTTTGACTCGATATATTCTGATCCATCACTCGAAAGCGTACGGCATTTTTAAATATACGGCTCACGATTACTTGAGATGCGGAAAAAATAAGGTACACATGCATGTCTCGAAAATTTGACTAATTGACATAGGAATTACTCCTTTGCGAAGTTTGCTGAATTTATATTTCGGCGAAGTTTATGAATGCATACATAGCACATAGTAAATATATTTAATTGTATTCTGCGCCTTTTCGAAGTTCTAAGCTTCCTTTCTGATCATCAGCCTAGCTAACTGGAAGTTATTTTATCCGGAATTAGCATTCATCTTACAAATGTCCTTCTTCTTTCGGATCCCAGATATCATATCGATACAATGTTCTCGCACTATTGAACAGTGCAGGAAATACCTCACCCCTCTGCATTTGTGAACAATGCAAAATTCTTATACGATCAACTAATTTATCTTCTAGTGAAAAGCCGTTATAAAAGTTAGTGACTTCCTTGAAGAATTAGAACGTCTTTCTAAACAAAGAAGTGTCATTACTGACTGAACTTCGTTTGCTACTTTATAATTAGGTACTTTTTTTTTCTCTCTCATTAATCTGAAAATTAGTTATGTTTACTCTGGAATGGAATCATAAGTAGTTTTACTTTAATTTACTAGCATTTTTACCACTCCTCTAAAAAGAGGAGTAGTAAAAATGCTAGTACGTTGTTTGATCTTATCTTATATACTTGTCTTATATTAATTGATCGTTAAGTTTGGTTATTTTGGTTTACTGAGAAATAAGGTGGAATTTGTTTTAATGTCATTGAATATCAATTTCATTCGGTTTTTTTTTTTTTGGTGCGAAGTTTATCAATTGAAAAATAGGATTGTAAGTATGTTAACAGTAGTAAAATTATAAATTGAGTTTGCAGTCATAGAAGATTTGATATTCATCAGTAAACAAAGGATAAAATAATTCTTGAGGCATTTTAATAATTAGTTGTGAAATTTGAGAAGTAAATATCTACGTGCCAACACTCACTCAATGGCTGAAAAAGATTGGATTGATTAGTTGGAAATATGTCAGAAAAAACTAAAAACTAAATCGTGAGGCTACTTTTTAATGTTTGTTATTTAACTCCAGCCTTTTTTGCCTATTTTGCAAGAGAAGGAATACCACCACATCTGTATGAGACTACTACTTTCTCTTCAGTTGAAAATTCTTTATAAAGATTTCTCGCTTTCAGGATTCGAACCTTGTTATTTTCAGCCAATGTCGCGCCATTGTTTCACCGATACGGAGATATTCGATGATGATATACTCAGATAAAAAAAAAAGTTCAAAACAATAATCAACCCAGAACAGATTACGAATATAAATTACGACGAATATCTGAACAAGAAATGACGATGCTTGAATTAGTTTACAATTGTATAATATTCAGGCAGGTAAGTGAACAATGCTGTGGCGTCTTTATCTGCAGGGTCGCTATAGTTGGAAATTTGAACTGGTTAAGTTATGAACGTTAACATTCATAACTGAAGTAGCTATCAACTAATAGTGAAGTAATCTTCGAAGAGGATGACTTCTCTCTTAGGGAAGCGAAACTTGTGGAGATCAAGATTTAAAGGAAACTTAAAAATGATGAATGCTTTGTAGAATTAGGAAGTTGCAGAGATGCATGAATTCACATATTGGCATAAAGATTTTAGACAAGTTAAAAGAATTTTTGTTCTCTGCTACGCAGGAAACACTGAATTCATTATTTTATTAATGTCGGGTACAAGGAAAGTTAGCTATTATATTATGTCTGTTATCAAGGATGCCTTGAATATTCGCTTGCCGTATAGCTTGAAGCTCTTGGTTTAAAACCTTGATGACTTTTGTTCCAAACGTTTACTCGTTGGCTGATTTTATTAAGGAGGAGTAAAAGTTAATTATTTTATTGTGTATATGACTTTACTGTTATCATTAATGTCAGTTATATTGCTAATCTTCTTTATTATTATCTTTAACTAAAATTAAATTTAAAAAATTCTAGAAGTACAAGGTTTTTTCTATTCTAACCTAATTTGCTGAAACTTGTTTGTTCTCCTTTCTCATCACGTCATACACAATTTATAGATCTTAATAGCTTCTGCTTAGTTAACTTACATAATATGGCCATAATGGCTGAGAAAAAGTAATAATTTCTTTATAATTTGAACAGTCGACTGAGTTTGGTTTTAAGGATAATGTTCGGAATGTACCGCAGTTTTTACCTGCCTTTTATGGTTCAATAAAAACAATTTCTCTGGTTGTATCTTTATTTCTTAAGTTTACGGGAGTGTCCAAAAATTACAAGAATGTTTGTAAGTGTTATTAAATATACTCTGCTTAGCAATTCTTGCATTAATTACATTTATGTCTAAGTTGCTAGTTGATTGCATATAATTTTTACTGTTTTCTGTTTTTCGCATTAATTTTATGACTATTAATGCATAGTAAAGCATTTTTATGTAGCAATTTGATGTGAAGGAAATTTGATTTTTTTAGGCCTGCCGTTCAATAATTTTCTTAGCGATACCATTGAAAGGATGGACATCTCCAGATTGATTATTGATAACTTCTGGGTTTGTAGTTTTTCCAGTTTTTCTATGCTATCTTCTTTTACAAAATATAAACATTCAAATAGAGCCTCCGTAGCTCATTCGGTATAGACGAAGCTCTTTGGTCGGAAAGACCTAGGCTCGATTCCCTTCTATGACGTCAGGAAGTTTTATCAAGGTCTTTTCGACTAAAGGTGAGTTATTCGATCTCATAGGGAGGTGGAGGGTTCCCGCCACCTCCGTATGAGAAAGGGACCACACATATCTATAGACATATATAGTTGTGGTGACCACATATCTAGACATAGAATAATTTGGTAGTCTGCAGTGATGGTAGTCTGCACTGGCCCCAGGCTAGAAATAATCACTTCTGACCAATACTTAATTTCGGATGCAAATGCCATTACTGGTATTCCTCGATACTTCTATACCCTAACAACAACATTCAAATTGAATATAGGTAGTATCACTATTATTAATTAATATAGTATGGGCTATTCAGATATTAAGATATTAATCTTAACATTTGAATACTTACCATTTATTCAGCTACGCTTAATTAATGAACTTTAAAATGCAGCTGTATATATCATAAGCAAAAAATACGTGTTTTAGCAGATAGTTATTAATTATACGTGATGAAAGGGTTTCAGAAAACACTTTCAATAAAAACAGTCCAATTATAGCGAAAATGAAACGGAATTATAATGGGGGGAAATCTTTTTTCAACCAGTCTTGAATCTAGTACTCATTTCGAAACGAAAATTAATATCCTGGGGCTTACATTATTGCTTCTTCATGCTGCAAAAACGAAACTTCAGCTTTAGCTATACTTCTTTTTAATGATCAAAGAATTATGGACAATATCTAATCAGTAACCTAAATGGATAATCTAGGAGAACTAGTATTTAAACTAAAGGACCCTTCTTCATTTCTATCCTAATTGGTATGAGAATATTATTCTTTATAAAGAAGACATTTTGATCGTATTATTTGAATTATAGAAGGAATGTTCATTAGATTGATGGTTTTTTGAAGTTTACCGAAGTGGTTCCTAAATATCGATTATGTTGGGGATCATCGGTTGTTTAAGTTATCAGTTGATATTGGACAGTTGCCTGTCCAGGAAAGATGGAGTTACACTTTGCTTACAGTAAAATAGGCGAAAGATGAATACCCTTGATCGATGGGAGACTGTCACTCCGCGTATTGGAAGAGGATTAAAGAAGTTGAAATAAAATACTAGAAAAAAATAAAATAAAATAAATATCTTAGCCCATCCTAAAAGAAAAAATATTAAAAGAAATATCTTAGCCCGCTCACTGCACTAATGTACTATAGGTATAAAACACCTTTCGTGAGCGGGAATCAACCAAAAAATGAAATAAAATCGATGCCAAAAAATCCAAAGTAAACAAGAATCATCAGCGGGGATTTCCTCTTTGATTTCTCCTAATTTGGCACTATCCCCAACTCTTGTTATTTTGAATTGCAAAAAAATAACGGATTTTATTTTGGAATATATTTTTCCTCTTCAATAGATCAAAAAGAAAACATTTTGTATATATTCAGCTATTCATACTCATCAGAAACAGGAGGAAAAACAAAACAAAATTCCTTCATAGTATTTATGAATGTTATGAACCCACCTTATAGTTGCATCTACTTATAAGGCATAGTTTTGACGTCAAGACTTTTTGCACTCTGCATTGTGCCCCCTTCATGTATGTGTTCTTAGCTTTCACCATTATAGTGATTTTTCATTTGATAGCTGCTGCCGTGGAAAGCTAAATGAAGGTCAGTTGTGTTTGTTAATATTTTCACTCCAACTTCTATTGGATCTGATTTGTTCCTTATTAAAGAGAATAGTTTTGTTTCACTTGAAGAGTATGAAGTTGATTGCATATTTTAATTTTTGCGCACGATTAGGCTTGTTAAGATACAAAGGAAAGAAAAGAGGCCACTGACAACTCCCACGCACGTTAACCTCCTTCTTGAATTGGTGTCATGAAATACATCTGACCTTAGGTTCATCGGAAGTTCAGGACATTTAGTTTAGTACTAAAATCAAATAACCACTGGAGAAAGAGTACTGCAACATTTTGCTTACAAGAACGACTCTCATGTATGCGCACACGCGCGGGCTGGAGGATGAAGTATTCGATTTGTTAAATGCAAAAACTTGAGGTAAACTGACTAGAACGGAGGAAAAAAATAAACACTCACGAAAGAAAAAATAAAGTACACGTGTGTAGTGAAATAAACGGAACAACGCGCAAACAATGCAAGAGCCTGTGAGGAGGTTGAAATTGTATAAAGACTTCACAAAATCCTCTACAAAATATGTTTTCTTCCCCATACATTGTGGTGTTTACAACAAGGAGTCCGACTTCGTGCTTACAGCTTGCGCGTCTGAGCCACTGCACCGGGAAAGACTCCTCACATAAGATAGGAAGGCGTGTGTAGCGACATTCTTGTGTCTCTCCGAAGCCGTTATCAGCCCAGAGGTCACGTTTCTGAGCAGTCATCACGCACAATTTTACTACCGTCCTGCCAGAGGAATTACAAATGCCCTTGGCAGAAAGAACGGCAAAGTTGTTAATGTAGAGGAGGCGAAAAGTGATGACTGGTCTTCGAGTTACAGGACGACACACACACAAAGCTGGGCTTGCAGACTCTTACGATATGGTTTTCATTTTAAAAACTGTGATGTGCACATCTTGGATTTTAGCTAGAAATTTTGGACATTGTAACGTCAAAAAATTGCATAAGTCTAAATCACTGTTATCAGATTGTCCATAAATGCAATTCATGACAATTGATGATAATAAGGATGTTCGGTAACTACAGAAGCAATTATCGAGAGTATTGTTATGTTGCACATAATTATTTATAATTTAAGAATGATGTTTGTTTTACAGTTTTGAATATTTTTTCTTATATATAAATGTTTCACAAGCTTTTTTAAGTATAGTGTTGTTATTATTATTTTTTTTTCTGTAACCGAGAAATGAACTGTTTCAATGGCAAGTGAAATTATAATTCCACTTGCCGGAGAAAAAAATTAGTTTTTTATTTTTAGCGAGGGTACTTCTGACATCTCTCTCTCTCTCCCCCCCCCCCCTCTCCACACACGCACGCACGCACGCACTCTATATACACTATATATATACAGGGTTGTCCAGAAGTGTTCATATTTAAGAGAAAAAGTTTTATTAGTAGAGCATTCTGAAATCAATCAATATCATTGAAAAAAATTCAGTGAATAATTAAAAATAATAATAATGAAATTGTAGTGATTATTTTTTGTCAATTATTCTCTTACTCTGGACCAATCTGTGTGTATGTAAATAGCATAGGATTGATGATTTATACGCAGAGTGTTAGAGTTATGAATGATCCCGGGAAATCAGTTTTTGAGTTCTCATAAAATTTCATATAAGAAAAAATTATTAATTTGTATCTACCTTGAGATCCAGGAGAGTTGCCCTGAGTTTCATATTCTAGAACGTATAATTTTATCACTCTCCTATGAGATGATTTTTAACATCCGATGTAAAACCGCTACCTCGACTTATTGGCGACATTCAGTAGCTTGAAAAAGTATCATGTTTGTTTCTTAGAAGAGGAGTCCCGGATTATCTAACCCTTACCTCATCCATGATGTTATGTTATTCAAAACTATTGGGACATTTAGGCTACATAAATTAGCAGACTGAATGCACTTGTGGAAAAATAAAGTTGGATTGAATGGGAAACTTATGTTTTATTTATATTCAATATAAAGCTTTTTTTTGTTTAAATCATGGTAGAATTATGATTCTAGCTTGGGACCGCTAGGAACCATTATTAAGGGTATTTCATTCGAAAGTTGAGCTTTATAAAATTATTTGGTCTAATATAGAGGTGGCCAGGTTTTTCCTAAAATTCTGGCCTTCTACCCTCTCCTCTAGCAAAACATACATATTCGACACTTATAGCTCACTCCTTGTCTTGCTGTAATGCTGTGACCATTTCCCCATCAATTTTTCCTTTTTTAAATCTTTAATGAGGTATTTACTTTACCAAGACCAACCCTTAGTAAACATTTTATTTAACTGCAAAGGTCAATAACTCGGTGATATGACACCATAAGAACTTGAATGGTTTATTATAAATGCCAGAATTCAAGATCAATGATGACAAAATATCAATTCTATCTTATTAGGAATGACTGTCAAACAGAGAATTTGATATTATTAATTCGTTCTTGTAAAGACTTTCATTTGGGCGAGATGTTTATTCACTTAGATACTATTATTAGAAGTGCTAAGTAGAATAATGAGCACCACCAATACTACTCCCAGAACCTTCTTATATTTATCTGCAATTGAATATTAGCTTAGTAATTTTTCTAAAGCGAATTTTCTCGCGCCTCCCCTTTTATAAAATGATTATCTCGCTTTACATTTAATTCACATTAAGATCCATTTTCGGTCTGAGCAAATCAATTTCATTCTAGAGCTATCTAGGAGTAATTAAAAGCCTTATTTAGTTGATTTGACCACAAGTTATATAGAAATTTCAGTGGATGTTTATTTAATTATCTGTGAAATAAACTAAAATGAAAAAAGAAAATCAAAGTTTTAAATGTATAGGAAATCGAATAATACAGGTTCATTAGAAAGGTATTAGAAATTCCAGTCCAATTAAATCTCAGAATATTGGCTTTGAAAAGTTGTTTCTCTAAAATTTCAGTGCAACGCTGTTCTAGCTCCCTAATAATAAACTTTGTGCGGGGGGTCTTCTCGCATTTATTTTGCTATTGTTGGGTGTAATTTTTATCTTTCTTCTGATTTTTTCTGTATACCCGATCGTAATGTTTGCACCTTTTAAGACCATACAGATCATTTATTTGTTAAAACCAATAATAGATCTTTTTCTCTACTTATAACCGATTTATTACTTTTTCCCTTCATTTGTTTTCTTTTACCCCCTCCCCCCCACACACACACACAGAGAGAGAGAGATTTTTGTTCTCTCCTCAGACAAATACTCGATAATACCTGCCAGACACAAGGCTCAGAGGATTGCGATCACCTACAGGTGTTCGTTATGTCCGGTTACTGTAGGCGGGGCTTGCGTTTATTGGTATGAAACGTGGTATACTCATAAAAGGATTGGGGTTGCTTTTTGTAATGCTCTCTCCCCACCTAACTCCCTTTTCATGCGTATTCTTTGTGGCACATTGAGAAGTGATGAAATATAACAAACAAACTGTAGATGAAAACCGAAGATTACTTTGGGATAAATACATTTTACTGTAAACATGAGGGTCGCTGTTTGCGTACTATGATCAGAGGTTTTAAAATTATTCAGTCGTGATTTGCTTCAATATTGATACTGTTAGTATTCTGACAAAGATACTCATTGGATGATTTTTATTTTTTTTATTTTATTTTTATTTTTTTTTACATGTGAATATTTATTAATACCTGGGAATGTTCTTGAGGAATTACTTAAGTAGAACGCCAGTTGAATTTGCATTAATTTTGGATAAAAACAAAGAAAGCGATCAATAAATTCTGGTTTTACATGAAGACAAGCTTTGTCTCCCAAATATTAATAAAAAATGAATGCATAAACGTAAAATAGAATTAGTGCTGTACAAAAAGCTAATTCATATATTTGTTGATGTATTTGTTGAAGAATTTTCGTCTTGATAATTTGGTCTCAAAGTGAACAAGTAAAGTTTGCACTTACAATTTATATCATAACCAAGTGGTTCCTTTCGAATAATTTATTGCCAGTATCCGTTTTTTAGCTAATATTTTAGAAAGTTCAACTGCTCTCAGACGAACATGGCAAAGCTTTTTCCAGGAAACTCGATTTTTCTTCCACGAAACAGACATACTGGAAGTGACCAGATGCAGTTTACATACATAAAATTATATCTCTAAATTGCATGACTTTGCCGCCTTTGCTTTAATTCCAATTAGCCCAACCCAATGCAGAACGGTTGATATAACTACACACTCTGTTTATATAAGTGCAAACTCTACTGCGTTTGATAAACAGTCAGCCAATGATACAATCGTTTAGGCCACTCGCGGATGTTAACTTCCGTTTAGCAGATACGTTCATGGTCATATGATCATTGACCTCTTCATCGTACACTTAGGAGTAACTTGCTCTTCCTTTAAAGTGTGTTCGTGTGCGGTAAGATTTGTTTCTCTAACAGCTTCCTATCTTCACAAAGTAACCTTTAACCTCGTCGACCATGTCACAGCTAGGAGCTGTTCACAAACCGGCACCTGGTCAAATATTTTCTTCTTTTATACCCCCCCCCCCCCACCTTTTCTCCAATGAGGCGGTATCTGCGAAGGTCGGTCATTAACCCTTGAATATTTCAAGGTGAATGGCTGTAGGCTTCATCTTTCGCTTAGCCAAAGTTGTACGGGGTAGTTTTTCCACCCCTCAGAATTCTAAGAGTGGGAAAATCCAGGGAAGCAAGGGAAGGGGGAGGGTGAAAAACAAGGTCTGCTAGGCGCCAGTGAAATAGGATGCATCAAGCGCTGTTCACGTTAGCCGCTACCAAACACCATAGGTTAGAAGACGTTGGAGCCTTCTCCCCATATGCTGCACTTGTTCCCCCGCTTTTGCTTTCTTCCCTCCCTATTTTACTGAGCACAAGAGAGCAGCGATGCAGAAGAGAGAAAGAAGGGTTACTCTCTCTCCAAGCTATTTTGTAGTCCTGAGAAAAATTACATGGTTTTTGTGACTGTTCTTTATGAGAAAAAGTTCCCGACTAATCCTAATACAAATTTTGAAAAGTTTAGTCAAAAATATATTTCTAAGATAATCTACTTATGTGAGATATAAAAAATGTAATAAATTTAAATCTATTCTTTCGAAAAATTCTCTCATGCAAATTACAACTCTTCACGAAACTGATGTCTTTGGTAATGGTGTTCTCTTTGTCCCGCACACAAAAAAGGAATTTTATTTTAGCTTTTCTGTTTCTTAAATAAAACAGAATGTACTCGTAATCATTTTAGTTATAATGCAGTGTTATATATATATATATATATATATATATATATATATATATATATATATATATATATATATATATATATATATGTATATATATATATATATATATATATATATATATATGTATATTTTTATATGTATATATATGTATATTTTTATATGTATATATGTATATATATATATATGGATATTTTTCTGTTGTACCGATTTTACGCTCGTTTTAATGGAGAAGGTGAATATTATAAAATGCAAATACAAAATACAAATACAAAAGATTGATAGATGCTTTGCTTTTGTAAGCGCGTGCAATTATAAAATTCATAAATTGGAAACACTAAATAACATTCATTTGCATTTTAAAAAGTTATTTCAGCTTTACAAATATATCTACAACACGCTTTTAGACAATAAAAAAATTATACGAGATATAAATTATGTGTTAACATCCTAAATTAAAATTAAAAAAAAAATAGCAGTTGGAGAATTTACTTGTTTACTTTGAGACCAAATTATCAAGATGAAAATTCTTAAAGCAGACACGAAACATTTAGTTATTTTCATAAATATTTCTACAGTAGAATGCATTATAATGACTTACCTTTTATCAAATGTTATTTATGGTACATTATTGACGGAGTATGTGAAATTTCTTGGTATAGAGCAAAAAACAGGACTCTAGAAAAAAAATATAAGGATGTCCACAGCATCATGCACCCAGATTCTAAAAAAATGGTTGCATTTAAAAGTCCACAAAGGAAGTATATTTTTGTAGTAAAAAAAAAATAATTCCCGAATATCCTTCGTATTTATAATTTAACTTGCCATATTGAAGCTTTTAAGATCTATACACTAATAATTTAGGCGCATCTACCGAGAGTTTATTTATACAAATTATGACTTTTTAACATGGGAGTGCTAGGTATTAAACAGAGTTTTTTTTCTTTCTTAAATTTTCTTCCTGATCTCTGATGAGAATCAACAGTTCGAAACAGCCGTCAGGCCAGTAAAACCTAAAAACACTAATTAAAGTTGAATATACTGGCTCCTTGATAGGAATGTTAACTGTAGTAGAATTAACAGTCTCACACAACATTTTTTTTAATCCGAAAAACAAAACCGCAGGTGAACATACATCTGCCAAACATAATATACTGGCCTAATGACCCTAAATGCTTCGACATGGATTATTCTAAACAAACCAAATAATCCAAATCACCTAACTCAGTGGAATAGTTTTGGATTCACGAACTTACGAGGGAAATTTGGCTTTTAATATGCAAGTTCTGACGATCGTTTAATTTCTGAATGTTTCAGTCGCAAGTTGTGATGAATGTTAGTTATGAGGATTCTTTCCTTCCAGTCAGCACATTGTGTTCATGAAAACAGTAATAAACAAATGTGCTTTTCCTGTCTCAAATTATATCAAAACTTCAAAGCGATATTAAATCGAGCAACTAAATTTTATGAATTATTTTTTTTCCTAAATGAATTTATATATTCTCTCACGTTAGATATATCTAAGAAAAGCAGAATGTATCTGTAGGGATGAACGCTTCATATAAGCGAAACATGTTCAGCTAAAAAAAGTGTTTCGGAGATATAATTTGTTTCGAAATAAATGGAATGAAATTTCCTTTTTTTTTTTTTTTTTTTTTTTTTAAATATGAATGTTCAGTTCCATTCTACCATACCTCTACTTGGTTACTTAGCATGAGTGATATACCTAATCACTGACATAACTATCACTCCACTTGCATCATTCTATCAATAATGCAAAAGATGTCTTGTTATTACGGCAGTAACCGATGAAAATAATAATTTAGAAACGATTTTATTAATGAATCTGACTGTAAGTAGATAGTCTTTGTTAGTTCAGAATAAGTTTATACTCGCTAGTGGTGCACGTGACAGCCGACGCTGTAGAAGGCTGTCCGGCGAGACTACAAACTGGTCTTTCCCTAAGTAAGGAGGCGCGAGTAACATGAGCACCTTATTCGATTAGTTATCTAAGCGGCCTTTGAAGAGTTCATTATATGCAGAAGTTGAGCTAAATCCAACGCGTTGCCAGTGCGCATGCGTGATGTGATAATGGCAGGGAGGAAAGAGAAATCGAAAAAAAAAAAAATTGTTCGATTACTTAGTCACGTGTCTGAACGAAGCATCCTCCACAGCCCCACGTGCACGAGAGTGAAAGTAGGTTGCCCGTTATTAACAGAACCGTTCCCATTGCTGTCCACTTTATATTCGGAATGTGTGACGGCTCGTTACGTAACACATGTCACGCAGAGTTGCTGCAGTTATTAAGGGCACCTGCAGAACAAAAGGAAAAAAGGGGACAGACAGAGAAAAGGTTGGATTGCTGACTCAGTTGTAGCTTTTAACACTACGATCTTCGATGTCTTCAGTAGATTTTTTTGTGTGCTAGTATAATATGCCTGTGGTACTATCACGTAGTTATGAAGGTATGGTGATAAAGCAATGGCTGAATTGATAGATAAAGCGAAAGAACATCGTAATGCTGTTTAATAATATAATTAAATTGACAGTAAATTCTTGCATGCTTCCTCATTTTTTTAATCTTAATTATTAGCCCGAAATAGACAAGGAATTTAATGAGCAATCTCACAAGTTTAGTTTACATTCATGAAAAGTTGGGAAACCAATAATGAATTTATTTAAACAGGTAGACAAAGAACATGTTTACATGCGAACAAGATGAAAATTGATAACAATTATTAACGTTCTGGCTTATCAGTTGGTGGTAGGTAGAGTATAATTATTATCACAGAGAAAATGCGTGCATTCGATTTCAGTGTATCTTGGCCTATTTATATCGATGGAGTAAAAAGAACTAGAGCTTCAGAAGTTAATGGAGGGAAAGTTAATTGCGGATGCCTCGGGAAAAATTAAGCGTTTCTTGGAAAACCGACTATTTTCAGATATTTTTGAAGACTGCAATACCTTTAAAAATTATTTATGAAGTACTGGTGCACCTATAAATGGGATAATTATATGCTAAAGGTACATTTTTTAAGCAGTACTCTGTTCGCCTTGTAAGAAATCGGCATTATTATTTCTTTCATTTCATTATTTATTATTTTTTCATTTTATTATTCATTATTTTTTCATTTCATTATTTCATTAATTTCATTATTTTTTTCTATTTCAAATAACATTTGAATAAAGTTTAGTTTTATATGAAGTCATCTTTAAATGATATCACATTTTTAGAAGGAAAGTTACACCTCTAGATTACACCTCCCCATCACAGCAGTATTCTAGAGTGATGCACATCACAGAGTCGAAGTACTTGTTTGGATAATTTTGATTTTTAATATTAGAAACACGGTATATTTTAAAAATATTAAAACCACCGACTAAAAAAAATCAGAACACTCATAAATAGAAACTCTAATCTGTTTACATTAACGTCAATAATTAAAGTAAATGCTGACGTTACAAAATAAGAAGTTAATCTGGTATTTTGGAAAGGTAAACCTCTCTCTCTCTCTCTCTCTCTCTCTCTCTCTCTCTCTCTCTCTCTCTCTCTCTCTCTCTCTCTCTCTATATATATATATATATATATATATATATATATATATATATATATATATAGAGAGAGAGAGAGAGAGAGAGAGAGAGAGAGAGAAAAACACTAACTAGATAACCAGTTATCTAGTTAGTGTTTTTTTTTTTTAGTTTTTTTTTTTAGTTTTTTTTTTTAGTTTTTTTTTTAGTTCTTTATGACTGACTGTAACGTCTTATCCTTACTTAATTATTGCCTGATGTTTATTTAACACATAACTTTTTATCGTTTGAGAATGTATTAAGATAGACTGCAAGATCTAGCTAAATACCAGTTATCTAATTATGAACCTAGGGATAAATATTTATAAAAAGATCTTCGATATTTTATAACATGCGTTTCATTTCGTGTTCAGTCATTCATTTAGTGTTCATCTGATATCAAAAACCGAGACTTATACTGTTTTAAAATATTTCTCGCACTAAATGTATATTTACAATAAAGGAAAATATGCAGGACTTCTGACTAGAATGACGCAATAGTTTAGCTAGCATTCAGATTGAAAATAGAATCCAACTTTTATAGTAGGCTCGTAGTCGCTGCACACTAAGACTGAAACGGCTAAGCCTAAAACAGCTAAGCCTAAAATAGCGAAGCCTAAGAATAGGCACTCTGAAACAACTAAAGCTTAAGATAGCTTAAACCCGAAAGTGCTACTCTTTAAATAGCTGTCATTGCAAGTGGCTTATTTATTTCTTATAAAACAGCATTGAATTTCCTGATTTATTTCATATAAATACATTTCATTTCTAACGGTCATCTGGATCGCTATAAACATATTAGAGTTTCGGAAATTATGATGTATTTTAAAATTTATTGGAAAGGTCATGATACTAGGAATGTTATATATACTCCAATTTTTAAATTGCACATTTTTCAATGCAATATTTTTCCACATGCACATAAGTCTATGAGAATTTGCATATTTCACAAATGACATTAATAATACAGTGCACAATATTATATGATTTTAAGAATAGCCCTAAGGTTTCTGGGATATTTTTGAAATTATATTGAGAAAGCAGTTTGCTTTGACATTGCTGCTTCTCGTTATCTCTCAATAAAATAATAAGAAAAATCAAGAAGAAAACAATAACCAAAACAATAACCATGTCTGTTTATATTGAAAAAGAAACATTCAAGAATGGTATGATATTTAAAAATTGCTTTGTACACAGCTCAATGTAGGCCGATAGGCCTACGTTGAGCTGTGAAATCATAAACATGTCGAATTCAAAAACTGAAAACACTCCAAAGTGGTCATGGGGTTACAAGAAATCCCCTGAAAAATGCTTGCCAGTGTCCATTATACTTGGGTATAGGTTCACACGGTCTACCCGAACTTACTTTCCTCTCCTGCAGCCATTCCCTAATTCTAAACCTGTCGTAAGATGAACTACACCTGTATGTCTTCTGAATATGCTGCCGGCCACAGCTCAGTCCTTGAGTTCTTTTGAAAGCTTCCCCTTTCCAAGCCCCGTAACGCTATAAAGTTAAACTGCCATCCATTAATATAGTATACTTACATAACACCTATCCGTACACTCCCTGCGTCTGGTCCTTTAAGTGGGAAAGGGAGGAAGTAAAAAACGAGCAGAGTGGTCCGCCGAGGTTCAATGACCCAAGAGGATAATTTTCAATGCCCGGCACAGGGCAAATTTTGAAAGACACTGTTTTCTATTTATTATCGTTATAAACATTTAGCATCCTTTGGTGTACTCTCAAGTAATGTTTGTTGCACACTACATTCCATTAAGAATGTGAAAAACTGATGCACTAGCAAACATAGCATCAGTGATGCGAAAACAGGTGAAATCACTGTTGCTATTCAATTAGTTCACTCTTGGATAATATACCAAGATCGAACATCACTGTGGGAGGATATAATCTCGTAAAAGAGAATAGTGAATGTCATTTTATTTTTGTTTCACAATAACTTAATAAGTCGATATACAGCAAAAATGGTATTTTTAATATAATTTAAGAAAATAATCTAGCATGGTATGAGGAAAAAATGACAATGATCGAAATATTTATCAAGGAAGAAATAAATGCCATTGTTATGATTACCATGTGTGAAGTTTCCTGGAAAACGAATAAAATAAACATTTAAAAAAAAAAAAGTACCGCCAAACCACTACACCCTAAACTGGAATGCGTAAGCAGTACGGACTACACAAATTCTATGTGCGTGAGAGACTGTTATCGATAGTGATGAAAGGCGCGGATGTTGGTTGTCCTATTTAAAATTCCCCAAATATTTCTTTCAGTAGATGAAAAAGTTAATGGCACTAGGAAAAGAAGAGAAAATAAAATTGAGACAAACGAAGAAAAATAAAGGTGGTCGGGGTCGGAGATGGTAACTTGACCAAATGAACACTGTGCTTTCTTAGAAACTGTGCCCATTATGTCTGTTTGCTGAGCAGAATCAGAAAGATTTATTATCGACACTAGCGCCACCCACTCGAGAAATTGGGAAAACAGGATAGTATTCACAGATTGAGGTCTTGTACTTGTAAAGAGATAGAAAAAGGGTTAGGTTAAATCACTGGGCTGGGCTGAAAAGGGACACAAATTAGACGCACAACATACATGGGGTTTGGACGAAAAAAGTAAAAACACCTGTTCCTTCTAATATGCAAAAATATAAACGATTAAAATACCACCGGACTATGATATATAAATCATGAACTCTTTCATCCGAGCTATTATCAGGATAGATTGCAACCAGAAGATTTTGTTTGGAAAGATTAATTTATCAGCAGAAAAAAAAAGTTGCACGTTTTCAAATGCTAAATGAACTTTTTTCTTATCCATATGTAATTTAAGTACGCTTTCTCTCTATATATAAGTAAGCTCTCTCTCTCTCTCTCTCTCTCTCTCTCTCTCTCTCTCTCTATATATATATATATATATTGTGATTTCAAATATATATATATATATATATATATATATATATATATATTTGAATCATATATATATATATATATATATATATATATATATATTTGAATCATATATATATATATATTACATTTTGAAATCGCACTCCTAAGTTTTCTAAGTATCTATATATATATATATATATATATATATATATATATATATATATATATATATATATATATATATATATATATATATATATATATATATATATATATATATATATTAAATTACTATGTTGTATTGCAGTTTGATTCAAAAAAATCCTACTCCCTCAATGGAAGGTGCCACGGGTTTTTTCAGAATTTTCTGAAAAATTCTCTCTCTCTCTCTCTCTCTCTCTCACACACACACACACACACACACACACACACACACACACACACACACACACACACACACACAAAGTTTCATTATTTATCATGCTGCCACGAGTTAATAATAAAATGCTATATAAACCCTAAGTACAGTCTGAATCCAAAAAATTTGATGACGATCGTCCTTCGTTTTTTTTTTTTTTTTGGAAAAACCGAATGAAATGCTCTCTCTCCAAAACAAAGATCGTTTGAATTACATTTTGAAATCGCACTCCTAAGTTTTCTGAAAGTTCATCTTAACTCAAGAAGCTAGTGATTTTTCCAGTACTAAGAAAATCATTATTTATTGATATTTCTAGTACGCCAGAGATTATACCATTTTTCACGTTATTTATTTATTTTTTTTTTCATGGGTAACCGAATTAATAACAAATCCGAACTATTTTGATTATTCTTATATATCTAGTTAACTCATTAATGATCGCAAGTAGAAATTCGGTATATCATCGTCTTCTATAGAAACATTTGAAGACTAGATTGTAACAACAATATGATGTACAAAAAAGATGTGTATAAAAAATTGTGTTCTTGATAAATTAGTGTGTTTTACACATGATTCCATGTAGAACGGTAGTCAAAATTGTCCAATGCGAATCATTTCGTCCATATGCGTTTTATTAAGAAACACTTCCCAGCGTTGCATTTTCAGATTTCAATCAACTAGCAGGGCATTGATAATTCCAAAGATGTTAGCATCGTGGCAAAATGTACCTCGAACGCTATGTATGCAGAGAGTGATTTCCATGTACTATTTTAATAAATATTAAGCATTATATTTTTTAGCTAATTTATATAACCATCTCAAATTACAATTTGCTTTCATACTCATCTTTAACAGTTTTCCTAACTTTTTTTAATAAAAAGTCAGTCTTCCTGTATTTTTAGGAACTGCTTAGATTAATCTATATATCCACAATGGAGCTTAAAGATAGAATTATCATATATCAATACGCTCTTCATGTTTTTCTATTAGTCTTATTATGCTAATTTTTATTGACCTGCCAGTAAATCTAAGAGGGCCCGCAAATACGCGTTAACTAGAATATATCCTAGACAAATTTTCAAACGGAATCATGGTAAGGGCCATGATTGATATATTACTAAAGAATAATATTTGTTCATCGTCGTTCTCTCTCTCTCTCTCACACACACACACATTACTTCTCATCCCCTTCTTGGTCACCAACTTATTTGTGAAAGTCTTGTAACATAAGGACGACAGTGTTTGTATTTCAAACTATTGGGCAGATTAATATAAAAAATGTCTCCCTTTTTATCTATTTTTTCCCCACGAGTATTATATCCTAGTAAAATTCTCATTATTAATATGAATATTATCAATAGTACATGTTTAAAGTGTTCAGTTTTCTTTTCATAAAGGATTTTTTTAAGAAAGTTTTCCATTTTAATTGTTGACTATCGGTTATGCGTCTTATAAATATCTGTAACTCAAGGGTAGCAAACATTTGCAGTGCATGGGCGAAAAATTAAGTTAATGTCACGTTATCGTGTCAAGTGGGAATAGATGCTCTCGTGTTAAGTTTTCTGATTTTCGTTAATATAAGGTAATTAAGAATTATTTGCTATGCAAACAAAATTCATATTTATTATTTACTGTTATTTTTTATGTAACTGTTACTATCTAAAATGTTACCATGTTCTCTAGATTTCCATCCCCAATATATCACATTACGAATAAAATAATATTTAAGATTGCTCTGCACATATCAGCGTTCTTTTTCATCAAGTTCCTTATACCTGATGATTTGCTATGCTTTTTAAGATTTTGAAATTTTGCAGTGTGTTACATTACTTTTGTTTACCATTTGTGATTTCTGAAATGCGACCTCTCTCTCTCTCTCTCTCTCTCTCTCTCTCTCTCTCTTTCTCTCTCGTGTCATTTCTTCTCTTTACTGGATTATTTATTCAGATGGGTAATATTCTTAAAGTTAACGCTATATTAAGTATACATAGATGTAATGGTTCAGTAAATATTCCGATTCGGTTTCCGTGTTAATATCAGATGAACATATCTGCCGATAGGGGACGCTTTTACCACATTATTTACAGAAAAAAATTAATAGGTAGTGTTATTTTTATTAGGAAGCTTGAATTAAATTATTGCTTAAATTAAAATATTGCTTATTGCTTGAATTAAATTTAGGATTAATTTTTCCGCCAGCAGCAAATGGATAGACCTTTGCATACTAATTAGTTTTGCACTATGCGAAGATGCGAACAAACGAACCTCACGCTACAGCAATTCTGGGAACACTTTACGGGATGTACCTGATGTTGATCGCAGGGTGGATCACTCAGTGATGTCACCCCATGACGTAGTCGGCCGTACCGGTCCGCAATACCTGTACAGTAACATCGCCTCCGGCAGGGGGAAAAACACATAGAGAGAGAGAAAGATGGAGAGAACGAACCATGAAGGTAGCTAGTCTCAGTCATCGGTCATTGACCCCGAGTTGTCCGTGAACTTGGCCCAGATTTCAGCTTCCCTTCGAAAGTTCAACGCCACCTGAACATATAGGGATGAAACAGAAATTCTTCAGCGTCCTTTGAGGTATGTCTAGCGGTACCAAAGGAGAATTTATTTTATTAACGACGCCGAAATTTATATGACGACTTAGTGTCATTCACCCCTTATTGCTACTAAATGTAGTGTTGAATTCATTTATTGTGCATTAAAAATATTAAATTTCTTATTCACCATTGACTCCATTTTTTTAGAGTTCAGGTTAATAGATTTATGTTATTCCTATTTTTAAGAGGAGAAAAAAAATCACATTTTCTTTCTAATATATTATACCTGGAAGATAAATGAAAATCATAGAAAAAGAAAGTATCATTGTAGTTTCTGAATTCATTTAACATTTATCCTAAACAGGAAGTAAGATGCTTTTAGTTTTTTTTTTTTAAATTAACTATCTACTGTTCTACATACCACTTATTCTATATATTCTTTGTATATTACATTTCATAAAGATAATTTATTCATTTAAAATTATAATTATAAAAAATATAAGTGAATGAACAGATCTATTTACGTGTTCTGATGTAAAGTCGTCTCAGCTCATTGTTGCTGTTAAATGTGTGAAGAAACGCAGATATATTGAGAAAGATAAGTTCCTACCGATATTTGTTTAAGACTTCTATCTGATGTATTAACAGTGGAAGCGCTCCATGAAAACAAACTATATACAGGTATAAATTAGTAGGCGGTGTCCTAATTCACTGAAATTCTGTCTGTTTTGTTATGATTATAACAAAAAATAAAATAAAATAATTTGCTCCCTGTCTTAGTCATGTAAACATGAGTGAGCCGATAATCTTTTTTTTTTTTTTTTTTTTGATTAAGCACTATCAAAGTAGCTAAATATTCAACTATTTGGAATTTTCCATCAGGGGCTGTGAGTTGAAGAATGCGAGTCAGGTGTCATTCACCTCACTGATTCCGTTTTTCTAAGTATAATGGGAAAGAACTGCTACAGAAAAAAATAGACTTAAATCTAATTATTTATTATATAAAAGTTAGAACAATTAGATTCCGTTAATTTATGATAAAATTAGTGAATCTATCATAGGGATGAATCTGAAGCCGAATGTCATTAACCTCTACTAATTTTCGTAGATATTATTAATGAATAATGCATAAAAATATTACCTCTAACAAAATTACAGACAATTTAGGCTTTTAAGTAAAAATAATAAAGTATGAATTGCCTAATCTCATTGTGTTTTCTGAATATTTGTATATTCAGAAATATACTGATGTCATTAACCTCTAGTGGAAACAGATTTCACCTGTAGCAAGAATCTTTTTTTTTTAATTAATTAAATTTTTCTTGAAACTAATGAGAACATCTTATTTCTGATGAATAATTGAACAAAAATAAGTTTCTCGAATTTATTCAGTGACTTTTATAAAGTTTCGTTGGTGGAATACGATGTTCATGGGATGAGTGGCAGGTGTCATTCACCTCTTTCTCAGTTACATTCTGGTCCGCTTCCGTCTGTATAAAGTGAAAATAAAGAGAAGTGCTGTCAATCCCCATATATATACATTCTCTAAAACACACTTTATACCCTTCACATTCAGCTAGTTACTTTTTTTTTTTTTATCCCTCTGAAAGTTTAACATGAGTATTAGGATGAACGCGTGTCATTCACCTCTTCCGCTTCAACCTCCCTGTTAGTGTACGAGTATTATTAAGGCGTCGGTCGCATCTTCAGTTCAGTTATGTACAATCTCTCAATGGAACAAAATCACTCAAAGATTTTATGTGAGAAATAAGTACACGAGTAAAGTGTTATATTCACCTTATTCTAATAACATCGGTAGTGTTCGGCGGCCATTTTCAAGGCCAACGAAAGTTCTTCAAGGTCAATGACCCTCATTACGAAATGCCATTTTTATAGCTTTTAAAACGTACGAATCACTTCGCATGAATAAAACTAATGGAAATCGACCATCTAGTTTCTTTATAAAGGTCTAATGTTGTATAAAAATGCTCCCGTTTGTTAGAGCTATGTTAGATTTAAGATGACGCATTTCATGCTCGGCTCCTAGTAGCGCGGCCAATGACCCCGCTGCTAACCTTGATGGGCTGGGAAAACTGCAACCTTGGCAGTGAGAATCATTCGTTTTCATGCACGTTGGAATAAACTGGTTATATTCTTCATATTGAGTAGCTATCTTTGAACTATTTTGTAACTGTAGCAAACCATAGACTTATTAAAAGAAAATACCAACATGGCTGATAACTAATTGCACAAATAAAGGCATTTTTAAAGAACACATTTCCTCTACGTAAAAGAGAGAATCAGATTGGCACTGCAATATACAAAAATCAAAATCTGCTACTTACCCGAACTGCTGCCCTTGATCATTGGCCTTCCTAGAGATTTGTGGTGACCCGAACTTTCGGCTAAACTGCTTTTATGCTCATACACTATAGTTACTGCTGCAGAGCTGTTTTGCAAACTCGAGGGATGAATAATAGTTGTAGCGGGACCCAAAGAGGGAGGACTCGCTGTCATTCCGCTACTGACCACAGGCGGTGGTGGGGTCGTTCCCGTTGCTCCACCAGAGGATATAGGACTGACCGAGGAGATAGATACCGTACCGGGATAAGGGGGTAAAGTAGCATAAATTGGTTCCGCAACTGTCATGGTGGCGTCGTAAAAGGGGGATTGTTTTTCTTCGTATCCTTCTTTCTTTACTACAGTTGAGTCGAAAAATGTTATACCAAAGTCAGAGGCAGTTTCAAATTCAATTTCGCTCATACTAGTCGTATCGACCGTAGTCGTCACTGCGGACGACGTTGGTGGCAAAACAGTGCACGTGTCTGTAAAGACATCCATGGAAGATTGTCGAACTACTGTTTGGAAGAAACACGACAAGAAAGAGACATAGGCAAGGGGAGAGAGAGAGAGAGAGAGAGAGAAGAAAAGAAAGATAGAGGTAAAGAAGGAATGTAGGGATAAAAAAAAGAGAGAGGCGCTTTGCCGACACTAATGTTCCGGCAGAAGGCTTCTTGATTTTTTTTTTGGAGACACGCAAAAGGAAATGAATTTATCACCGATGGAGCCGTTGATACGGAGGTGTAGGAGTTTGCATCCTCAACATCTTGTTGCTTGGATACACTGTCAGGAGAACATATGCCAAAGCTTGAACATCCTCAGATCTCCCGAATGTAACGGGCTGCAGCTAACAGGTGGGATGATGCTGTACACAAGGGTGAACGTCCTTACTGTTGGCACGTCGCCACTTCGTCAATGGATTACACCCAGTTTTGGCCAAATCACGAAAAAAAATAACTTTAGTACTTTCAATTTCTTCTGGCACAAAATGCCCACACGCGCACATACACACTTGAGGTCCCCATTCACCAGTAGAGTCCAACAGGAGAGATGAAAAAAAAAAAAAAAAAACTTTCGGCTGATTCCGATATGGGACGATTAGTATACGGGAGGGAACAACTTTCCCTGCCCGTAGCGGCTCGTCGAGTGAGTGAACAGCGGCACGGAGCGGTGTTTACCTGGGCGGTCGTTGAACCAACCAGGTACCGAGGAAGAACGTTACGCGCGAGGCCCCGTCCGGCCACGCGGAAGCACTGTGGTTGGACAGGAAGAAAACCTGTTCCCTCACTTGAGCTCGGAGTGGTCCGAATGATCTGCCGTAGGGTTTTCTTATGTCGCGCGCAATGTGCGCGCACAGACAAACAGGCATACACACACATTCGCACACCCTTCAATAGCATGAAGCTACTTAGCGGTAGCGTTCCGTAAGGAATGTCACGTGCACTGATTACTGGCCTCTGTGACGTCATAGCACATTTCCTAAAATTTTACTTTTTTTGAAAAAATTATTGGTGCTATCCGCGACTGTTTTTTATTGACTCTGATAGACTCTGTATGATGAGCTACACTCTTGACTATTTCATCTTATACACTAAATCACACTGAAAATATTACTGGTTCAGCAATCCATATAGTTTTTGATGGGAATTACAATACAGACGACTGCTCTCATCATTTCAACTTCCTCATTATAGTTTCCTTTAATACTTTCAGAATTTCAGATGAGACCAGTCAAATAAACTAATATCTCGTGTAGATGATAAAAGCAAACATAGGACAGAAAGTTGTTTTAAAAAATATAAAGGTTATTATCTAAATTAGTTAGTAAATAGCTCTGAGTCAGTGGGAAAACTAGACTTTTGTTTTAAGCGGGACAATTGAAAATATTGGGAAAGGAGAGGCAACTGAGAAATACTTATGTTTTTAATTTTAACATTTCTTGCTTTATTAATAAAATTTACATTACAATTTTATTAATCAATTTTGTTTTAATTTTTAGTGTAATTAAAAAGGCATATGAATTGGTTTTATTTTTTTTTTTCTGTTTAACTAAAAAAGAATATTATTTTTCTCTGCTTTCATTTCTTAAATGAAGGGATGATCATCCTCTTGCGATAGGATGATTGTCCCTTCTAGATCCGCCAATGCTCCAATCTGGAGATAAGTATATTCCGGGTTACTGAGGAGTGTCGCAAAAGAACTTCATGCTTTCATTGTTCCTAAAAATATTTCCAGAAGCCAGAATAATTGAAGAGAAGAGAAGATGCTTTATGTTAAATTCCCAAATAGTGTCACGTTTTTAAGTTATTACAACTGTAAATATAAAAGAGGACGTAAATAATATTTGTATGTGCTCTCTCTTTCTCTCTTGCTGGAGGACACAGTATGCATCATTGATTTTCTCATTGTACAAAGAAGACACTGCCCATACCTCTACAAGGAAGTCCATTTCATTAGAAACTTGAACTCAACAATGGCCATCTCTCAGCTAATCATTTTTGTAGCGTTTAATCACTTCTGTTGCAGATTTCTGAATGAAATTCATTTAGAGCCAGCTTATACATCATCATCATCAGCAGCAGCCATTTTCTTTCCCCTGCTAGATGAAGGCTTCCCTCAAAGTCCTCCATTCAATTCTTTCTTGAGCTTTTCTATGCCACTGAATTTCAGCCATCTCTTTAATCTCACATTCCCACATTCTTTTTGGTCTTTAGCTCTCTTTCAATCTCTGGGATACCATTCTGATATCAACTTTGTCCATTTTTGAGTGTTACTTCTTGCAATATTACTACAAATGACTTACGATAGACAATAAAAGATTCAACTGTCCATTGCCATTTGAATCTTTTAATGACTGTTATAATATCTTTCACCCTAGTCTGAGCTCTGATCCAAGTATTGCGCTTTCTATCTAGATCTTTCAGTTTTCCTTTGAGTAATCCTCAACTTGTTGGTTAATTTTTAGTCAAAGTCCACGTTTCACTTCCATATATCATGACCGGAAGTATACAACTGTCAATATTTTTTCTTTTTAAGGCAGATTGGAATGTTTCCTTTGAGTATTTTCTTTTCCAAAGGCTATCCAACCAAGTTGAATTCTGCATATAATTTCTTCTTCATAGTCTCTCTCTCTCTCTCTCTCTCTCTCTCTCCCTCTCTACTGTGGTCTTTTGTCTGAGGTAAACATAGGATGTTACTATATCATATTTCTGGTGTTCCATTTGTATTGGCTTTCGGTGATGTATTTATTATACATTATTATTATTTTTTTGTCTTTGTTTATATTTAATCCTTTCTTTTTACTTTCCGCATTCAATTCACTGATCATTTGTAGGAGCTCTTCTGCAGAGTTTCCCAAAAGAACAATGTCGTTAGCGAATCGTAGGTGATTTAGTTCTTTCCCATTTACTATAATTCCTGTATTTTGGCAATCCAGATTTTTAAAAATTTCTTTTAGAATTGCTGTAAATAATTTAGGTGAAAAGGCTGTCTAACACCCCTTTTTTATAGAAAATTTTATATTTGTTCCTGATTTGCATAGCTGCAAGCTTATACAAGTTAGTCGAAATGGCTATCGATTTTTCTTGTGATGTGATGTGACATTGTGCAGTAAGAAATATTACAAGAGTTTTCACCACCTACATTTACAGTTTCAAATCAATGAATGAAATAAAATAAAATGCTATGGTTAAATGCATTTAAAACAAATGTCAGAGTTTTTTTTTTTATACCTGTACATTATCTCATTAGCTAGAAAATATTTACATGATTCATATGCAAATTGCGTCTCTACAAGAAAAATGTGCATGTTGCTTGATTTGTAGGACAAATTAGATAACACCAAATTAGTAAATGTTCGTGACGCGTTGCAGGAGCGAACTACGGTCGAGACTGAGGATGGTGATCCCATCCCTCCTCCCTTCTTGAATTGATATAACTTGCAATGTATTCGATGTATCCTATAGGTCTATGGTTTACGTCATAGACCTATAGGAAAGAAGATGGAGCAGGAAAATATGCAGTCCAAATGGTTTTTTGCAACTAAATATTATGAGTGCTAACCAAGCTGGATAGCCAGGATATCCTCTGTTATTTCACTAAATTCCAGTACTTTACTGACTACGAGAAATTTTCGCGCGCGCGCACGCACGCACGCACACACACACACACACACACAATGTAATAAAATCAAATCAAAATCTAATACTCAGTTTTTCCACCCATTTCCAATTACATACATCATGCCATCATTTCATCTAACATTTTTATTTTCTGATTAGCATATTTATTTGCATACTCTCATCCTAGCTAGAACCTTTCGGATTTCTAGTCTAATTTACATCCGTAATCATGGAGGGTTTTCCTTAATCTCTGCCTCTCTATTTTCTAAACCGTAGTATCTGACGTTTTTGAGCAATAGGGAAGGATTTAAAGCGAAAAGTGATCGGAATGAGCAGTGTTATTTAATATCCAAAACTACGAGGATATAGAAGAAATAAACTCGCAATAAAATCCACGCAGATATGCAGAATACAATATTCTTGGATTGATTAAAATACATCAAATTTAATGCTGTGGAAATAATGATGGTGATATACTATTTCTTGAACAGCAATGAAGATGGTCTTATCCAGATTTTCGTTTTTGATTTATCCATTTTCATGCGACAAACGCTTTCCTCTGAAGTGTTATGCAACTAAATAGAATGGAAATTAGCACTAAAACAAGCAACAAACTGATTAACAGTAACTGCGGATGCGTGTTTAACACTCGCGCGCGTGTGTGCTAAGTTATTATGCAATTCTTTACCAGATGTGTTCGAATGGGTACTTTTTTACTTAGGTCTTTAATGGTTTGATCACTATATAAATACATTTATAAACTGATTTCTTAGGATATCCTCAATTAAATTCTTAGTACTAGAAATTGTATTGAGTTATCGGCTCTGCTCTGTGCCATTCGAAAACCTTTTAATACAATAAAAAATAACATATTGGAAATATTCATTTGATGTATATAACTTCGTTTTTATTACAGTTTGCAATTTTGATTAAGTACATTCATTGTTTCAGTTCTCTAGAATTTGCATTATTGGTGCATATTTGCACTTTTAAACTCTATATAGAAGTACCGCAGTAATATGTACTGTGTATTTTTGTTGAGTATGCTTTTGAGCTAGCGAAGTGACGATTTATTCCCTACGAGGCCGAAACCCGTTCGCTAGAAACGAATGTTAGCGGGTTATCTTTATGTTCAGATAATTACATCAGCACCATATTCAGATGAAAATTAAAATCACAATTTCACTGAAGTCCTGAAATCAAGTCTCGTTTCGTTTCTGAAGGCAAACTGTTTTGATTCTGTTATTTTTAACTTATGCTTGGTGGAAGTCTAAGTAACATGTCATTGTGAGATTATTATCTTGACCTAATGCGAAATACTACATAAGGAGATCTAATAGATATCCTTATGAATTTACAACAGAATAACAACGTTCCGCACTCGATTTCTCCTTGATACCCTACAACAGGAAATATCACACAAATGCACCACTGAATATATTTTCACTTCTGCCACTAGAGGTCTCTCTCTCTCCACAACCTTAAGAATGAAAACAGCGCACGTGTCAGTGAATCTAACAAACTTCTACAAAGATGTCCTTCGAAGATGGAAGAAGCTAAACCTCCAGCACACAGTGAAGACAGCATCCCTTCCTGAAATCCTCATGGAACCCCTCTTCCAGAACACGATGGTAAGAAACCCGATCACCCAGAAAGAGATTTTATTTCCTCCATGGAGCTGGATTAGTGAGGATCTTGGGTGACATTCTTTCTCCGCGCCTCACTTGGCGCTTTCCAAAATCGCTCGAAAACCTGGAATATGGGAATCAGACTGAGCAGATACACACTGTAAAGGCCGCTTTTCAAGCCGCTATCCTGATAGCATAACGGAAGAGGGGCTTAGCTCTCCTAACTATGAAGATTCGGCGCCTCTCTTTCTCATAAAAACTAATAATCCATGGGAGAAACTTACACCCAGCAACACCAACAAAATATACAGCACTCTAACACAACAGTCGAACCAAAGCACTTTATTGGAAAATCCTGCATCATCTCATCAAACACTATTTCAATGGGACCTACCATATTGCACAAGAGCCATCAAACCTGACGCAGATATTCAGTGGAGAATGTGGCACAATGTATTACCCACTCCAACTATATTACGAAAATTTAACTCAGATGTCTCAGATAACTGCCTGTTCTGCTACCAACCAGGAACAGTCCGGCATATCTACTTGGAAACGGCAGCGCTCCCACAGGTGAGCGCTGCCGTTTTCATACAGAAGAGGACTATCTCAATCTCGTCCATGCAGAGTCAAATAATCATTCATTCTGCAATTACCTCTTCATCACTGCGAAAGCGGTAATATACAACTTCTACCTCAAACATACAAGACCAGACAGCACAGCAACTTCACAGAGAGAAGCAGCTGACCAACTCCTTGCAGTCTTCAAACAAAATGTGAGAAGTCGGATCCTACACGAGCATCACCACCACAGGCAAAACAACACCTTAGATCTTTTCCACCAAGACTGGAATTCACGGAATCAACTCCTGTCCTAGCAGGGCGACTGCATCATAGTCCACTTTCCAGCATAGAAGTGACATCACCCCCCCCCTCCAAAGAAAGTGGGAAGAAGAAGGATTTTTTGTGCTTAACAGTGCGAATATTAATCAGCTGTCACTCTCATGTAAATAGATAATATTGTCCTATAGTAACTGTTATGTTAACTAGTATCTTCCACACATACATGTCGGATTTTATGTTCTTATACAGTATCATGTCAAAGTCCGCGCGGTTAGCCTAGTGGCTATGCGTTTCGCAACCATATGCCTGGGAAAGGAGTGTCCTAGGTTCGATTCCCGTCTACGACGTGAGGAGCTTAAGGATTTTTCTCAGCCATAGCCAAATTAGCCGGTCTTGGGCGTGGACAGCAGCGTTTCCCCCCCCCCCCCCCAGTTTATCTGGGGTTTTTCATCCCACAAGCAGGCAAACCGGTCCCTTGAACACACGCTGCTACAGTCAAAAAATACACCCCCATCCCCAGCGGCAGGCTCGGCTACAGGCCGGTTGGAGGTTGTACTAACAAAAAGTCTCATCAAAATGTAACACGCGGACCCTGCATTGGAAGCAGGATAAACGCATAGAGGAAGAAGATACAGTATCATGTCAAAATAACTGTTAATGGCTTTAATTAAAAAAATGTAATTCACCTTATAACTGATATTTCGATGTAACATACCTCAACAAGTGTATGAGCATGTAACCTCTCTGCCTGACTGCAGAGAACCAAAAACCTGTTAATCCTGTACATAAGATTGTTATGTTTACAATAAAAAAACTATATATATATATATATATATATATATATATATATATATATATATATATATATATATATATATATATATATATATATATAGAGTAGAAGGATATCTACTCTATAGCTGGTGTATATGCTGTTAAAAATTGAAATGATTCAATCTTGCGGACATCTACAGTATTGTCGTTTTCGTAAGTCAACAATATTTTTAAAACCATACCGCTGTTAAGGATTGTTACCTTGTGGATTTTTATATGAGTCTTTGGTTTAGTTTTTGTGAATCACTTTGGTAGGTGAGGATTGATCATGGTACCATGGTGAGTCACTTCGTACCAGGTCACATCGTCACGTTTCGAGACGGCCACACTCAAGAAAAAAAAAGTTATCCCAGCTTTCGAGAACAGTTATCTGAGAACATATTTCTTCTATTTGAATTTCTTAGAAGCTACAATATGCAGATTGTAAGAAAAATACTAACACTTTTCTCAATATAAATAATAATAAAAATTAGAATTCTGAATACAGTGTGTGTGTGTGTGTGTCATATGGAAATTGTTTTAGTCACCAAAACTGCGTGCTAAAGATAACCCACAAAAGTTATATCGATATGCTGCAAGTAAAAGAAAAAATGAATATGAAAGAATACCTCTTCTAAATCCAGATGGCGTGAATGTAACAGAGGTTGTTCAGTTAATGAGTGCCCATTTCGTTAAAAGCTATCAACCTGGTGAACGCAACATTGAGCTCACTGTTACCTCTTCACTAGATGAAGAAACGCAGGTGTGTGAGGCCGAGGTATTAGAGCTGTTGCACAAATTGAATAAGAATTCAGCAATAGGGACCGATGGAATATCAGCGTGTGCGCTAAAAAGTGTGTTCAGCTGAACTGGCTATTCCTTTAACCAGGATGTTTAATATGAGTTTCAGAACAGGGAAGATTCCGCAGGAATGGAAGGAATGTATGGTAATTTCATTGCACAAGGGTGGTGCAAAGACCGATGTATCCAACTATCGACCAATTAGTATCTCAGGAGTGGTGGTTAAGATTTTGGAAAAATTGGTTAGGGCCCACATTCAAAAATGGTTTGACAGCGAATCTCTACTTTGCAGTGAACAACATGGGTTTACTAATGGAAGGTCATGTTTTAGTAACTTGCTCACGCTCTATAATAATGTTACCATTGAACTAGACAAGGGGAATGGATACACCATGATACTTTTGGATTTTGCTAAGGCTTTTGACAGAATACATCATGGAAGACTGTTGCATAAATTGGAGAAAATGGGTTTGGGTTATACAATATTAGCATGGATAAGAGGATGGCTGACTGACTGACATATCAAAAAGTGGTATACGGGGGATCTGAGTCTGCAAGAGCGACACTATCTCTTTACATGGCGTATGGAGTGCAGATAGTTATAAGGACCTAAAACAGCTTGGGCTTACGCAAAAGGATATAAAAGTTCTTTCTTTGAGGACCCTACAGGGCACACTGGTGGCATGGCGTTGCCACCAGGGAATGATTACAATGATAACTAGAACAGGCATAGGGTTAAACACTTGTAAAGGCTTAGGCCTATATCAAGTCTGGACGAAATGTCTGGACGTGATGTAAGGGTAGTACTGCCCATAACCAGTACAAAGATTAATAATAAAAAAAACAAAAAAAAAACAAGTGGTGTACCACAAGGATCAGTGCTTGGTCCACTGTTATTCAGTCTGTACACTAATGATATTGGGAAGGATTTGACAAGCGACACACAGTTATTTGCTGATCATGCAAAGATATGTAGGGTAATCAGGAATGCTGCTGATATGCAGTCTTCGCAGAATGATTTGAATAGGCTGGGATTGTGGGCATGGGAAAATGGGTGTCAGTTCAATGTCAGTAAATGTAAAGTCATTCACTTCGGCATGATTAGATATCCAATCTCGGTGGGATTAGTCTAGAAGAAATTGATGAGGCTAAGGCTCTTGGAGTGTTAATAGATAGGAAATTGACGTTCAGGGGCCATGTGGCAAAGATTGCAAATACAACTCAAAAGATAATTGCAATGCTGAAACGAACGTTCACATGTAAAGATAAGGATGTCATTTTGCCTCTTTACAAGACCTTAATAAGACCTCACTTGGACTATTGTGCGCTGGTCTGGTCTCCTAGTTTCCGTTGTGATTCTGATATGCTGGAGAGAGTACAAAGGACACTGTTAAAAATGATATCAGGATTGTGGAATAGTTATTATGAAGACAGATTGAGAATTTGTATACTGCAAACAGGAGAAAGAGGGATGATATGATTGAGACTTACAAACTTCTGAAAGGGTCATACAGAATTTTAGTTGATGGAATTTTTCAGTTAATGGAGGGTGGGGAAAGGACGAGAGGACATCCTTGGCAGCTGAGAATGAATGCCGCCAAAAAGGGTATAAGGGCTAGATTTTTCTCTCATAAGGTGGTGCGTGATTGGAATGGATTGCCTTTGGATGTTGTTAGTGCAAGCAGTGTGAATGAATTGAAGAATAAGTATGATAGCTTGTGTGTAGTATGTGGCCTCCCTCGATGAGTCTCTGACTATCTGGATGTCTCTCTTAATAATAATAATAATTTTTTAATTCAATTTTTTTAATAATATTAATTTAATAATAAAATAATAATAATAATAATAATATGATTATTATTATTATAAAGGATTTAAAAGGATAGTATAATATTCATATTATTTAATTCTAAAGTGTTAAAGTTAATTAGGCCTAAAGTGCAATTCTAAAGAAGCACCCACATTATTATTTTCGTTTAAGTTCGGGAATCAGTTGATAAGAAAACCGATAAATCTCAGATTCGAATCTTATTGAATCGGAAAGGAAGTTATTGACGCTCTTATATACGCCTCTGGTCAAGTATTCAACGCTAAGAGGATCGGAAGGCATTTAGAAAATATTCACGTAGTGTGGTGAGGGACTGTCCTCATATCATGATAGTCACGTGATTTAGTTGGTTACTCTAAATTTTTAAGTGTTTTTTTTTTTAATTTGAATCTCACTAACAATAGGTTCAAGCATCCCAAACTTTTGGACGACTTAATAAAATATGGAAGTCAAGAGACATCAAACAAGTAACAAATGTAAGAATCTATGAAACAATGGTCCTCCCAATTCTCCTCTATGGAAGTGAATGCTGGAATCTCAAAAAGGCTGAAGAGAAAAAATTATTAGTTACTGAAATGGGTTGGCCAAGAAGATTACTTGGAGTATCTCTGCTGAATCGACTAAGAAACGAAGACATAAGGAAATGACTAAAACAAGAAATAACAATAATAGACAAAATCCAAGAAAGAAGACTGCGATGGTCGGGCCATGTGACCAGAATGGGAACAGAAAGACTTCCATCTAAAGCTCTGAATACAACGATGGAAGATAAAAGATCCAAAGGACGGCCCAGAATTAGATGGATAGACAAAATAAAAGAGGACCTGAAAACCAAATCCCAACACGTGACTCTAAACTGGACAGAATTGTTCGGACTCTCCCGGGACAGACAGAAGTGGAAAGAGTTCATTCGGCCTCATCATCATCCACATAGATGATGGAAGAGAGAAGAAGAAGAACAATAGGTTATAAACAAATACTACGATACCGTAGATAGGCTAAGAATTTTTTTATATTTTATTATTTTTTTTATATTAATTAATAGAATGGAAGCCCAGGAGAGGTAATTGACATCTAAGTTCATACGTCTAGTCGGGACGAAAGAAAAATAAATAAATTAAATATTTTTATATATTCTTAGCGAAGTTATTTAAGTTAGAGCAAATATGTCGAATGGCCTTCAAGCAACTTGAAGAAAGAATCATCAAATATAAATATGAATTTCAGTAATTACGTCTGCTGGTGGAAAGCCAATAATAATAATAATAATAATAATAATAATAATAATAATAATAATAAATAAATGTGTGTGTAGTAATTTAATAAGAAATCCATTGTTAATGTTTTTAGAGTGAAGAATAGTATTAAGAATGAATTATACACATCTTCTTCCTCTTTATAGCGCTTTTATCCCGCTTGGTACAGGGTCCGCTATGATTATGCGACTGTGAGAAAACTCCAACCGGCTTGCCGTTGAGTCTGGCGTTGGGGGGGGGGGGGAGACGGAGAACAATTTTTATGACTGTAGATGTGTGTGTACGGGGCCGGTTTGTCTGTTCTGGGGAACAAAAAAACCTTAGTTTCCGGGTAAAAAAATCCCCTACCTCCGTATGAGACCGGCTAACTCGCCTTTACTCGAAAGAGACGATAAAGGTTCCTGACGTCGTGGACCGGAATCGAACCCAGGTCTTTCCGACTAAGCTACGGAGGCTCTAAGAATGAATTGTACACATGTTAGTGGTAAATTGAATAATATCAAAGTGCGGATAATATAATTAGAAATTAATATATTGTTAATGATATTGATATAGTCACGAAGAGTCTATTAATCCGGTGACCAGGTTATTATTATTATTATTATTATAGGTAGCACTAACCGCCCTATCATAAGCGCCAAGATATTTCCCCCCCCCCCCATATAAAATAAATATATGAATCTTATAATGTTTTTAAAGCTACCTTCGGTTAGATACTGCATGCACATTATATGTAGCATTCATGAGAACAAAGAAATGGAACAGTTTGGAGTTATTGATGAGAAATAAGGGAAATCAAGGTGTCATGTTAAATAATGATAGAGTGCTTACAAAGAACATTGTGATGCAAAGCTGTTAAACAGTGGTAATTGGATGTAAACTGGAAGACTGCTTGCTAGTCACGAATAAAATTTTTTTTTTTTAAATCAGTTGGCTTAATTTAAAAATCATTCCAATTTAAATTTAATTTTAAACTCTTTAACGTTTTAGATTATAAAAATTTGAAATATAATTTAATATTATTTCAAATATTTTATACTAACAAGAAAAAAGTCTGTTTTAAAACGGAATTTTTTTTTCTGTTAGTATAATAATAAAATGAAATGCTCAATTGTAGCGCTACGAAATTATTAATTTTTATCTCGCTTATCTTCTTATAATAGCATTTTACTTAGTACATACATTAGCCAGGCACTATCAGCCCGGGGGGACTTTTGGCCTCAAGCACCAGAAGTTGCCACTGGGCACGGTCCTCTGTGCGACTGTCCGCAGACCGACAGCCTGCAAGCCTTACTTCTCCTGATCCGCCCATCTCTTTCTCGGTCTTCCTGGCGGCCTCCCTGATCGGGATCGGGCTCCCACGCTTGTCTCACAGTCCTTTCGGGGTCCATACGGTACAGGTGCCCCAGCTACTGAAGATGCCGGGCTTGCAGCTCCATCAGGACGTCTGCCGAGTTGTATAAAGCGTGTATGGCAACATTGGACTACCTCCTCCAAACTCCCTCTGCCATGACCCCCTCTAGATACGTCATAGCATCTTGTTCTCGAATACTCTCAGGTGATCGGCTTGTCTCGCCGTGAGAGTCCACGCTTCAGCACCGTAGAGGAGAACAGGCCTGATCAAAGTATTGTATAGTCCCACATTTGTAGTCGAAGAATGCAAGTACGAGGCGAAAAGGGGACGCACCTGATAATAGGCCACATTCGCAGCATTTACCCGACTCTGGACATCAGCCTCAACTTTGTTGTCTTCATTCACGAAAGAACCCAAGTACCTAAATACCTTCACCATCTCAAACTGTGCAGCTCCCTCTAGATCTTGAGAGCATGGCGACTCATAAAAATGTATTTTGTCTTCTCGGCATTTATTTTCAGGCCAACTTCTTCTGCAGCTTCTTGGATAGCAGTAACCAATGCCACCACATCGTCCCATTGATGCGCCATAACGTTCAAGTCGTCAGCGTAACCAAGAATCCTGACTTGCACCCCCCCATGTCGACTCCACCTGCCACTTGCTGTGTGTTTCTAATTACTTTTTCCAACACTAGATTCAAGAGAATCGGAGAAAGCCTATCACACTGCTTCACTCCGGTCAGTACTTGAAACGGGTCCGAAAGGTGTCACCTTCTGCTTTCACTCTTGCTCTCGAACAACCTATGCACACCTGGGCGAATTTTCAGAGTTTTCGAGGAATTACAAGCTCTTCTAACACCTGCCATATTTTTGGGCGTATCATTGAATCATAGGCTTTAGAAAAGTGTATGAAAATATTATGAACTTCCCGGTTATATTCCCAGCACTTTTCAAAAACTTGGCGCAGCGTGAAGAGTTGGTCTATTGTAGAACGGTTCCTCCTGAAGCCCGTCTGGTAGTCACCAAGGTACTCTTCTGCATATGGTGTGAGGTGCATTAGCATGATGTTAGACAGCACCTTGTAACCAGTCGACAGCAGTGAGATGCCCCTATAGTTTCCTCATTGAGTCCTATCTCCTTTCTTATATACTGGGTTGATCAGCGACTCCTTCCACTCATCCGACAGCCGTTCTTCTCGTCAGATCATCAACATGAGCCAGTGTAGCTTCTCCAGCAGGACGTCCCAACTATTCTTCAAGAGCTCCGCCGGTATGCAGTCCACTCCTGGAGCTTTATTATTTTTCAGCATGCGGATAGCACGAGTAATCTCACTAAATATCGGCTCTTCAATAAATGGCTCAGCAGTTTGATAAGGAGTATAATCCTCCGATATTGATGTTCCAGCATTGATATTCAGCAAGTTCGCAAAATATCTACGCCAACGAGCCAGAGCATCTTTTGAGTTTGTTAATAGATTTCTACTCTCATCTCTTATGGTTGCCGCTTGTGACTGGGTACCTCGCATGGCTTTGATCGTCCGGTACATCTCCCGTCCATTATTCGTCACCCTATTTCTCTCTATAATAGCCACTTTCTCATTAAGATACTTCCACTTTTCTCTTCGTAGATATCTATTCACCACTCTTCTCACCCTCTGATATGCACCTTTCTTCCTGCTATCCGCTAGGCAGTTCAATAGTGCTTCCCTTCATTTCGCTACAGCTTCTTCACACTGTCTATTAAACCATGCTTTTCTCCTCCTCTTTCTCTTTCCCACAGTTCTCGAGCTAACAGCTAACGCGAACGTATTTTTGATGTTATCCCACATCCCATCCGGATCATCCCCTTCCTCCTGTAACCCCCCAAAACGATTCTGCAACTCTAGCTGGAGAGCACGCTTGCCTTTCGCTGTTTCCAACTTGTGCAGGTCCCATGCCAATGGTATGGTAGGACACGCGGGCTTCTGAACTGCAATTCTATGCCTGAAATCGTAGGCTACCAGATAGTGGTGGCTATCACCATCTGCTCCTCTGAAACTTTTCACATCCGAGATGGAGCTGTGGTGGCGTCGATACACTAGTACATGGTCTATTTGGTTAGCTGTTCTACCGTCCTGCGATCTCCAAGTCTGTTTGTGGACGTTTTTATGCGCAAACATAGTGCTCTTTACAAAGCATCCCGTAACGGCGACAAAACTCGCAAGTCGGATCCCGTTACCATTGCACGTCTCATGTAGGCTCTCACTACCCGCGAAAGGGCGCCACACACGCTCTCTTCCTAGCTTCACGTTGAAATCTCCCACCACTAGCTTGACGTCATAGGACGGTAGATTATTACAAGTACGCTCAAGCACTTCGTAGAAACAATCTTTAGCTTCCTCCTAGCTCTCTTCACTAGGCGCATAACAGTTCACAATAGTCACATTTTGAAAACGTCCCTTAACTCTAATAGTACACAGCCGATTGATCACAGGTTTAAAATATTACACAAAACGTTATCACTAACTAAAAACGCAGTTCCGAGGACGACTATTCGTCCTCTGTAGTCACCACTATGCGGGTCGAGCCTTGTCCCGGCCAACGCGCTTCTTGTACAGCACAAAGTCCAATTTTATGCTGTCGTAAGACATTCGTCACATTTAAAAGAGCTCCTTCTTTCACCAAACTACGTATATTCCAGGTCCCAAAACGATTAATAATCATAGTCGCAAAGGCGTCCGAAATTCCGAGGCTTCTGTGGTGCTTGTTTCGTAACCAATAGGGTTTTTACAGGAGGGGTGGTTGGCCCCTCGCTAACCCACCCCTTATATTAGGATTCCTTAACTAAATTGAGCAGCATAGTACTAGAGACAGAAATTCTTAAGCAGTTGCATACAACAAAGTACTATAATAAGCTTCTACTCAAATTAGGCTTAGTGCTCGCACATTCTCTACCACTACAGTTTCATACAGTATACTCACTAAAAACCAATAGACAATTTACACAAACCTATATGCAATGTGCTCAACCTAAACATCATAATTTTAAAAGAAATACTCCTCAACAAAAATATTTCACTAAAACGCGTAAACAAAACGCTTTTATCTTTATACAGCTAAATCACCCACCAGCCACACATCACAGCCAATGGTGAATTAACAGTAAAAGTATTACTTTGTAGTCGTAAGTTATAAGGTTTATTTAAACCTGACTATAACAATAGAATTTATTTTATTTTAACAAAATGTTTTTCCATATTTGATTTTCTTCTTGTGGATGGTTTTTCGCTTCAAGGAAATCGACCTGGTTATGACTACACGAGACTTAGCACACTAATTACATTTTTTTTTTTAATTGGGAGATTTGATGTAATTTCATTTGGCGAAATACCGGAACAAGTAAGGATATGACGTTGTATGATGGCTGTTGATTGACCGTTCTCCAGCCGGTTTTGCTTATTTGGTGGGATAAAAAAACGAATTTATGGAAGAAAAACTCTGTCATGCGTAGCGTGTGAAACCAGTTGACTCACCTTCAGTTAAAAATTAGGAACATTAGAGAGGATTCGAACCCAGCTCTTTCCAACCGAAGGACAAATGTTGTGTCATCCTAACGACTGTGCGACAGAGACGACTTTTCTTATACAAAGGGCACTTGTAGAAAATGTGCTGACTTCATAGCCTTAATTACTTCGGCCATAATTCCAAACAGCTCATTGGACATACATTTTTGATATATATATATATATATATATCCGCAAATATTCTTAGAAAAACAAATGGAGTGGAGACTCTGTTAAGAGAACCAGTTTCGTATGGATTTGTATGGCTCATAGCCTACATGTCAAAGTGGTGTTAACGATCATAAAGCAGATCATTATAATCATTAACGAAAATATTCTTCAGATATACTTTACCTCATTATATTTTTATTGATCACTTTATCTTACCTTTAATCCAAACATGAAAATTTAAATTAGCATAAAAATGGATGGTTTGGAGTCTGAAAAAAAAACTCGTAATTAAAAAAATACATGGGCTGAAGTTTCAGAAGAAAGTTATGAACGTTTCTTTCCCAATCGAATTTAGAATTTTCATATTTATAATTATAATTTTCAAGAAATGCATCAAAAGTAAGATGAGGAAAAGAAAAAAAAAGTTCAGTGGCAACCCAATATAGGAATGGTATTCTTTCGTTGAACGGATTTGTGATTTTGGAGTTAATTATAATTCAGAATAAAAAATAATAATAATGCCCGGAAGGAAAGAGAAAACTTAGTATTTTTTGGATTCTGAAGAAGCTATAAATGTGAATAAAAACAATATCTTGTGAAAACAAGTTGAATGTGATACATTTAGAGTTTTAGAGAACTATATTTTATTTACTAATCCTTCTGTTGTGTCATCTGATAACCATTTAACAAAATGTTATGTCTCTAAAGTGCCAGCAGTATATTTTATGATTATTCTGCCATTTCGATTCTGTTCCTTTTTTTTTGCCATTTTTTATAGTTATTTCAATTTTCTCAGTTTAGTCAGTGTTTCTGTATCAAATTCATTGGCAGTGATAATAACCTTTTGATCTCTCAAGTACTGTAAATCGTGGCCTTCACGAAACTCATCACTATTAATTCAAACAACCAAATCATAGTTCGTATAACCTGTTCTCACTCCATTTATGAGTGTCACTGTGAGTTACAGTACAACCTGCGTGATACGATGTACATGCTCTCCTCTGGTGGCTTCTTGCGGGATATCGCAGGTGGAAATAAAATAACAAAAAAATAGATAGGGCCGAAAAAAAAAAAATCGACCGTGCACTAGTCACGCGGGTCTGTCAAGTTTCCCAAGAATCCTTGCACTTCCGCTGTCAGCCCGAAAGTCGACCGCTATCCATACTAATGAACCTGTTTGTAAAAAAGTGCGCAAACTGCTCTCGTTGTGTTAATAAATCAGGAAAAATGAGAGGCGTTTGAACGCACGAACTAATGACGTAGTCCTCGTACATGCATGCACATACCCACAGACCTTTAAACATACGAACCTCCAGTAAGAAGCAGCCGTCGTTCCAAGTTCACAGTTTTCTTTCCATTATCTGAACAGGACTTAGATGCGAAACGAATATAATCAGTATGTCCTGTACTGATTGTCTGATACATTCAGGAAGGTTTCATCTTCACATAAATACAGATTTCTATTATTACCCATACACGGTACTAACTTATTATAGGTTGATTAACCAACCTCTCGTGTATAGACTCAACATGAAATGTTTGGTCCGGAAATTGGACCAAAAACTTAATGCATGCTTTCATATAAACTTATTTCTCATATGTAAAGACAATGGGGTAGTACAGAAAGCCCGAGAATTATTTATGAAACGAACTGATTTCCTGATTGTCCATTTTCGAGTTTATGAAATAGATTTCCATATATTAGCTTCTCTTATTATTACTTTTGGCATGCTACATTATAAAATTTTTGAGATCCTTATTTTGGTATTTGCTGGATACGCACAGTATTTATTTACTTATTTATTTATTTGATGTGTTATCACATGTTGCAGTTTTGTTTATTCCATTATGAATATTTAGTATCACGATGACAAATTTACACTTATCTCTATTCTCAAAGGAGCAACTTAGCCTTGCAATTCAGTTAGCGATAATTGTTATTATGCAGTTCTGTTGTCAGAGAAGATGTAATGACGTTACTATTCAAATGGACTTGCGACACTACTGACTCAAGTACAAGATCTTGAACCGAAGGTTTTTTAAACAAGGTACTTAAAATTTTAATATTAGGAATATTGTAAAATGAAAATACGTACATCGTTCGATATAATAGGATTGAACGTTATTTGAAAATCAAAAAATTAAATATTTCTTAGTTTATGTATGTTTGTCGTACTACTGTTAAAGTATATGAAAGAAAGTAATCAGTTAATTTGTGCAAAATTTCCTCTGCTTAACTTCTATTTCGATTAATTATATAGAAATTCGAGAATATGCATATTCGAAAGTTGTTTCTTTCAATTTCTCTTAAGTTACATGTGCAAGGGCGTTTCCTCTTAACTAACAGAGTACACTTTTTTGCTGCATTCATGAGCAGTGCATCTTTAAAGTAGTTGTAATAGAATTCTTCGTGGTGAAGACATTTTTCTCATCTTTATGTTATGTATGAACATGCTATGTTCCCGGATAGTACGTACATCTCCCAAGTTCTCCGAAAAAACATAAATTAGGAAAGAGATTACTCTTTCCTGATTTACGCAGTATTCTGTTTTGTGCATTGTTACTTTTGAATCAAATTAAAACCCAATAGCTCTTGAAAAGGGATTTTGCTGGATTGTAATTTTCACCTAGTCCTTAAACAAGTAGCACTTTTGAAAGCGTTTTGTGTTATTTTGACTGTCATTCATCTGCTTTAATGCAGATGGTGTTAAAAATTATTCGAATATAATCTTATGTAATTAACTTCGAGTAACGGAGGAATGATGTCGTGTTTAAAAGGCTCTTTTTCTATAAATGAATTATGTTCAATCATCACAAGAAGTTTAGTGAAACCACTCAAATTAAATTTGTCTGATAGCAACCTTTCTGGTTAATAAAACCATATTTGGTTGCTGTTTTAATCTTTGAAAAGTAATTATTTCTAAGTAAGGCTGAGTGGTATAACTTTATAAGAAAACTGATTGATCATGTCAGATATTTTCAGTATTTCATGAAGAGAGAGCGAGAGTGATAACTTCCATCTTCACTTTGCCTATTTAGCAAGCCTGTAACAAATGCTGATGAGCCTCAGTAGCTCATTTGGTTTCGAAGAATTCCTTTAGTTGTAAAGACCTGTATTCGAATTCCGTCTAGGAGGCGAAGAACCATTTATTAGGATTTTTCAGTTTAAGTGATTTAGTCGGTCTCATATGGTGGTAGGATTTTCCTTCCGCACACTCGAGTTTTTCATCCTGCGACCAGGAGAACATACACAGTTTACTCAGAAAAAAATATATTCCAGCATATGACTAACCACCTTATGCTAAATTTATGGTTAAAAAGCCAATTTGAGCTGGTTGTGAGTCTGAAGTGCCTGAAAATAAACCGCGGTGTGTGTGCATGTGTGAAAGGGAGAGTTTTGAATACATCCAATTGTTATTTTTTCGTGAAGTTAGAACATATATATCCCTCACCTGTCTCATAACAAGTTTTCTTGCATAAAGTAAAGGAAAATAGCGTATACGCGCGTTCCTACAGGAAATGACAGCATGCAAATAACGGAGTTTGAATATAAGAATAAAACGATTGTTAGTGCAACAGTCTCCTCCTCCCCATCACTGGTCCTGGTGGCTGTCTTGCGCGAGCAACAAAGTAGACAATTGATGTTTACCGACTTTCCTGAATACACAAACACCGTTAGGCCGACAACAGGAAACCAGAAGATCTGCAGTTGAATAATGTATTATAATGGACAGCAGTACAGCTTCTGGTTCTCACACAACGTATTCTCGGCCCCTTCCTTTCCCTGTGCACTGACCGCTGTTTTTTTATTATTCTTTTTTACCATTTCAGTGAACAAACGAAATGTCCAACAGGTCTACTGGCTTTGTATGCGCCCTCCCCCAAACGTCTACTCTCCCGTTTCCAGACTTATCATCCCATCTCGGATCTCCCTTGAGGAAGGTATCCAGAGAAAGGGCAGTAACGCGAGAACCATTACTTCCCTTTCCAAAGTGCCTCGTAGCGGAGAGAAGAAAGGAGAGAAAAAGAGAGAAGAAAAGAGTCCGTCTTTTGAAAGCACATGATAACAGTAAACAGGAAGGTTAAAGTGCATCGGTTCTAGTAGATATTTAAAAGAGAAAATAACAGCAGACAGACCCATGCTTCCAGCCCCCTGAGTCGGTGGCCCACAGTTAAAGGGGGGTTGAGCACTCGGGCGAGGAAAGAAGAGCTAGTAAAAGGGGGAAAATGGCCGTTGGGTAAGGGTGAAAGTTGGGGTCAGTGGGTACGGTGATTATACTGAAAGACTCGGTTGATTAATTACTCCCAGTTTCCTTACGCTACTATTGGTCTGGATACCGCTACTATAATGGATGTCAGATAATTTGCAAATTCAATTCCTTTGGTTAAATGATTTAAAATATCATAATGACATCCTTCTAATTACTAAACGAGTACAAAATGATATCACCTTGTAATACTCTAGCATTGATTTCTGCAAATCAATGTGTTATTCTGCAGGTTCCATGCCGGTAGTTCTTATTTCCGTGAGTCTTACATTAATCTGAGTACACTTTTCAAATCCCAAAATCTTGCTTAACATTTTATACATATTTCACTGTTTTAACCATGGAACAAACAAGAATGCCCCCCCTTTTTTTTTTGGATAATCCCATTCATGAAAGTTGATAAAACTGTATCATATTTAGTACTGGGAGAACTAATGGTCGGATTCTTCGGGAACTCTGTTCCAGAGATACCAAACATGGTCCTTTTACCAGCGATCCACTTCAGGATTCTATTATGCAGTGTAGTGGTCCCGTAACGGGCGAAGAAATCATTTCTGACCTTGGGAAGAGTAGAGAAGTTACACTCTAAAAGAAAAATGAGCATGAAGTTTATTATTCGTGCTTGTTAGATATATATGTTACATATATGTATAAGTCATTATATATGACTTTTCTTCTGCAGTTTATATTTTAACTCTAATTGCAAATTTTGAATGAGTTAAATTTAATTTATGATTTATCATTGCCAGCCACATGTTTATGTCCATACTCGTATAATCCTTAACATGTTAATATGATTTCGGTCTATTATTTCTTGTTCATGAGCAATTACAATCCAGCTCTAATTTTATTTATGTCATTTTTAAAAGATTTAAAAGTGTGCTATTCAAGCCAGCCGATAAATAAATTTTAGGGTTAAGTTTTTGAATTTATAGCTTCAAACTCTACCACGTGGACAGCTTACCTAAACATTATACAGGGTGTTTCAAAAATAATGACCCGATTTCAAATAATTATATTTAATAATGAAAATATGGTACATTTTCATAACAGCGGTCGTCATATCAAACTCTGGGCCAAGGCCGTTCACAAGGTACAAGTCGCATTCATTTGTGATTCGTGGTTGCAGAGATATACAATTTTCAAATCGAGACATTCTTTTTGAAACACCCTGTATATGCTTCCAAGAAAACACTACTACTGCATAACGTTTTCCTACCCAAAGCAGCTTGATGATTATTGTAAAAATTCCAACTACCAAATTTCAATATAATCCGTCCATCCAGACCATTAGCGCACTCAGGATTTAATCTTGGGAGGGGGGGGAGTTGAGTAGACGATTTTTGAATACGCACTACGCATCGCATACGACCTATGCCTGAGCATCTGCAATGATCGATAATTCATAAGTAGTACAGAAATAGAAGACACGACACAACATAAATAAAAAAATGAATTTTAATTAGGAAAAGATTTTTGGAAAATTTTCTGGTGTTTTTTTCCTTATTCTTTGGGGGATTTCAGCTCCCCCCTCCCCCATCTGGCTGATCCAGAGTACTAGAATAAAATTGCGTACGGTGAAACGAATCATCTGATAAGTGCCTACGGATTTTGTAGGTTTTACAAAAGGCATAATTACATGTAGACTAAGAGATATTAAGCCTATGTTGTTTAATTGAGTAATAGAATGCGTTGTAGTGCAGTACTTTTCATTCTTCAACCAGTCTCAGATATAAGACGATCACCAAAGATTCCTTTTTTTTTTTTATCCCTTTGCTATAAACAATATTTTTATTGGTAAAAAATAAAGTAATTTACTTTCTGGTTCGATAGAATTGAATGAAGTTTGATATTTAAGATTGGAATTTAGAATTTATCGATTCGTTTCATTTAGACCATTTTAATGGCAAAATTAGGCAAAACACAATATGCCTTCATGCATATACCAGAAACTGCTCTAGATTCAGTTGTTATGATAATGAAGACTGCTATAACTATATCAGAATGTTATTATAAAACGCCACGTTAACCTAGTGGCTGTGCGCTTCGCAACCATATGCCTCGGGAAGGAGTGTCCTAGGTTCGATTCCCGTCGGTGACGTGAGGAGCTGAAGGATCTTCCTTAGCTATAGCCAAGTTAGCCGGTCTTGGGCGTGGACAGTAGGGTTTTTCTCCCCAGTTTATCCTGGGGTTTTTGATCCCGCAAAACAGGCAAACCGGCCTTGAGAGCTCAACACGGCAGGACATAGGATACAGGGGGGGGGGGGCGTAGGGCTGACCACCTTATCCTGTGAACGGTTTGAGGTCCGATGATTAATAAACCCTCGACACCACAAGTTAAAAGAGGGTATAAAGAATATGAGATGAGAGATTATGTAACTCATCTTTCTTTATTTTTTTAAATTTTTTTTATGATTGTCTGCAATCATTCACAGACTTGTTATATAAAAACCGTGTTATGTGACTTTTGACTTTTCGTCGAGCATTATTATGTGTGAAAATTTCAAATGCTTCGAAGATATTAGAATATTGGTACAACGTTTGCATCCATATATCCATATTTCAGACATTGAAGAGAGAGAGAACCTGAAAGACTTCTGATGGTTTATTGGCTTAGTGTTTGAGCTGAAACAGTGCAGGTACTTGATAACTACATTTCTAAATTTCATGGCAGTTTTATTCCATTTCATAGCGCACTTAATAAAATAATAAAGTTAAAACGAATTTTTTTCTTTGTATCTAATCTTCGCCCAACGACGGTACCTTTGTGTTATATGTTATCACCCATTCGTGGGAATGATCTCAATAAAATAAAATTATATATAAACAGACTCTTAATGCTTCACATTGGGCAGCTTAAACTGTTCTAGATTTTCTCTCTGATAACAATTTAATAAACTGTGAAATTCTGAAATGCGAAATACAGTTCCAACAGAGTCGCACCTTTTACCGACTCGTGTCACAGTAGTAAAGTACCTGGTTTGCATCTCATCTATAACACCAGAAATCTCTATAAAGACCTTTCATGTGAAGGCAAGTAAGTATGCCAATCCCATTCTCTGTTCCATCTTTCAAAACAAACAACTCGATCGGAGACTGCATGCGATTATTAAATACAATAAGCCACAGAACCTTAGTTGTCTTAGTCCTAATTCTAAAACTTTTTGAATGGAAATTTTATTCCTTCTCATTATCGCTAATTATAAAAAAAATCGCTAATTATTTTACTAAAAGGAAAGGTTAGGCGCGTTTAATGACCGGCCTGTTTTGCCGAGTGGTTAGCGTTTTTTGTTCTCCACCTGATAGGCTATGGCTTCGCATCCCACTGTGACATGGGTATTTGTGAAAGTTTTCAGGTAGTAGACTATTTTCGCTGCCCGGTGTGAGACCAATAGTTCACCCTCGGTACCAAATGTAAGATAAGTTCACATTCTTATCTTACATTAAAAAAAGCATATAAACCTATTATTTTGTATGTGCTAATCCATTCGCTATCGTAATTTTAGGCATGCACACTCAGTCTTTGGTAACTGAGCTTGAATCTTCCTGTAAGAAACTGTACGTATATGTATTTGAAATATTTTGAGGCTATTCAGGCTTCTCCTTTCTCGTATTTAGAAGAAATCGAATACAAGATTCTTAGTACCAAACTAAAGCGAAGAAAAGTTATGCACCGTGATAGTAAATTTAGGAGTTTGCTATACACTTTCAATACGATACTAATCTTAATCTCCTTCTTCTGTCTGATACTGAGGTAGGATCCGAATAGACCGGAACAGTCATATGATAGCGAAACCTAAAAATATATTATAATGAACAACAATATGCAGATCATCTTTCGATTATAGCACCAAAATCGAGAGCATCTTGTAAGGCTTTAAACCACTCCCTGTCGCAGAAATAAATCTTTGGTTTTAAAAATTAAGTACTATTGCTGTCTCTTTAGCTTGGTACTAAATACAAACTTGCATCGATTTAATCTAAATATACACACTATAGATGGATATGCTAGTATCTCCCTTACTATAATATCATGACTGAATTTAGAGAAGTTTATTGCAATCAATTAGCGCCTCCGTAGCGCAATTGGAAGAACGACGGCACATTGCGCCCTTCGATTGGAATAGGCCTAAGTTCGATTCTCGTCGCGACGGGAGGAATCTTTATCTGGTCGATTTCAATCGATGGTGAGTTAGCCGATCTCATATGGAGGTAGCAGGGTTTTTTCTCCCGGAAACTCGGGTTTTTCATCCCGCATACATACAAATCGGCCCTTCAGAACACACGCAATTTACAGACAAAAATTACTAGTTGTGGTGGTGTTGGAGGTGGGCGGTAGATGGCGTTGATTCGTAGTAGAGGTAAGGTGTAGAGACAGTTGAAGATGTCCTCCCGCGATGAGTCTTCGGACTCCTTGGAGGTAGCAGGAATAATAATAATAATAATAATAATTGTTTCATTAATTATTACTCACGTCATAATCAGATATACTCTATGTTTAGAGTGTTTTATCGCTAGTTCTCACACTTCATATCAATCTTTTTAAAAATGTTTGACTCTTTGTGTTCTCTTGGTTAAAATCTGAAAAGATTGATTTTATGGATATTATTGTAAATTTCTTTCAAATAAAGTCTTTTTTTTTTCTTAACAATTTGAGTCGTTTTTATATTTCTTTCAATTGTATTTTCCCATCTTTCAAAAGGAACAGTGCCACTCTTTCTCACGAGCAGGTGCTGTATAGTATTTCTCTTTGAAAGGGAAAAAAAAAACATCAAAAGGTAAAATACAGTGGGACTAGGTAGGAAAGTACTGAACGAGGTCACTGCTGGATGTTTCAAAAGTAAGAACTTTCTATTGCCCATTTGTTTATTTGTGTCCAGAGTTTGTGGACAGCCCTTGGAAGAAAGGAAGGGAGGGGAAACAGAGAGAGAGAGAGAGAGAGAGAGACATGCATCAGCATTCGGGATAAGGGAAGAGACTCACAAGTCAATAACAGGATGTGGGATACCGACAGAGGGAAACTAACGTTACTATACAGATTACACTTTTACTATTCTTGTTGATGTAGATAAGGAAAGTGCGACTGAAGGGGGAAACACTTTCGGTACGGCGTATTTATTTGTATGAAGCTTCGCACATTTCCTTTCCATTCAGATGACCCGTTTAATCGGTCTGTTTGTAGTCAGTTTGTGTAGGGGAATTCGAGTTCTTCGTTGTTTCCGAGAGAGCTAATCAAGACAATGCTCCCTCACAGGAAATCTTGGGGGTGCAAAATTGTTTCGTTCTATGAAGACTCAGAAGCCTTTTAAGGATTTTCCATTCTTCATCTAGGGAATGACCTACTTTTTCACACTAAAAGAAAAGTTCACAATAGAAAAATAAGCAACTACGTGGGAGGAAATGGTTAAGATGTTAAACTATAATACTAAGGATTTTTCTTTGCAGCAACTGCTCTGTTTCTTTTTCAGCGCTATAGCCAAGCAATTCTTTGTAGAAAATGAAGTTCTAATATCGCTGAACTTGAAAATCTAAACAATAATTTCTTTTATAGCAATGAGAATGAGCCACATAAATGCAATGTCTTCAAAAAACAATCGTGAAATTATGCGTTGCTCGTTCTCCTTTTAAATACTGCATAAGAGAATGGAGAATTTGTAAATTATTGTTAGACTTTCCTGCCTCTATAAAAATCCGAAACGTTGTTCCTTTCATTGCCAAATCTGGATTTAAACATTGTTAATAGGATCCTGTAATGGCAGCAACATTGTGGTTATAAATATTGTCTTGATATCACATTCGGTACTAATCCAACTAACTGAAAGTACACTGACCTGGGTGGCCGAGTAGTTAGCGTACACACTCTCCACTATGTCTACTAACCAACAGGCCTCGGGTTTGAATCCATTTGTGATTGTCTTTAGTTAGAAGATAATTTTGTCATCCTGTGTGAAACAGCTGTTCCTCTTATTAGAGGCCTCAAGTGGCTTGAAAACGTTCCATGTTTGGTTGCTAGAATATTTATGGATTATGCATATATATCTACTCTATAATATAAAATGATAGACTTTTTGAAACTCAGGGGGCTACCCTGAGTGTCGAGTCTTCAAAATTCGAGTCATCAGAATTCAAAGAGAATCGGCCTACCAGTCCAGAACTCGGGGGGGTTCTGCGCCAGGGGGGGGGAGGAACTCCCTTTCGAGTCTTCAAAATTCGAGTCATCAGAATTCAAGGAGAACCGGCCTACCAGTCCGGAACTCGGTGGGTTGGGCGCCGTAAGTGTCAGGGGGAGGACCCCCCTAGTATATACATATAAAATAAATAATCTTAGGTCACTGACGGTACTAATCAACTGTAAAATAAAAAAAATTTCCTTTTTATTCTGAATTTACGAGTTCGTAACGTACAGCTTTTAAAACATTTTAGCATTTATAACATTTCCACATAATCTTAATTGAGTATTCTCTCATATACTATGAAATTTCTACTATCAATTGCATGAATTCTCTGGTTTATACATGCGTTGGGAGTAAGAATTAAAGCTTTACAGACGGAAAAAATCATTTGACATGGATCTGAGATCAGATCACATAATACACTACTGTTGACAATATAGAAATTCTCGCTTATTTATTGAGATTTGAGCCCAAGTCTTTCAAATAAACAAACAAACAAACAAACAAAAAAACATATACTGTACCAATATTCCATCTCTTTTTATTATTGCGAATATTTTTGTGTAAACATTTTCGTTTCACCTCACATCCATGCCCGAAAATACCATCACAAATAACAAGTATTTTCCACTTCATTTACCCAAAACATGTGCTAAGTTGCATGAGGTGGTATGATACATCTATGTCCGATAAAATTTACGAGTTCGTAACGTGAAGCTTTTAAAAACATTTTAGCGTTCATAACAACATTTCCACATTTGCAATGATAACTACACTATATCCACTTTGGTACTTGGTAATTCTCTTGATGGTTGATTTCGAAGAAAATAAAATCCGCAATCATATTAAGGATATGTTTTTTGGCCATCTGCTGTTTAGTATCAAATTACATACATGGTAAGAGTCTAGTTTGATGAAATAAATAATGCTTTTTTTGTTTCTGTAGATTTAATTATTCAAAGCCGGAAAAATTATCTAATATTATTATTTCTGATTCACGTCTGTCACATTTTATGCAGTTAATAATAGAACTAGTGTTTTCGAAAAGACAGTTATTTGGAATTAGCATGTACTGAATGATATGAATGGTTGTCATCTTCCTTCTAGGGGATGACACTTGAAGAAGAAGAATTATATGAGATATATTGCATTCGTACAAGATACAGAAAAAAGTGAAATACAAGGTCCTTGTAGTCCTTTTCCTTCACTTCTGAAACCGCTGATAATTTTCCTCCTTTGAGATCACTTTCAACACTGTCCGTTTCGGGCTAGCTCTCCGAAACGTCCTCGAATCTTCGTCCTTTCGGCTGAAAATTCATCTTAGAGAACAAAAAAAAAAAAAAAAAAAAAAAAAAAAAAAAAAAAAAAGTTAAAGGAAGCTACTGAAGAGTACGAAGGCGCTGGATCAAGCCATGTTATTTATTGTTTTCTTTGTCCAAAACTGCTGCTCAAACAACACACTGCTGAGCATTGTCGTGAAACAACTAGTTCTGCATGTGTTGCTTTTTTTGCATTAATCAATTCCTATACACCTTTCCATTCGAACCTCTCTGACCTTTCCACTACCTCGTTTCTAGACTTTGTAACATTTCAAAGCCTCTCTGCAAGGAGTTTTACCGAGTTCAAAACAAAACAGTGGAGGCATTGCTTTTTCTCATCACTCATTTCAGATCACAATAAAATGCTACGCAATTAAACCTCTTAGATGAACACTGCAAGCTACTGTAATAACTCATAATGGAGCAAATAGCAATACCTAGCGGCAAAGGAACGCGTATACTTCCTGTCGTACGTCACCCTTGGAGCCAGTCCTGAAATTTTTAGGTAGCTCCTCATATTATTTTTTGTCGTGTATCAGTCCCCCCCCCCCCACACACACAGAGTTCAACAATTGTTTGTATAAAAACAAATAAATACTGTATTGAACGTTCTTCCATTGGACGGTGTCCTTAGGCATGACGCTGTGCTCACAACACGATATGACATCTTCAGCCTCATAATTAGAAAACTGAAAGATCTTATATATCAGAAAGTAGAATTATTGCAGACTATTTCCGTGAACAAGTGCGTATTAATATAAAATTTTAAAGAATACTAAATTCTCAATTAAGTAATATTTCAAAAGCTGCACTAAACGTGCCGCTAAAAATATCATACCAGTACAAATATCCGATGAGTAGTGTTCGTAATAATATCACTTTATTTTTCTTTTTAACAACTAAAACTCGCTTCAAGATTATTTTAAGAAGTCTTTTATTAACGTGTCTTCTGAAAACCATTCAAATACACATTTCTTTCTTTAATGAATTCTAGAAAATCGCAGACCCCATGCGCAAAAAAAGTGTTGTTTTACCGCAGAACTTGACCCTTGCATGAGGAATGCTATGTTTTAAGGCTAAAAGAGAGCTTCATCCTATTTTCACAAGTGGGTTCTGGAATTCGAAATAAGCAATACATTAGACATATGAAGAGCCAAAGGCTTCAATTCGGCGACATATAACTTGTTTAAGTTAAGGGATATTACATCCCATATCGTTTCTTTGCCGAATAAGAAACTCAAAGAGTTTCATGCCGAATATAGTAGAAACTATATAAAGTTCGGCGATTCCAAGCGTAAGCAAATATCTGGATACTGCAGCAACTGACTCTTAAGGTAGTGCAAGCTGAGGCAACTCATGTCTAAGGTGGAGCAAGCTCCGATCACTATTCTTGATATTTACCCATAATGTGAACTTAGCTCCTAGGAGCTGTATTACTGTTCAACATTTTGAGAGGTCACTACCCAGACCGGTTTCAACCTTATGAGTAAGTAAAGCCGTCTCTAAAAATTCGGACGATCCCTAGGCCACTCAATCGTGGGCGAAAGACCGTCCATCTCAGCGTTGGCTCCACTCAGTGATGGCCTTCCACCTACACGCCACCACCGAGCAGAACCGCTCAAATTCCGAAGAAAATCATTCACCGACAAAACCCCTCAGCGGACCGTGCCGGAGAACACTTTCCCCGGAGACTCAAATTGCTCCCTTAAGGCAAAAACCTTAAGAGAGCGAACTCATAATAGCCCCCACCGATTTCAGCCCTTTTTGAGGCTTCATCAGTGAGTAGCTAGACCTAGTTAATATCAAGTTTGTAGCGAACAGAACTTATCACCCTTCTATGAGTATTGCCGAGAGGTGTCCTAATAAATTATTAGACATATGAAGAGCCAAAGGCTTCAATTCGGCGACATATAACTTGTTTAAGTTAAGGGATATATATCCCATATCGTTTCTTAGCCGAATAAGAAACTACTGTTCAACATTATGAGAGAAGGTCACTACCGGTCTGGGTAGTGACCTTCTCTCATAATGTTGAACAGTAATACAGCTCCTAGGAGCTAAGTTCACATTATGGGTAAATATCAAGAATAGTGATCGGAGCTTGCTCCACCTTAGACATGAGTTGCCTCAGCTTGCACTACCTTAAGGGTCAGTTGCTGCAGTATCCAGGTGTTTGCTTACGCTTGAAATCGCCGAACTTTATATAGTTTCTACTATATTCGGCATGAAACTCTTTGAGTTTCTTATTCGGCTAAGAAACGATATGGGATATATATCCCTTAAATAAGCAATGCATTACTTATTCTAAATTTCATTGTGTGAACTTTCCATAAAATTGTTGTGTTAAGCAGTGATGGGTTGTTTAAATAGATTCAAACAGAGCAATTTGAAGACATTTTATAATTGACTCTAATTCTATTTGTAGAGACGACCTCTTTCATTAAAAAGACTTGAGTTTGAATTCCTTTATGAAAATTTACAGGGTGCTATTCTGTCGGTAGCGAAAATTCCTTTGATTAAAGAAGAGACATGGAATTTAAATTCTTCCCTGGAGGCCAAGAATCATTATAAGAATTTTTCAAATGAAAGGTGTGTTAGCAGTATCATGTGGAGATATTAGGGTTTCCCCCTCCAGAAAACTGTTTTTTATTCTCCCCCACCCACCAGAGTAACGCACACTACAGAAACTGAATGAAAAGAAGCGCACACCGTTAGCAGTCTTACTATGCGGATATGATTAATCATCCTTGCATCATCATTAATTCAGTTTATATGAAGCTTGCTACTGAAGACCATCGAGTCTAACACTCTTTGTTTTCTTATTGTGTTCTTCACTTTCTGGTCTCTTTTGTGCTTTTTTAAAACTACGAGTAAACGAGATTCCTATATTCACTGTCTTTTTTACACTAAATATAATAATACAGTTATTACACTGAAAAAAATTCTGATACTGAAAATAAAAAAATATTTCTGATACTCAAAATAATACATTTATCATTATTACAGGAAGTAATAAATGTATTATTATTTTCCTGTAGTAATAATATATTTTTATTATTATATAGAATTGTGGTGGTGATGCCGAATCATTTTGGCCCACAGGCCACATTGATCATCTTCCACATTTACTGCAGACCATATATTAATACTTGAGGCTTTTTTTTGCGACGTTCATTTGCAAGTAATATGGTAATCCTGATAAGATTCAAGTCTATACTTATTTCAGTATACGTTTATTCGTTTTCTTAGAAGCCAGTTCTGATTGACGCACACCCTTCAGTTATATAAACTGGTCGAGTTTGGTTGTGTTATGTCAGTCTTCGCTGGTCGAAGAAAAATGTTGGCAGACCAAGTTTAGTACGTAGATTGAGTAGTCTACTGATTTACTACAATGTGGTCCTTAAAAGGAAAGTGTTTTTTTCACTCGATTACCACAATCACAGAAAATTAAAAATTCTTTAACAGTGATCGGTATCTTAAAGTGGACATGTCTATATTTGCTGAATTAGGAACTGGAATAAAATTTTTGACTTTTACGAGGAAATACAGTAAAAGCGATACTGAAATCATGCTAAACTAGGCAATTCCATTGCCTAGTTTAGCATGATTTCAGTATCACTAGATTTCAGTATGTTTACTGTATAGTGGCATACAGTAAACAGTCCCCGTTTACTGTATGCGTTTACTATATTTTTCTGAACTGATTTTGCAAGAAAATTAAAATATAAGGCTCTCAGTATTTACGGATTCTTTACAACGTTAAAGACACTCAGATATGTTTTGAGCGTTTGGGATTTCTTATATCAATCCTTCCCACTAATGGTTGTAAATCTGCAGCGCAATTTAGTGCTATGCGTGAAGGGAAGTTAGTTGATCTGGGAATCATGTAGTGAGTTTAGTAGTCTCACATCATGAGATGAAATTCATGTACCACTTAAAGGTACAGGGTGTTCGGGATAAATTTGACAGTTTCGTAAGGAAAAAGAAAATCTTCTTTGTATCTATTAAATTTAATGAATTGACAAAAAAACATTACAGGCAGAGTTAATTACAATACTATCAACAAGATTTACTCAAAATAACCACCATTAGCATCGATCACAGCTTCAATTCTGCTTCGGAACCTCGAACAAGCTGATGCTACAGTCTCCCTGGGAAGGGCCGCAAAAACTGTTTTAATTTTATCCATTAACTGGGCTTTTGTATTACTGGAAGTGCGATTGGTGTCTTTTTCAACTGCGCCCCATACAAAATAATCCATGGGGTTAAGGTCTGGGGAGTTTGGAGGCCAAACATTTGGACTGGTGAAGTCGTAGAAATTTTCAGACAACCATTTTTGACTTTTCCCAGAGGTGTGGCAAGGGGCCGAATCCTGCTGCCATACATACGGCCTACCATTGGCTACCCTTGTTATCCAGGGCTTGACTACAGTTAGCAACTCCACGAACAAAGCCCGAATTCCAATGCCAGGGTTCTTCAACACCTGTTCCTGCAGATTTGCGAGGAATTCTGCTGTACGAACGCAATCAGATCGTCTGCTAGGGATCTTTCTTCTTGCTACATCCTCGTAGTCACCATTGCAGTCTCTAGTTCATGCCTGATTGTTTTTACTGTATTCAGGGAGCATTGGGCAGCAGTCGTAATATCCTTATTTTGACGAATCATCATGATACAAGTTATTCTCTTCCATGATTCAGGTGGGTTCCAGCTATCCATCCTTTCTGACATCTTGTATATGAATGAAGAAGGGTCCAAACTTTTAAATGAAGAGAAGTGTGTGTTAATACATGTAACTTACGGAAAAATATAATTAATTATAAATATGTCAAATTTATCCCGAACACCCTGTACATGAATCTCACATCATCCATATTCATGCCTTTGCGGGATTTGAACCCATAGCTTGTAGGTTTTAAAACCGGAGACACTACCTACAAAACAGATACAGGAGCCAGACAAGTGAACATTGCTCCAACAAAAAGTAGGGCCTCTTTTATTATCAATATCACTCGTCTTTTTGCATGCAGTTCTGTTTCGCCCCCACTTGGCCATCCGCAAGTTCTTCGATTTCAATTGTTAATAATCATATAGTAGATCTCAGAGCATCCCAGAAAAAGTACTTGCCCATTTTAGGTAATTTTCTTATGAAACACTTTTCGGTGCCATATATACAATTACTTGTGGTATTATTATCGAAGAGCTCATTACTTGAATTCCAGTAACTCCTCTTAATTTATCCTCATAATTATTGTTGAGAAAGCGAATGTAATTTATATACAAAATAACGTGTCAATCAAGTTCTTACCCTTTTCACTGTTGATAGTTTACTAGCTTTCGGAATAATAGCTTTATTTTGAAATTATAAACGAGATTATGTATTAAAATTTTTCTTCTTTATTGAAATACCCTTTAATGTGATATAACATTATATTATATATGACTTCATATGAGATATATAAAAAACACAGTTATCGGTGAGGAGGTCGCAGTTTCTATTAATGGAAAAGTAATTGTCTTAATAAGTGGTAATAGAGAATATCATTACTTTACACACACACACACACACACACACACACACACACACACACACACACACACACACACACACACACACACACACACACACACACACACACACACACACACACGCGCGCGCGCGCACACGCACGCACACAGGAGCCAGACAAGTGAACATTGCACCAACAAAAAGCAGGGACTCTTTTATTATCAATATTACTCGTCTTTTTGCATGCAGTTCTGTTTTGTCCCCCCCCCCTCTTCCCCGACTTTTCTCATTGAGGTAGTAACAACAAAGGACCTGCGCTCTCATCACGTGTTTCTTCGCTTGTACACGCGGATGCGCAACGAGGATCGTTATGCTGCTATTAGAGAACACTGATTAATGTGCAGTGTGCACGCACACCCATCTTCTGATACACTGAATAGTGGCTTCAGTTCAGTAACGATGCTCTTTCTCTGTGCGTTTATTTTATCCTATTAGAGTTCTCCTGAAGATTTCCCCCATTTTCTTGACGATTATTGTTTGGCAAATACGTATTGAGTAGTACTATATATGATCCTCTCCTTTTCTATTCGCACTTTTTCTCTTATTTCTCTTTTTCTGTTATCTTATTTCCACACTCTATTGTTTATTGCATTTTCATTCATATTCTGTTATCTCTCTCTCTCTCTCTCTCTCCCCTTGTCCTATTTAATTTCTCTCTTGTTATTTCTCACAATCTGTTATTTCTGTTTCTATTTTCTATTTCTCGCTTTCTCATTTCAGCTAATCTGAACCCTACGTGCATTGAATGTATTGAATGCAGAATCTTTCTCATTATTGGTTGATAAATAATTTCAGTCCTTTTTAAAAAAAAAAAAAACTAATACAAGCCCTTTGGCTGAAAAACTTTGATCAGAATCTTTTCTGATCTCTACACTAAGGTTCCAAAATCACAAAACTATCAGCCAACTCTCAATAATTATATGGCCATAGTTTTACAACCTTTCGCAGATGGAAGCATTAATAAATAGATACGTGTGAATGTATAAAAATGTCCTAGAGGACATCGGCAAATCGTACTGTTTTGATATCTTCAAGTGAAATTTAACTCCCTATCATTTTTGGGGGAAGGAAATCAAAGTTATAGAATGTCAAGCATCCATTCCCGCACCTACATATAAAAAGATTTCCCGCTTTCTTGGATGCATTTTGCAAAGATGGGTTTACTTCCATTGCTAGCACTTCGAATGGCAAAGGAACAATAAATGTGTCTCGTGGGATTAAGCTGATCTTTCAACTCTCTTTTCTTACTGCACCTCTGAGAAATATATCTTGCAAGTATGGTGCATTTAATATTTAACTCTCTTTCATTCTTGATATTTTATCGATTTGAAACCAGGGAGTAAGTTGAAGAGATAACATTGGACTCTCCAGTGTAAACCTCTTTGTTCATGAACCACTACCAATTTCAGTTTTTATGAGTCATTTTGTTCTACTAGAAGGTGTAATTACCGTGCAACTATTTGGCAAAGTCTGAAAAAACGAGCATCTAACAACACTGATAGTAAGATTCACTATTTCAGTTTCTTTAGACCCCTTGAAGTCTTCAATCAACTGTCCAATCACCTGACGAATTTTGCGCTGCCCAGAGTAATCAAACCACTCACTTAACGACCTCTGTAGAATTTTAACTTGTTATTAGGGAGGCGGCTGCACATTTCGAATCCCAGGTAACTACACAGCTGTTTAAGAAAGGACACGACTCCTGAGAACATAAAGGAAATGAAAGAAGACAGGAAATGAAACAGAAAGCGATAGCATACAAAACGGAAGGAAGCCGATATGCATAATTAAAAAGGAAAGCACCAAAACGATCGGATAGAGAGGAAAACAAAGAGAAAGATAGATAACATAACAAGCGAATGTGAAAGTCATTTCAAACATAAACGTGTGCATTACCAATAAACCTTGCTATAGCAGCTGAGAAAATGTGAAAAGCGAGTTATAGTTACAAGAGTGATGCAATGGGATGTCATTTGCAGGTATACCGACATAAAAATGACTCATATTATTGTAACTATTACTTTCAGGTATTATGGCGATTACACGAGAACACGTGAGAGAACTCAGGGTTTTTTTTTGTTCCGCAGGAAAAGCTTTTGAAACCTTTTTTTTTTTTTATAATGAGGGATTAAGAACAGTCCGATCATATTATCAAAATCATAGATCACATTGAACGATCCTAAAATTAAGGGCAGGGTTACTTATGACTAAGATTTTACTCCGTTAATAGAGACAGGTTTGCAAAAAAACCAGGCCTTGGACTACTGCCATTTAAATTGATGTCTGTCACTGAACTCCTCTGCTCGTCATCACTGAACTGAATCGACCGTCAGAGGACAAAGCGTCAATACGCGCTTTTCGTATCGATGCAGCTTTGAAATCTCTCTGCGTTGTGAAGGAATGAAAATGCATATGAACAATAGATGATGAATTGTGCACAATCTATGCTTTATTTTATTATTCGTTGATCGAAATTTATTTTGTCTTTACTTTTAGGATTATATTATTTGATCGAAAGACGGGATATAGTGAATGTTAAAACATAAATGTTACTGTTTCATCATACTTGTTTATAGTTTTGTTCTGCTATAAGACTTGACTGGGCCGACGGTTTGATAAGCCAGAAACTCTGCTATGGAGACTAAACGTGAATTTCTGATATTACTCCTGATCTCCAAGTCACTGATATCGCACTAAGCAATGAAAATTGTCTATCATTCAAATATTTTTTGAAATATATTTGACAGTTCTTGACCTACATCCTGTAAGTGGATAAGCAAAGATTCTATTCCAGTCGACCAATAGAGGCGGTGTATGCCAATTTTGCGGAAAGTAATTTTTTGTTTGTAACTCCTGACAATTTCTTGACATCTTTTGCCCATAGCTCATTACAAGTTAATCTGGACTGTTGGAAACATCGAAACACAGAACCAACCAGAACCAATCATCACAATATAAAGAAACATCATGTAATTATTATTACTTGACACCTCCAGGGAGTCCAACGACTCATCGAGGGAGGGCACCTACTCCATAACTCTCTGTCTCCACCATTCAATCCACCAGCGACAACGAACTGCAACTACACCAACGCCATCTTCTGCCCACTACCACTACTAATATTTTCACAGACAATCACGGCGGGATTCGAACCCGCGGCCTTTTGGCTGGAGAGCGGATACACTGACCACTCGGCCAACCAGGCCGGCTAATTATTTGGCTAAATAATTGGCTAACTGCATTTACACGAATTAGCAATGATTGTGCTATGTACTTGCTTGTTAGTGTAATTATTATTATTGCAATTTTAATCATATAAAAAAGTAAACTACAACATGTAATATTATATAACTTGTGTAACTCTGAACTATATAATTGTAAATTATTACTGTAAGTTTTAAAAGAGGTATACCGTGAGTAGACATATCGATACAAAATTAATAACGGAAAAAACTCACGTACAAAGATTATTTAATAGTATAATTTTCGCCTTTTTGTGCTTAATGTATTTTTTAATTAATTTGAGCTTAATGTACTGAAGATGCCTGTGACACACAGGCGAAAATTATACTATTAAATAATCTTTGTACGTGAGTTTTTTCCGTTATTAATTTTGTATCGATAAATTATTACTGTGATTGTTATTTTAAAAAATAGCAAAAAAAACTATGTTATCATCATTATTAGTGAAACTTCATTACATGTAGCACTTAGTACTGAACCTTGTAAAATAATATATTGAACGTTACTCAAGATGATCATTGTATATATGTAAATATTTGAGAGATCAATAAAATTATTATTATTATTCCTCAAAAAAAAAAAATCTGTGTACATTCATCTCCAAATGCATACCAGTTACAAGTTATAAGACTTCATTATTTCTAGTTTATTATAGTTCTTGGAAGATAACGAAATGTATTTAACATTATTTTGTAAACAAAATAGTCACATTTAGGTTCAATAAGTTTGGATTAAATTTAGAACTTTGCATATCTCTGCTTTTTTGGTAGTTGACGAAACCCGGAAGATGAGAACTTGCTCTGGAGATCTCGTTTATGTTCAGTTTAATGTTAATATATATTTTTATTTTTATAATTCGTAAAATTAACAGTTCACACCACTAGCATTTGAGAACATTTCAACTAGTTTCTTGAAGGATACCCAGCACCCCTTCCTCAGCCAGAAAACAGTCACAAATTTTGCAGCATTTATTATTTACTAATTTCAGTAAATAATAAAGATCGGTAAATCGATCGCGTACTTCAAGAATATCAACGTAGACAAAATTTATAGGCATGATTTATTATTTCTTCCTGCCTCTTCCAATCACTGTGTTGTAAGACCACTTTCGAAAACCCGAAGTAAGTGTTTGATTAGAAATGTGTGGCACAAAACTCGTGCAATCTATTCGCCTGATTTATGATTGAGGTTGACAACGTCATTTATATTCCATTAAAGATAGCTGTGTAATAGTTTTCCCAGATAGGATGCCAATTTAGTGTTAGCAGTTTCTCATTCGTATGCAAAGAATGTACACTTACGATGGCCACCAAGATAAGAAGCTACACTCCATACAGCACCTTAGTAAACACTGGGCTCCTTTTCTCCATCTCTATGAAAAAGAATGTTATTTTGTTATATATTATGCTAAAGTACGTGTAATTTGCAAAAGTATATTTTTATTCCCATATGAATTTTATGTTATTCTCAAGTATCGCTCTTCCCTTCACCCTTTGGACTTATCCCAATTCAGCAATTTTGTTTTCATAATTTTTCTAAAAGGATTGTGTTTTGTTCCTTTTTTTTACCTAGTTAACAGACATTAAATTTTGCATATTTCAAAATTAGAATACGTTGAAAGAAATCTTAAGAATCTTCACGTTTTTGTCCAATATTAAAAGCATTAGTTAGCAATTTGAATCTGGTGTGAATTAAATTTTAATATCACTTGATTTTAAGGGGACGTACAGACTTTCACTTCAGGATAGTAAGAACTCAACAATAATTAAATCATGGAAGGTACATATAGAAACATGGTACCAAGTTCAGGTAATCTGGATGCAGAAAGACAAACATGGAACTTACAAACAGTTATATGAATTATTTAGAAGTTAAGTTTGGTGTTGAGAAATTAACGAATAGCGAAAACAAAGTAGAACACAACATTGATGAACTTTAACATTGCGTATGGGACAAGACGGAACGTATCTTTCGAGATTTCTTTTTTTTTTATTTAAATCAGTGTGGGTTTCAACAAATTTTGTGTTTGAAGCTTCCGTTGAAAAGATCGAACAGAGAATAAATTCCTATTAAAAATTGAACCTTCAATATCACTTCTCATGAGTGATTTCTGCGTTGGGGAATTGCATCCGCATCGTTTTCATCCCTCAAATGGTGCTTTATTCCGATTTCCAATCTTGATTTCTCTTAGTAATCGTATATTGGGACTTATATCGGGGATTTGAGCTAATCAAGACTTTTAGAAAAGAACGTGGTCATCAGATTTTCCTAGCTGATATTTTATGTAAACTGAAGTTATAATTAATTGATTTGCGACTACCATGTAAAATATTTAATTTGATAAAATACTACATGTATAATTAGTTAAAAAATTAAGGACCTTATATAGTTTGCAGTCTTGAAAAGTAACTTATGTTTCTCTCACAGTATTTTTATCCGAAAATCAGTCTCATCTGTGTTATTTTGTAAAATCAAAACTGTTTAGTTAATAGTGCAATTGCAAATTTATGGCTATCCTAAATGTGAATGACCTTACTGCAATATGATTTGTATAATAACCTGGGGAATCATCAAGGAAACGGTTAGTTGACTTGTGAGGGATGCACTTGGTCTTAAATCGGGTAGCATAAAAAGTGTGCTGAGTCGCTTGTTAGGCAATGTCCCCCCCCCGCCATAAAAACGGTTTATATTTCTGGAATTAATGTAAAGAATACGTGTATCCACGTATTCTTTACATTAACTGATCTTACGAAAGAAATCTCATATTTTATTTTAAAAGGAAATAAAGAAATAGATCCGACAATAAACTAACTGATACTGGTGTAGTGACAGAAGTTAGTGGTAGGTGGCTATGACAAAACGATAAGCCCATAACTAAACTGGTTCTAGTGTAGGCGAAGATGATAAAAGGAAGTGCTGCAGACAGAAAACAAGGCGAAAGGCGACATCGATAACTTCCTAGGTGTTTGCTGGATGAGAGCAGCAATAGACGGAAATAAGTAAAAGCGACTGGGAGAGGCTTTCATCCAGTTAACTTGCCACCGGTTGTTATAGCGACTCTGGCCGACATGAATAGGGCGTTCTAGATGTAAGTGAAGTCGTAATCTCTTAGATTTCATGCGGAGTTTAGATAATCATCGCTTTCCATTTTTCAAACTAAAGTGCTTTTGATTTGTACTTGGCGGTTTCTTTCTGTTTGCTTTCTGTCTGCATTTCTCAAATTTTACTTCAAAATTTGAGAAATGCAGGGTTTCAAGTAATGAAACATTTCCATTTTATTGCCACGATAATTTATTTGGACTTTTATTTATTTCTACTCGATTTAATATTGATACTTTTTATGTTTTTTTTTTTCATTTTATTATTTAAAAAAATCATTGCTGTGACAAGCGACAATACCTTCATCCAAAAAGATCAAGTCGATTTACTTAAAATAACTTCAGATAAGATAAAACTTATTCTTACAGATTAATATAACTATTTGAGTAGACGAATATGAAGTCTTATTTATTCGCTCTTAAATTTCAATGCGTACGCACGGGTGTGTGACCAGCAATTAACACTACTCCCCTAAAACATTATAAGTATCAAGTATCATACCTATTAGAGAAAAAAAAATGCTTGCATTGCATTGTATCTCTTGCCTTTTAGGGGTTGTAATTATACAAGCTATTATAAAATATTACACACATAATTTTTTTCTAACAAAAAATAGAAAAAAGAGCACAATATATGCAAACATTTTGAGTCTGAATTAAATTAAACTGAATTAACGACTAGAGCGCTTTCTGAATGGCAAAACTTTGGTTGTGAAAGACGAGTTCGAATCTTGTTATTTCAAGTGAAGGTGAATTAATCGCTCTTATACTGAGATAGAAGAGTTCGTCATTCGGAAAGCATGCAAACCGGTCTGAAACTGTGCAGTTGATGGACATAATACATTTAATTATGTAAAATAGAGGTAGCGTGAATTGTGGTGTTCTATGGAGTGACCTGCGATTGGAGTTGTTGGACTCCATAGCGATGTCTAACAAATCATAATGGTAGTACATTGTAATCAATTCATGTTTCTAAAACATGAATGTCTATCTACTAGTACTAGTAGAATGTTAATCAACGGCAAACTAATATGACTCGATTAGAATAGATCTGGAAATATGCACTATCTTGTCGTCATAAGAAAATATTTTAGATATAGAAAATCTTTAAAGTAAACTCCTAACAGAATTCTAGCTTCAAAAGAAACACGAATACTTGGAATTGTTCACTAGATCATTGCTTTTTATTGAATGACTTTTCTAAAAAAAATTCTTCCAAGTAGAAACAGTTTTTTAGCATTAACTTTCAGTATAATTAGAAGGGACTGGGAGGCAGGGATTTGACGGTAGATATACCACTGTTCTGATGTTGCAAATGTTGCAAAGATAGGCAAGATAATTACGGATATGACTGAAATGCAGCACTTACAGAACGATTCGAATAGGCTGAAATTGCAAGTGAAAATGGATACCGGTTCATTGAAGTTATGCATTTCGGTGTAATGAGATATTCAGTGGCGTATCACATTGTAGTTATTATTGAAGAAAATGATCAGGCTATGGATCTTTGAGTTTTGATAAATAGGAAGCTGAAGGTCAAGGACCACATATAAATGATGCAAATATGATACAACCAAGAGGATGATGGCAATGCTGAAAGGTTCGACTTATATGGACGAAAACGTTATTTTGCCACTCTATAAGCCTTGATATGACCTCACTGCATTACCTCCGATTTTCGAGGTGATGCAGATACAGTGGATAGAGTGCAAATGAATGTGATAAAGATGATATTGGCACTGCTGAATGTAGATTATGAGGATAGACTGAGAATGTGTGGACTGCAGATGATAGCAAACAGGAGAAAGAAGAAGGGTGATATGATAGAGACCTATAAACTACAACATACCAGTAGATGGAATTTTTCATTTTATAAAAGGCTGGGAGAGGACTAGATGGAATCTATGGAAGTTTGCAATAAATTCTATCAAGAAAGGGGTGAGATGTAGATTTTTTTTTCTCATAGAACGGTGCCTGGGTGGAATGGTTTATCTTTTTGAGGCGGTGAGTGCAAGTTAGCGCATGAATTCAAGAAAAGGAATGGTTGGCGTGAGTGATGTATTGTCTCCCTCGAGTATGAGTCCTTGACTCCCTGGGATGTGCAGATATATTCAACTGAGCTTAGCAGCACAAAGCAAAGCAAAAAACATTACGACGGTTGATGTTTAAATTTAAACTAAAAATCTAATGCTGCCTTCTTACTCGACGATTTACTATTTTCCTCTGTAAGATATTTCAATTCCAACCTAGTGGAATACAAATTTTAACCTCAATTTTAGGACCTGCTTATCCATTTGGCCAATTAAATTATTCATGGAGCGGTCAATTTATTAAGCGCTCTTTCCCTTGTCATCTATGAAATTCACTAGGTTATGATGTCTTTTTGTTCCGTCAGGCTATATAAAAACAGATACTGCTTGCTGGGATGTGTGTGTGTGTGTGTGTGTGTGTGTGTGTGTGTGTGTGTGTGTGTGTGTGTGTGTGTGTGTGTGTGTGTGCGCGTGCGCGTGCGTGTGTTAGAGAGAGAGAGAGATTCAACATGGTAACAAGCTAACGATGTGACTACGTTTTAAATGATTCTGAGTGCATTATGATGGTTGGCGTTTGACCAATCGCTGTGCCGAGAGGTCACGCACAACAGTTCTTAAGGATCTTGAGAATGGTCGAATAATAACCAGAAGCCAACCATCCAACAAGTATTTGTTGATATAAGCCAATGGAAAGTGGTGATGCAGTACGAAGACGGTCTGAAACGTGTAGATTCAAAAGCATAATACCCCCGGACTCTATCATAGATGGTACAGCAGGCGAATAACTGAAATCGATATCTGTCAGCTAAAAACAAACAGTTTCTGATATAGTGGTCATAGGAATACAGACATTGTTCATCTGAGGAACGGAAAAACTCCTTGGTATGGTGATTTCCTTGAATCCTTCTAGTAAACGAAGAACCTTTATAAGGATTTTTCATCTGAAGGTGAGAATAGCCGGTCTCATACGGAAATAGAAGAGTTTTTCAACCGCAAAATAGGTAAAACAGCCAGGAGAACATATGCAATTTCAGACATAATACATCTCGTAGCCTTATTGTGTCTCATCCCACCCACAAAAGATTGTAAAGCATGTGTATCGTAGTACTACAGATGAGCTAAGGATTAGATAATCGGGGAACCTTTCTGTAGAGACTAAACATGGTACTTTTTCAAGGCACTTCAGGCCAGGATGTTCTCGGGTAATAAAATAATGTACTACCTAAAGATATTCATGAATCAATAGCCTATTAGTTGGAAATGCTGTTCACACTTCGATATAGCTAGGAACTGTGACAGAAAACGACTATGTTAACCATGTTTTAGCTATCCGATACTTTTTAATAAAGTCATAAATCAGTCTGGGTCGATTACGAAAAGAAATACGAAATGGGAGGTTCGGCAGCCGTCACTATTTTCATATGACTCATTTCAGACGAAAAGCAGAAAACAAACACCCACAAACGTCAGCAGCAAAGGGATCGGACTATGTTAAGACTGTTCGCTTTCATTCTGATTAACACACCTTTACAGAGAAGTAGCTGGGTTAGACATAAACGCATGAGACTGCGAGTCATACTTCGCTTTCGCTGTACAGTCGTCTGCAGACGATGGAATCAGGGGATGTGAGTATTCGCATTGCAGAGATTATACTAAGTAATGTTTCAGAAATGTTTCTATCCTAAAAAGCGATGACAACTTTCAAGATGTACTTAGCTATTGAAATAAGTCAACTTCTCTGGTTGTCAAACTTCCCTACCTCTCTTCAGATCTCATCACATATGAGAATTTTTAAGATTAAGATATACGTACAGACAATCTTTTGCCTTATCATTAAAGGACCTCCAAAGAATTATTGTCACAGAAATGATGTCAGATTACTCCAGATAGAGACAGTAGTAAAATCTTTGCCATTTTGAATTCAAGCTGTTATTAGGCAGATTTCTCTAGCAACTTCTAACGAAACAGTAAATAAAATATAATGCAGAAGTTCTTATAAAGAAAGCTGACTTTGTAAGAACTTGACTGCAGAGTTAATAAAGATAGTTTTATGGTATAAGTAAAATAGCTTCCACATATGACCTGAAGCAATATATTATACTTTGATTTCGAACTTTAAGTTAATAAACAAATTATTTCATCAAAAACTAGCGGAATAGATCTTATCTGACCTACGGCTATCACACAAATTATAGTAAATTAGGTTCCCTGTATTTTATTATTATTACAGTGATATCTCGATAATCCGAACCGCTTTTGTCCGAACTGTCCAGTAATCCGAACTGCGGTTTGAAAGAAAAAAAAGAGTTTTATTTATGACGTATTATTATTTTATGTACTATTATTTTTATTTAATAAATAAATAATAATAATTATTTTTATTCAATAATTATTATTTATTTGATTATTATTACAGTACAGTATTTTTTTATACTATCGATTGTACGGTTATACTGTAGGCCTATTTTGATTTATTGTGTGTTCACGTTTGCTTGGGAAGACGTCGAACTGAAGCAGTTCGAGCGTCATGGGAAAAACTGTGGCCTTCTAGAATTTACCAAGATAACTACGGTGATACACCAAAAGAGGAAATTCAAAACGTGCATAATTTGGTTAAAAATATAAATCCAGATGTTGAAATTTCACAAACAGATGTTATGAAATGGATTACAGGTAGAACCGAAAGTGAATTCGAAATCAAATCAGATGCTGAAATTATAAATATGACCCTATAGAATGAATTAGAAGACGATGATGATTATGAACTCGAAGAAAAAAAAGTAAAACACGAAGAGGCAGCTGACAGTTTTAATATGTGTATAGAATGGGCTAAGCAAAATGATGCGCCATTCCACCAAATTTTGTTGCTAATGCAGCTCCGAGAAGAAGCATTCGAAAAAGTTTAGCTTCCAAGAAGCAAAAGAAAATCAGTGACTTTTTTTACGAAGAAATAAAAAACTTTTTTTGTGTTATTTTGTGAAACTTTTCTTTTGTGTTGTGTACAAGAAAGTGATAATTTTTACGCAAATTAAGTTATGTACTGAACTATGCAATTTTATTAAATCAGAATCCTCAACAATACAGGTACATACAAGCTAAATTTTTTACTAAGATAAACATGTGTACTGTATTATTTTTTTTAAGTTTTACATTACAGTACAGTAGGTTTTTTTTTTCTATCAGTTGTTTCTATCTTAGGGGGGAAATTCGCTATTCCGAACGAGCACGGTTTTTATTAGTTCGGATTAGCGAGATACTACTGTATTTTTTTTTTTTTTTTTTTTTTGAAAAGCGAGTCTACTTTCGAAAAGTTGTGAATTTATAGTATATTTGAATCCTTAGCCCATTTTTTGGATGTGCTGAAGTTCAAATAGGGATCTTTTTCGAGCTGTTCGACGGCCCCTCCAAAATAGCGTGATAGTTTCATACGGCAACAAAAATACAACGCATTTTTACAAACATTCATGCCCACGATGCGATTTGAACCCACAGCCGGTATGGCTGGGGATCGGAAGCATTGTCCATGCTGCATGGGCAATGTTTCCTTGCGTGTGTGTGTGGGTGGGTGCGTGTATGTGTCTACACACACAAATTCGCTCACTTCGGGGTAAAGTCGTTATGGAAAAACAAGTATCTTCGCGTGCTTTACTGAATGCTATTTCGGCTTTATGTTTTTAAGATTTGATGCCAGTAACTATTACTATTTAAGTAATTATTACTGTTATTAACTATTACTATTATTAACTATTACTATTTGTTACTGTTTAACTGTAAACACTCAGTAATCCGGGGGGGGGGGAATTGCTTTAAAGAGAAGAAATGTTTGCTGCCTATTTTGCATATTTTATGAAGTAATAAATTTATAAATCTCCTAATGAGATTTACAAATATTTGTTTATTAGTATGGCTTTTATGGTGTAATACAGGACAACTTTAAAACAATTCTTTATAGCCATGTAGTTAATCTATAACTCGGTAGATGGCAGTAAGAGTATGATTAAACAATTTAATTTTCAATCTATTTAACTGATAGTCATAATGATATATATATACACACACTACATTATATTAGAAGAAATAAATCCTACTTTTTAAAAACATGTCGTAATATGTTACATTTAATCATCTGCAAAAATGTGTCAACGCATTTTTTAGAACTACCCAGCAAACTGATAAGTAGGGAGAATAAACATTATTTCTTCCTTTATGTCTAACACGTAGTGTCCCGATTTAAATTCACCTAACTTTCCACTAGCTTACCGAAAAATTATATAATTATCACAAATAAAAAAAGGCACTTTTAAGATTATCATGAAACAAATTTACATAATTTTCTGGTGGTGGTATACTGGTAATATTCCTAACGGACTCGATGACGTTTTTTTTTTTTTTTTTTTTTTTTGTATCCTTTCCTATATTAACATAAAATTAGAACTAATTTCACAAGTCGCCATTATTCAGAAAATGCATTGCGTTTTCTGAATAATGGCGACTTGCGAAAAAAGTGGATTCTCTTTATCTTGTGATGCAGACTCACTTTCTACAATATAGAAAACTGTTATCGAGAATATTGAAAGTTCATTGGATTTCTTGCGAAACAATAGGAAGTAAAACCATGAACTCATCGTGGTCACGTCTGTTCGTTTGACACTTCTTTTATATGTTAAATCAGTTGATGTCTGTTTATGAAATGTTGCATTAGGATCCTTATCAACTACATTCAGTTTTGGTCCATTTTAAGCATTTCACACAGAATGATCGAATAAAAAGGCTGGCTAAACATGTATGTGATGCCAAGATGGCAGAAAAAAAGACCCTAGAGGAAGACAAGATCTAAGTGTATTAATGCATTTAGAAGTGTCCTAGGAGCCTGAAAATATAAGAGCTGACAATATTGGAGTCCTAACAAATAACAGTTTGGAAGATGATTGGAGATATTAATAGGAGGGATGATAATAATAATAATGTACAATTCATTATGTAGTGCTGTCATAGTATCTTGTACACCCCTTAAAAAAACACCCCAAGAAGTTTATGACGATGATGATAATTAACAATTTTATTTACCTGTACACTGTCATTTTACTTTCAGAACATCACTGAAAGTGATTTACACATGTTACCATGGTAACGGATATATGAGTCTGTCTTGTGCTAAAATTCAATTAGCAGTCGTTAGGCTGAACGATTTTCTTCCGTTTTATCGCATATATGATTCATTTTCAGAATTTATATCATTAATTCAAATGTTAGGCGAATAAGTGATTACCACAAAGAGTTGCTCATTTCACAGTTCTTTTTAACAGTAAGTTTTAGCCCACTTGAAACATAATATACAGGTATGTACGAAAGAATGCTACTATATTAGATTTAAATATTTTCTGGAAAAAAAAAAAGACAAGCACTAGCAAATCTTGTAAATGAGAGTCTAGAGTGTGTTTATTAGGGGTGAACAATGAGTATGAGCTTTACGTATATCCAACCTGCAATTCGCTGGTCATGTATGCACCAGCATTTCCGGTAATAAATGTAGCTGCAGTGTATTAAATTTTCTTTCAACTCTTCTAGAAGACTCATTTTCCTGTATATCTTTTATCCCTCATGTAATAATTCCATAGGGAAAAAATTCGGTTTGATTAAGCGATGGCCAGGAACCTAGTTGTTGCCCGAAGGGGTATTTAGCTACCTCTTCGGGCAACATCCAAAGTTTTTTGCCCAGTATTTCCAAAATCTATCTGAAGATTTTGGAAATACTGGAGAACATCCCTGAAAATGTTATCAGGGATGTTCTTCGTGCTGCTGTAGAAGAGTGGTGTAGAGTTTTGATGGACACATCAAAACAATAACAACAACAAACCGTATTGTTTACTGTTTTTTCTTTCTACAAAAAAAGGGGACCTTGCGCATATGTGTTATTTGTACGTGCGCATGTCTGCGTGTAACACACACATAAAATAAAATAAATTGGGAGTTCATCAATCATGGTCATCATGTTACATTAGACAATAAAAATACATACTCCATTCTTTTAACATTAATAACCTAAGCATTCATACCAAAATGGAATCCGAACGTTCACCTCACTGTGTTTTTAATTTTAAAAACAATATAAAGTTTGCCACCAGGTATTGCGGATTTTGGGAAAATAAGAATAGTCATTCGTCTTCGGTGTCTACCGAACTGATAGAACCACAGAAAATGGTGACACATAAAAGAATCAAAAGATTTGGCATCAAAGGAAGACTATAATCTTAAACTGAACGTGTTTTGAAAAACTTCCGGCTGCTGTCCAACTGTGGCTTATCTGTTAATCCATTTTATCTAAACGCTAATGCCAATTTCTGTCACATCCATTTTTGGCAGCATGCCCATATGTACTGGGGGACTTTGTTTATTTTTCTTTTAGAAGGCGTCTGTGAGTCTATTGTTGTCTTCAACAATGGGAAGTCAGCAGCCAGTAGTGTGCATAGCACCTGACTGGTGACTCTATCCTTCCACAATGGAAAAACTCTTCCCCGTTCACCTGCTTTGGGGCTACAGGCAGTTGCGGTTATAGCAGTTGGCAAACAGTATTATACACTGCGTAACACAGATGGGATTTTCTCTCACTAGTTTATTATTTAACTTCATCCAGAACGAACTAGAATTTTCATGGGACAAAATAACCAGCAAATAAAGAAACTAGAGACTTGGAACTTTTCAGCTAGAAAAATGAAATCGCATCTCTTATTTTTCATTCTAAATGACGCTTTTTAGCCAAATTGCTCCTCTCTTTCTCTCTCTCTCTCTCTCTCTCTCTCTTTCTCTGTTCATTTTTACTTCGTCAGATATATTTTAAATGTGGATGTTTACTCTTCCATAGCCTGTCATTTCAACATATATTTTATATACGGTATGACGCAGACATACCTACAGGCAAAATTTGGAAAATTTATAATTAGCAATAGAAATCATAATTGATCGTATCCGTCTGTCTTTCTCTGCGGGTACAATAATTTGTTTTGATTATTTTGTTTCCTTTTGTAGTGATAATATACGAAACACTTTTCTAAGGACAAAAATGACAAGTTATTCCATATTTTGCCAAGCGCCAAACAGTGACAGCAGAGAATGGCTGTTTAAATAATGATGATAACTAGAAGGCAGACAACAATAAAATAGAAACGGCGCTGCATTTTCCGTAAAGATCTCTAAATGCCATATTATTATAACTATTTCACGTGTTCCTGAAACTTATGTTTTCCCTTGACCGCTTCTTCAGATCCACTCCTGCACTCCAGATACTTTGCAAAGGCGAAATAATGGAACACTTGAATGTAAAGCTACAAAACTGGCAAAACAAGCTAAACTGGTCTGTACAATTAATGTGCGAAGTTTCTAAAAAGCTTGCTTGCTTTTCACAGCTATTAGACGTAACTACGTATTCTTTCTTTCTTTCCATGGACATTCAAAAGCAGTACCTTGTCATAAGTTGGAAACTAGTAGTCATAATGCAACTGTCATTACTGTTTATATATTTGAATTACTTGTGTTTGTTAAAATCGAGCATTTTAGACGTGACGGCTTATTTTTGTTTAGCTGGTGTTAAGAACCTCATGAACAAGCTCACGTACAGTATTTCTAATATCTATGAGATATCTCCCCTTACTCATATACCGAAATAAATAGTCTGGTGTTATATATACAGTATATTACATTGCGTCTTTCGCTATACAGCGATATATAATTCTCTGTGAATGTAGGGTCATAAAGATGCAACAACCTGTAATATTTCTGTCACGATCTTATGGTGTGGTGCGCAGGGTGGTTCACATTAAAGTACCCCTATTCAGAGCAGTTCTGCAGAGAGAACCAGTAAACAAGTAGTAAAAATGAATTATTTCAAAAATGACCGATTGGGGAAGTATGGTGCTGGGGAGTTGGAGAAACTTGCATTACTGTGAACCGGATCGTATATGGTTTTGAAATGATTCAGAGTCAGTGACAATAGTTATTGGGTGATTTTTATTTCGCTCACAACATCTTGCATCAACACAACAGTGTTGATGGAGAACTTCCCCACATAGGATGTGAAGTTCAACAATTATTGCGTCAACATTTCACAGGGCATAGAGTAACCAATCACTCATTTTCTATGAAATGGAAATTGCATTCACCAGACCTTAACCCCTGTGACTTTGGGCTGTAGGATTACAGCCCAAAGTCACAGCGGTTAAGTAAAAATCCTAAAGTAAAAACAAAATCACAGATCATTTGCGAAGCCTTTCGACTGATTGGTTGCGCTCCGCTGTGGACAACGTTGTATGGCAGTATCATTGATCCTGCACAAAGGCCACCACATTGAACGTCACCTCCATTGATCATCTGAATCTCCTTGAAAGCTTTATGTGATATGTTTATTTTATACCATCCATTAAGGTAATTACACATTAAGGTAATTTTTTCCGCTTACAGCGCAATATTTCCCCTGTTGGCCATTTTTGAACTTTGATCAACTAACCGTGACATCATTTGCAAAAGTCATCCACTAAATTAAATACTATTATTACTACTACTACTAGCTACTTTTTTAATTTTTATGTAGCTCTATCCCACGAAAGATTTTGTACTTTTAGTACGCAGCTGGGCCGAGGTTAGATAATCTGGTGTTCCTGCTCTAAAGACGACTGCATTTTTTTCAAGCCGCTTCATACCTCTGCTTGACAGTGTTATTGTCACGTAACGGGCGAGGTCTACCGAGCATTTATTACAATCAAAATCTTCTTACCTCCTTCTACGCCGATAAGATATTATCGTTCATTAAAAATTATGCTCATCTGTGGTCTCTACTATTCTACTTAGAGTGCTATTATTGTGGAAATGCTTAACAGTCAGATCATAATGTTTTGACCCCGTCCCTGTATGTGGAACGTAGCATTTGCCTGTCGACACCAGTGCCTCGCTCGGACTTCCAGGATGTTGCTCTGTCTAGTTAGTTCAGAATACGTGAGGATATCTTTCCTGGTCTAGTGGAGTCAATGCCAAGACCGGCGCGAGCGGTTAAATCTGCCAAAAGAAGTCCAACACGCTACTAGGTACAATAGGTGATCATAATGTTTTGACTCATGAGCGTATACGTTTCTAGACGAGAAAGAGATATGCTCTCGGCAACTAAAATTATTGAGGGGATTTACAGTCCGTAAACGAAATCATTAATATGTAAAAAGATAAAAAGCGTAACTTTGAGATATCTCTGTATTAATTTCTTCGAGTTTAAAAAGTTATTCACCACTCGAAGTGAGTGAAATAGAAGCAAACTGGTCAACTATTTACAAAAGGTGGAAGGATGGACAAAAGGCAGACGGAACTTATTTAGAAGTCTTTATATCAAGGTTATTTGTCTAAGGACTAATGACATTTTGCCAAAGGTGCCTGGCGTATGCATGAAAATCTCCCGTGTATCGGCAATGACAGATATACTTATTGGTTATTTTTTATTTTTTTATTTATTCATATGAAGTTTCCTCCATTTTCCCGTCCCTATTGGGGCGAGTTGAGCCCCCTCGTGGGGGGGTTAAGTATTTATGGTTGTAGATCCGTGTGTGTGTGTGTGTGTGTGTGTGTGTGTGTGTGTGTGTGTGTGTGTGTGTGTGTGTGTGTGTGTGTGTGTATTCACGGGGCCGGTTTGCCTGCTTGCGGGATGAAAACCCCCAGATAAACTGGGGAGGAAAACCCTGCTGTCCACGCCCAACACTGGCTAACTTGGCTATGACTGAGGAAGATCCTTACTTAAGCTCCTCACGTCGGCGACGGGAATCGAACCCAGTACACTCCTTCCCCAGGCATATGGTTTCGAAGCACAAAGCCACTAGGCTAACTGCGCGGACATACTTATTGGTGAGGTATGGATTCTGTCACTGTCACAGCCTTTGCTTTAGAAAAGGCTGAAGTAAAAACTAGTAGGATGGTAATTGGATGCAAAAGATTTATAAGTATGTTTCAGAATAAACTGCATGCGGACGAAATTATATGCTGATCTCATTAAAGGCCATTTTATGCTGCATAGTAGGCTGGAGAGCCTCCATAGCTCAGTCTGTAACGATAACGTGTGGTTGGAAAGTTCTGATTGGAACATAAAGTTCCAATTAGCGTAAGTTAGCCAGTTTCATACGTAAGTGGCAAGGTTTTTCCTACGGAAAGTCGAGTTTTTCATCCCGTAAAACAGACAAGCCGACCAGAAGAACACACATATTTTACAGATATAATACACTGGACGCGTAGCTTTTGTTGATTCGATCGTAATTCCTAAACAGCCCATCGTAATTCATGTGTCAAACTTTTATCGTTTGTACTTTAATTTGAAGCCACTTACCATAGGAAGGGAAGCCAGCCGGGAAGTGGCAGCTTATTATATAGATGACTCGCTTTAAACCCAATAGGAATGACTTAATCACCTTTAGCTGAGAATACAGACCACGTAAGTACTGTAAGTTCGAACTCGCATCGCGAGGACCTGTTGCATTCACGTGTCCGAGAGAACTTCTCAATGCCATTAGAATAGGATGATTATGAAACTCATCTCAAACAGATTAGAAGAATATTGTCCAATATTCTTCTAATCTGTTTATGGTACAGGATCAAAGGAGACATCGATCAGCATTATCAGAAATTTGCGACAGTCGTCATTACAGGAGTTTTTAACGTTAACACCAAGCAGAATTAGATGAAACTTGCGGCTGGTAGGTTTATTGTTATGTCCGGTATGTTGCGACCGGATACATCAGCATCAAGCTTTGCTCCGGAGAACAAACATGGTTTTATGCATCTTAATATCTTTCTTATGGAATTGTGATGTTACACTAGACCATGAAAAATCACCTGCCATTTGAAAGTTTTTACAAACACTTGTCTTGGTAGAATTCGATCCTTAAAGCTTGTCACGCTAAGCGAAGGCGTTATGTATTAAGCAACTGAGGCGGTCATCGCATGAATGCGAAACAGATGGAAGAAAGCTTAGGCACAAATTGCAAACAGTGGCTTTAGCAAGACCCCAGAAAGTTCGACTAGCACTTGATTAAGACTCAGTGTTTTCACTTTTGGTCTTTTCAGATCATTTCGGATTGGTCGGTAAGTTTTTGCCTTTATTGAGAGCATATGGTACAAGGGGCAGAATTTCAATGACGTTAGAAAATTCTTTATGAAGAGTATTATCATGAAATAACCATTTATGAATTAAAGTGGTTTTAATGAGCTATTAATGAAGCATTATTGGATCTTCGTGTCTAGGAGAATCATTTGTTCCTATTAGAGGAAGTGTTGTGATCGGAAGATTGAAAACAACAATCCACTGGAAGCCTAGAATTATTACTAAAAATTAATTTCATTGAACCAGAAATGAACGCTTGGCTTTGATAAGAGTTAGTATCCACAGTTTATGAAGTAGAGATATATACGAAGTCTATCTGAGTAATATATAGATTGTTACATAGAAGGATTCTTAAAGAAAAAAGGAGTATGTAGTTTTCACAGTCTAGGATACGTACTGTTTTTTTCAGTGCATAATAATTCACAATCATTTGTTTTTTTCGCCAGCCACTTTAACTAGTTGAGGAAGGATCTGGCAGGGATTTTTATTCTCTATTCAAGTCAGCTAACCAACAGACAGACTTGAAAACACAAACACATATTGACACGCTTAAGTCTCAGTTCTCTCAGTGCAAATTCAAAATAATCTCTCTTCATGGATGCAATCATAAATATATAGACATTTTTATGATTGCATCCATAAGGAGAGATTTATCTTTTTATCTTGCTCATTTTCTTGTGATCAAGGAAATGAGCAAGATAAAAAGTTTTTTTTTTTTTTTTTTTTTGAGAATTTATAATGGTTGTCGTTTATTATTCATGCAGGCAATTAAGCCAAGATCCACATATGTTATGACAGATGTGTCTTTTAAAATCGATTTGTTAGCTTTTCGAAAGTAATAACTCCGAGAGTAATCATTTTTGGATTCCACTTCCGTGTGAGATCGACTAATTCATTATCGGTTGAAGCGCCCCCATAAGGGTCCTCACGTCCTAGATGGATTCGAACCCATGTATTTAGATTCAGATTGGTGCAGAATCTCAGCGTGCTTGGTTTCTAGTGTTAGGGGAGCCCATATTATTTAAATTTGTTAATCCGTTTAATTTTTCTTTTATTTAGGAAACGAAACTAAGATCGAAAGGATAAAAAATTGTTCTTCATCATAATAGAAGAATAGTCATTATGATCCAAAACACAGAATTTTTTGATTTTTAGTTTAATTCGATAATGCTAAAGCATTCGAAGCATACAAAAGATTCCAGTGTACGAAGTGAAATATACTGACCTTCTTCCCCCTGTGGCCATCTTGGTTTTGGTGAAAAAAGTCTTAAACATTTTCCTTCTTGTTATATATCTGGTTGCTTTGAACATCTGAGTAAACTAATCTAAATGATCTGACTTTGGAGGAGTTGAAATTAATTGGAATTGGAATGTTTTAAAACGAAGAAGTGTCACAGTAGTGAGATTATATATATATATAACTGTTATTCACCTCAACTGACATCCTTGTGCCTCAGAATTATCACACATAGACTTCACAAGTTGTCCTGTTCATCTGTTATCTATCCAACAACATGGAAGTAAGTTTTAACCAACCTGTTCCTAAAAAAAAAGGAAATAAAAATTAACCATCAAACTCTCGTCCCATTGTTGTTACCTCAATACCCTCAAAAGTGAGACTGAGAAGGTTATCAACACCCAGCTTCTTCACTAACTAGAGAATATTGCTCTTACGTCTGGGATGGTACACCGAACCATCCTTCAGAATGCTGGATTGTATCCAGAAGAAAGCATTTCGCTAAATAGATGACCACTCTCTTTCTCTCTGATGACTCGCTCTTGTTATTGCTTTTCCAAAGATGCTTTTTTTTTCTGCATTGCGTTTGTACGATCGTTTCAAGGACGTATTGACTGCCATTATTCCTCCACTTCGCTCTACACCTTCTGTCCAAAATGAAAAAACCGAACTTTTTGAAAATAGAAGAAACTAGTGGCACCACCTGTTGTCGAAAGTGGCAACCTTCATTAGTGCTGTGTCAACTGTTTATGACATTTGTTTCAGTAGAAGCCTAGTTATAGTGCCAAGAGTGACAGTGTCTTTTGACGAACGGTCGGTCGCCACGATATTCATGCCGTACGCGACGAATTCTCGCTATCAATCGCTTCAAAACTTCGAGATAAAACTCACCATTGACCGTTTGGCCAGTAAAACGAATTCTTTGTGGACCCTTGGAATCGTAGAAACAAATCAGCATTGTCTTTACTTTTGACTTCTCCAAGCGACTTTTTTTCTGATACCCTCTTCTGGTGGTCTCCACTCAGTACTCTGGCGCTTTGTTTCGGGATCATACTCAAAACACCACTTTTCGTCACCAGTAACGATCGTTTCAAGGAAGTTTGAATCCTTACGAGTGGTTTTAATGAGGTCCTTGCAGTGTTAATTCGATACATTTTTGGTCGTCGGTTAACTTGTGGGGAACAAATCGCGAATTCAATTTACGAAGGCCCAAACTCTCGGTCAAAATGTTATGCACAGTTGATTTTGGAATACCCAATTCATATTCAATCAATCTAACGGACGATTTCGGGTTTTCTTTGATGAAATCACGCACGTTTTGGATGTTAACTTCGCTCAGTCCAGTTTTTTGGACGGCCCGTCTTTTCGTCTTCATCAAGCGTCTCACGACCACTTTGAAATCGCTTAAACCACTCGCAAACTTAAGTACGGGATAAGCATTCATCACCGTATGCTTTCTGAAGCATTTGATGCATTTCGGTAAAACTTTTACCAAGTTTAACACAATCGCAGCTCTCTGTTTGAAACTCATTTTCCGACCGTTCGTCAAAACACACTGTCACTCTTAGCAATATAACTCGGCTTTTAATGAAACAAATGTCATGAACAGTTGACACAACACTAATGAAGGTTGCCGCTTTCAAACAACAAAAAGACACAACAGGTGGCGCCACTAGTTTCTTCTATTTTCGAAAAGTTCGGTTTCTTTTATGGACAGAGGGTATAATCATGCAAACATGGAAGGCTGCTGGTCAACATCTGTGTACCGTTCAGCTTCAAATTCACTAAACCATCTTCTTCTCTCATTCTGCATACCTCTTTCCTTCGGAACAGTCTTTTCCCATATAACCATAAAACCCACAATCCTCCAAGAAGCACATTTAAAAGATTATTTCTTTTCTCTGATCACTTGCTGACACTTGACATTGTTGTGTTATAGATCTTGAGCTCTCTCGTGTCTGGGTTTGATATACAGTATGTATAAATCTCAGACTTAATGATAATGTTTCAGCAGACAGGTATAAAAGTACAGGTGCTGTGAAATGGATTTTATTCGTGACATATTTAAGAATGTTTATCTTTATAGTCTTAAATTTATTTAAATGATTTTTATTTTCATATTCTCCCGATGTATTTTTAATTCATTCATATGCGATGTTGCCGAAGCACTTTATGCTTCTGTCCTGTTCATATGCACCGAAATCGACGGGGAGGTAAGAAGGAACGACCATTCAGCGACGAAACAAAGGGTACGCCAAAGCCAGATAGAAACACCTTCCTTCCTTGTTTGTAACGTGTTTGGTGCTGCAGCCTAGGGGCGCTATTTGTGGCTTCGCCCCGAGTGCCAAGATTCCTTGCTATGTCTCTGCTTCCATGTGCAAAACAACAATTTATTTGCAGCTATGCTATTATATTCCATCGTTAGTTATTAAATATCATCCTGGCAATTCAAAACATATTATCCTGACAAAGAAATATTTCATAAGAAACAGAAATTGACAATTACATTACTATGACAGTTTTCTTAGTATACCTTACTAAATAAAATACATTACCACATGTTTGTAGATTGCAAATTGCACTTGAAACAGTTACTTGGAGTATTATTTAGGATAGAGTATCGAGAAACAAATCGCATAGGTTGCAGTTTAAGTTTATTACTTAACTTTGATCCTTAAATAGATTTAAATTCCGTTAAATAGATTTGTTTTTAGTTAAACCGAAGACTATTTTAATTCACTTTAGTTCTGTTTGAAATATGGTATTGTGTATTTTATCTTTCCACTTTCGTGCGGAATTAAAGCGGTGGCGCCATCTAGTAAAGTCTGTATAAGAACACAGCAGTAAATAAATTTAAAAAAAAAAACACCTGTTTCTTCAACATTTTTCTGATGTTACGTATTGGACTTAAAAGATAGAAAAAATAAAAATAAAAAATTAGTGAAGATGTAATTCGAAAATAATTTTAGTATATGAATATTGTATAGAAATAATATCAAGTAAAATTCAATAAACTATGAAACCAAACTATGACTTTAATGGAAAATTCCAGGACATGCATAGCGCTATTCAAGTGTTGAATTAACACACATTTTCACTTAATATTATGTGAGTTATTAGTATTTTACTTCCAGTCTTCTAATTCCAATAAAACCAGAACGTTTGGCATTAAAACGATTAGAGTTGTAAGTCTTATTAGCCGGTATTTGTTGGATTAGAACTGTGTAAAGAGAATATTGGTAAATAAAGTATGATTTAAGTTACATAACGCGTAGAACTAATTTTGTTACCATATTGCTTGAGGGATTAACTTTATTTTATTTAGTAAGAAAAGTTAATAAATGTGTGTCGCCTGCTTGCCATTATCATTATGAGTTTCATGTGCGCTAATATTGGTAGCGCAATTAGGATTGTTAGATGCTCCAAAAAAAAAAAAAAATGCCTACCTTATGACTCAGTTGTCGTTTAATCATAGAAACATTATTTTAAGATCTCTTTTTAGGAAGTAATACATTTTTATGACATGAATTCTCAAACACAGAAGGCTGATGAATGTATAAACTCTAGCACTCCAGATGGGTTAAAATTGGAAAGAGAGAGAGAGAGACAGAACTTATTACGCACAGTATGATTTATTTTTATAAATCAGTTCCTATTCTATTCTCGATCTACCGACGGAGACATGGGAAGATCGAGGCTAATATATGAACTTATTGACGTTCCTCTTGGATAGCTGCTGGTTATATAATCCGGAAACTACTTTACAGAACAAGTATGGTACTTTTAATAGTGACGGTAGATCACACCGGGAAATGAAATCCATCTTCCATCTAAAGTACTTCAGAAAAGTGTCCACGCCCACGGTGAGATTCGAGCCCACAGCTTGTTGGTTAGAGAGCTAATTTGGCAAATGCAAATGCAACTAACATTTGCATTTTCAATATATATATATATATATATATATATGTAACATTCAAAAAACTGACATGAAAGGTAGAATAAACATTGATGGTGAAATGTTAAATATCCTATTATTCGCTGACGGTATGGTATCAATATCTCGCTCCCCCGAACTCTTAAGTCAATGCTGAATGACATAAGCCAAAACTGCCAAAAAATTGGATTGGAAATACATCCATAAAACAAGATGGATAAAAAACGAATACTGTAAAGATTATACAATCACTCTAGAATCCTACACTATGGGATCACATCTTTTTCGAAGATGTAATCTTCGAAAAAGTTGAAGATTACATCTACCTCGGACAGACCATAAAAATGAATAACAACATATCAAATGAAATAGCAAGGAGAAAAAATCTGCTTGAATAGCCTTCAACAAAATAAAATTAACAATCATCAACCAAAACATAGATATCGAAATAAGATCTCGCCTTTTCAATAGTCATCCTACCAGCATTAACTTATGACAGAAACATGGAGAACAACTTTAACAGAATAACGAAGCTTAATAACAACTCAACGTGCAATAGAAAGAAGAATGTGCAATATAAATAAAATAGACCACGTAAGACACACAGAAATCAGAAAGAAGTCTGGACTCAAAGATGTAATAAAAGCAATCTATAAAAATTGATGGGCAGGACATCTCGTCAGAATGAGAGACAACAAATGGACAGTCAGAGTAACAAATTGGTATCCGAGAGATACCAAAAGGAAACTTGGAAGACCAGCCTTAAGGTAGGAAGACCCAATGATTAAGAAAGTTGGAAGAAAATGAAGAAGAAAGGCCGAAGAGAGGAATATCTGGACTCTTTACTACTTACAGTCATGGAGAAACCCAACTGAAATCACAGGTCCATCAAGGTAATATATATATATATATATATATATATATATATATATATATATATATATATATATATATATATATATATATATATATATATATATATATACACACTAGTGGGGGGCTCTGCCCCCCTGACGCCTACGCCACCCCGAGTTCCCGACGGGTAGGCCGGTTCTCCTTGAATTCTGATGACTCGAATTTTGAAGACTCGAAAGGGTCCCCCCCCCCGGCGCCTACGGCACCCAATCCCCCGTGTTCCGGACTGGTAGGCCTGTTCTCCTTGAATTCTGATGTCTCGAATTTTGAAGACTGGACGCTCAGGGTATCCCTGAGTTTCAAAACGTTTCAAATAACTCGACAAAAAACGTGACATTACAAAAAAGCTTATCATTTTATATTATAGAGAACTGTTCAGACCAATACACGTGGGTGGTCGGAACAGTTCTCTTCCTAGACCATAAATAGCAATACTATCGGCAAGATTTTTTTTCTAAGTTGGTACATCTGTCATAAGCATCAATGTGAAATTGCTAGTCATTCTATCAAATAGTTTGTTTTATACAGCTGTCTGAAGCAAAAGTGTTATCTGTATCCCTTGAAATGGATAAAATTGAGTATCGTGCGGTTATAAAATTCTTTGTAAAAGAAGGTTTAACGCCAAATGAAATTCATACGAAGTTCATAAAAGTTTATGGGCACACTCTTCTCTTTCGTTTTCAACAATTAAGAAATGGACTGCCGAGTTTAAACGTGGCCATTCCTGCCTTGAAGATGATCCACGTGACGTGAAGGACGCCCAAAAAGTGTAACAACAATAGAAATCATTGATCAAGTGCAAGATATGGGTGACTGGCGAGTCAAAGTGCGTGAAATTGCTGAGAGTATAAGCATTTCAAAAGAACGTGTAAGATATATTTTGCATGAAGAATTGCAAATGAAAAAGCTTTGCGCATATCAAAAAGTACTCGCATGAAAATCTCTGAACAATGCTCGGAGCGTTTTAACAAGAATAAAACTGATTATATGCGTCGATTTATTATTATGGATGAGACTTGAATTCACCATTACACACCAGAATCCAGACAGCAGTCAAAACAGTGAACAGAAGCTAGTTGTTCAGCGCCAAAGAAGAGAAAGTCATGGAATCGGGATGATAAAGGCATTTTGTTTATTAATTATCTTCGAACGGGTAAAACAATAACCAGGGAATATTATTCCTATCTTTTAACCAGACTAGACGAAAAAATTCGTGATAAAAGACCTGGTTCGCAGAATAAAAAAATCATCTTTCATCAGGACAATGCACCTGCCCCAAAGGTGTTTTGGCAATGAGAAAATTAAGGGATCTGCACTATGAATTGTTGGAACATCCACCCTATTCCTCAGATTTGGCTCCCTCTTACGTCTATCACTTCCCAAAACTAAAACTCTTCCTCGCTGGTCAGCGTTTTTCTTCGAAACAAGAGGTGATTGCAGCTGTAGAGGGTATTTTGCAGATCTTACTGAGAACCAACTACAGGGACTGGATGATGGCGCTGGAGCATCGCTGGAATAAATGTATTAGTCTTAAGGGTGATTATGTTGAAAAATAAAAATAATTTTGAAATCATAAATTCGTTTTCTCATTGTTAGGCTGAGAACTTTTCAGACCACCCACGTGTATATATATACAGAGAGAGAGAGAGAGAGAGAATAGAGAAGAATGATCTTCTGGAGACTAGTTAATACATGCAGTAGAAATTAACATTTGCTTGATTTGGGATGGATAGAGACAATGAAAGAAAATTCTGAAGAGCTTTTAAAGATATCATAAATGCGAGAAATGGGTTTCAGAATTGCAAGAGAAATATAAAGTGTAAATAGTTATTGATGTGATAGATAAGAAAGGTTACTAGTTAAGTATCCAGAAAATTACTGAAAACCATTCATCGAAAGACAGTTTATCGGAAGGCAATTTATCAAATTTATCGAAAAACAATTAATCGAATAAACAGTTCATCGAAAATCGGTTCATCGAACAACAGTTAATGGAAAAGCAATTAATCGGAAGCAGTTTCTCGAAAAAACAATTCATCGAACAGCAATTAATGAACTGAATGGTTGGTGGGGTAACAATAATCAAAAAATTATCGGTGAATTGTTTTTTTTCGATCAATTGCATCTGCGACGAATTGTCGTTCGACAAATTGTTTATTCGATAAATTGCCATTTCGATGAATTGGCATTCGTTAAATTGTTGTTGATTAATTGTTTATTCGACGGATTGCTTTTTCGATGAACTGTCGTTCGATGAATTGCCATTTCGGTAAAATGTCTTTCGATGAGCAGTTTTTGATAAATTTTCACGGAATCATATTGGAAACTTACTAAAAAGCCTTTGTCATATTACATCAGAAATCTTTGAAAGTCGGAAAAGGGATCTAGAGGAATTCTAATTCGGTATTTGTGAATTGAAATTTGATAGTGTATAAATTCTCTTTAGAAGCTGCTTACATTGTCTTTCTCTTCTGTGGACCAATGTTTTCAATTTGTTCCCCTCGTCCTCTCCAAAAAAAAAAAAAAAAGAAAATTGGCTGTCTATTCAACATCAAAGTATGACTGAATTTTCTAATTACAGCAGAGAACGTTTTTTTCTTTACATTTATTAAAAAAAAAAACCGAGATAAGCCGTTTCTTCACTACACTGATTATACAAGTGATAACCAAAAGTTTGTAACAAGCACAGTTTTTTGTTACCCCTTTTTTGTACATTCAGCTATTTATAACATAGTGTTGTCTCTATTGGATTGTCTCTCATACGATGAACATAGCAATGCAGTAATTGGTGAAACTATTCTGCAATCTTCTCACACGGCGACTCCCTCCCAGAAGTCTGACTTTCAAATCACTACATCGCTACCGACAATTTTTGTATGTATTTACATTGCGTTCATGCTTTTTGAATTTCCTTCACACTATTTTCCTCGCAAACAAAGGCGCCTTCAAAGTGAAGTTAGAAGAATCCATAAATAGCCTCCATTCTGCAGTTTTGTGCTGAAATCATTTTTCGATCAGCCTATTTACGTCTTGGCACACTCATAAAAATGAAACGTTATTAAGGAAGGTTGGATTCTCTACGATGAATGATATAATCATTCGTCATAGCAGAATAATATCAATATTTCGATATCGATAGCTTTTGAAAAGGGAAATAAAACTCTTCATACGAGGAAAAGTATGAAAGAGTGGAATCTTTCACAAAATAAAATGTCGACACTTTCGAATCCAGATCGTAAGAAGTCAGTTCTTTCAGCCTGGATCAAAAATGTTTTGCTTATTACTTTGACAGGTTCAAGTCGTATACTAAGCTATTACTGGTTTTTCTCAGGTTCTTTTTGCTCTCCTGTTAAATATAACTTGGATACGAAGATGTTCACAGATGGATTTTGTACTGTCATTTTTTTTTCATTATCAGGAATAATAACTTCTTCCCGGCGATGTTGATAAAACAGAAGTCAAAAAATCTTTTCTGTGCAACATTAACTTCATTGCAGAGGCGATCTTGGACAGGCTATTTTATTTTTGCTTTGCCTCGAGAAACTTATCCGTTTGTAAGGAGAGAAATAGTAGTCTTCGAGGTGATGGGATGGTTAGTTCGTGCAGATCATGAGAATGGCAAACGGCATTTTCTTTCCTTCCATCCATCCCATTTTATTCTAGATTGATGTTATTGTGATTTTCCTGTAGACGCATAACAAAAATTATTTGGAGAATTCAGACATCCGCGATGGTGGTCTTTCTCTGTCTCACAAACTCACAAAAAAAAGCAATGTACTTGGAAATCACTAGCTCAACCCTATAATAACATCTAATATGCACATGCTTATTATGATTTCATACTGTTACTTCTCCTCTATCTCTGCAGTGCTGCCAACACATGTTCTTTCCATTTGTACTGCCAACAATGAGCAGTGATTATGGGTTGTTTTTTTTTTGCAAAAATTTATGCGAAGTGGTCATTATTTCTAAACTTCTAACGTGATATAGATGATTTTTAAAATCCAAATATTCACTTGAGCATGTCAAAATTAATGCAACAAATTAGTCTAATTCATGTTTTAATCTTGTCGATTCCTTTATTAACATTTAGCAAGGATATAAATAACACCTTTCTATTCAGTTCTTTATAACAAGATTTAGGATGCGAGGAACATTGATAACAATTTTTCGAAGACAGACGAGTTTATCATTTTTTAAGTGGAGGTGACATTTTTGCGATGTTAAAATCGAGTTTAAATAACAGGAAGCTCGATTTTTACATTGAAAAAAAAAACAACAAAGAGCCGGACAACACATGCGGTTTGTAGACATAATGTACCCTTTATTTTAAGTCAATCCTACGCTTGAAAAATTCGAAACTTATATCAGATTTAATACCATGGGTGTGTACCAAGGGTTGGGGTAATCCTGGAAATCTGCTCTAGAGACCAAATGCTTTTTCTAGCCGCTTCAGATAATCAGCAAGCAGGACATTGGTTTAGCATCGGAAGATGACAGCTCATATTTCTAAAAACATCATAGACACCCATGCTTGAGTCGGATAATTCGAACCTATGGGCTTGCAGGTTGGAAAGCGAGAATTATTGCCCTACCAGCAGCCTAAAATAAACAGCAATTCGCTTTCACTGCCTTAGTGTAATCATAAACAACCTGCCTCGCGGTGTTTGCTATCTTTTGTGACTAAACTAAGCATGTTTCTGACAGGTATGAGGCTATGAATATGGATGAATAATTATTGTTACTATATATCGTTTCTGTTCTTCCTAATCAGTGCGATTAGATGGAGATTATAAAGAGGGCACAAGTTGGAGCTGACTGTATTACAGGATATCAAAAACGACTAGCATAGTATCCTTTGATAACATCCAAGGCTACAGAAAAATTCTATTTTTGTATATCCGTGCATAGGTTAGATTAAAACGACGTAAACACATTTCAAAATCACAGTGCACTCGTACAAAATTATACGTTTTTTTTTTTTTTTTTTGTAAAAATATTATTATACGTGTTTTCACTTCACATGCGGTAATGTTTGAGGATTATAAATAACTAAGCATTGTGAATACAATAAACAAACAAATCCTCTTGACTCCTTTGCATTCCACAAAGGCAGTAAGCGGAACTCTTTTAGCCAGAACTCTTGTGACTCTCGGAAATCTGGAGGTAGCCGGTTTCAGTCCTTTGTCATTATGATAGTTGAGTTTTATTTCTAGTGACGAATGACTTACGTATGGCAGAAAATTCTGTCATTTGATGTTTCTAATTCGAACTGGTATGAAATAGTGTGAATTCTACGGTCGTATTTGCTGTTAAAAACATAAGTAACATACGACATAAAAGTGTTCTAAATGCCATTTTACCCTAACGCGAACGAAACTGAATTAGCTTTTATACTGTTATTTGTCTAATAGTGATGTTCTCTATAACTTTCACGTTATTCAGCACCAACTTTGATCTGTTAATTTTCCAAAATCATCTCTTATGGGAAGGCAAACTATGCGAACCTTTTGTGATCTAGTGATGAAACCTTTGGGAACTTTTATCTGCAAATATACAACTTTTTAAAGGCAAAACAAAGAAAATTGACTGGTTATTGCTTTGGGAATAACTGGTAACCGATTGCTTTCGAAATCGGTCCTTATAAGAAACTGCATTGTATCGAAAGGTATTAACTTCTCACGACTTTCTAATAACATATGCTAGAGCAGTATGCCTTAGTTGTTGGTCGCAAAGTTTTCTGAAGTGTTTTGCAGCAAGTTTGGTCTTGCAGGATATCTAGCGGTCGGTTACCCAAAGTACTTCGCTGTTGTTGAATCCTCTAAAAATATCGTTCATATTAGATGGAAGAAGAGAAAAGTGAAATGATCGCTAGCACTTCGGTATTCTAATGAACGAAATATTATATACTAGTGTCCCAAACCTAAGGACGAACACTATTTTTGAAGATTACAACCACAAATTCAGACGAATCAACTTGTGGCAATTTGTATAACTGACGATTTCCAGTAGAAAAACGGGTACACATTCATATTTTCGAATCGTACGCAAAGGAGTCACGTAGTAGCACTCAACACGATAAAAATAATAATAATAAAAGGCTACGCTAAGCGAATTGTGTTTGAAGGAAGCTCTTTTCATTAAGGAATAAAGTTTAAAACTTGGATGCTTTGTAATGTCGCAAATACATCGTCTAGATGACTTCATGAAGGGAAGAATTATTAGAAAGCGTGAAGAGGGCCGCAGAATTACTAATATTTCCAGAGAGTTTGGAATCTCACATAGCGTATCCAGTCTCTGGGCAGCGTCTGAAACAATGGAATGTGTTCCAGATTTGCTAAGAGATCACTCTCGCTCAACCACGGAGCCTGAAGATAGATTTTGGTTATAAAAGCAAATCGTAATCGACGTCCCAGAGCAGATCAGTTTGCAAGTAGGCACAATTCAAGCACAGGTACGCGGATATTTCGACAAACTGTAACAAGACGTCTCTGCAACATGAAGGCATGTTTGGAATCCTTACAAAACTTGTTTTGGATGTACACTTATTCAGTCCAATTCTGGTTTCAGTCAAATGATATTGACAAAACTATTCGAATTGATTACGAACAATTCTGCGTCCCTTTATCCACAGCTCATCACAAAGCACGCTTTCAATGGTGTCGTATTCATAAAAATTGGTCAAGACGCCAAAGGACAAATGTGCTCTTTAGAGATGAGTAGTTTTAGTCTTTTCTCCGATTCTAGACGACACTCGATTTGGCGTGAAAGTGGTACTGCTTACCATCGCGAGAATATTCTTGAAAGGAATAGATAGATACCGCGGTGCTGGAGTCATGGTGTGAGTAGGCATTATGCTTAATGAACGCACCGAGCTACAAATGCTGGAAAAAGGGACTATGACTGGTGAACGATATTGCACCGAAGTTTTTCAACGTCATGTTCGATTGTTCCGTGATGTTGTAGGCGATGAATTAAATTAATTTTTATGGATGGCATTGACACACCACATCGTACACGAACAGTGGAGATACTTCTGGAGACTGGAGATATTAATCGAATCTAGTGGCCGACACGTTCTCCAGATCTCAACCCCATATAACACGTTTGGGACGCAATAGGTAGACGCATTGCTGCTTTGAAACTCCAAAACACATCGCTTATTCTTGCTCTGAAGGAGGAGTGGGCCAGTTTGTCTCAAGAACTCCCGAATCACTTGGTGCTAAGTGTGGTACGACACTGTGAGAGCTGCATCGCATTTCGGGGTGGGCGTATTCCATACTGAAATTCGTAACTTTTGAGAAAAACGTATTGCAATTTAATTTGTACGAAATTTATAACACATTTTGTGCAATATAATTTTTTGGTATGCTGGCAATAAATTTATGTCAACACTTGGCTGAAGTCATTAATTTTTTTTTTCCATATACAGGTAGAAATGTTGTTCGTCCCTTTTAGCTTTTGGATATATAATGACACCAGTGTAATTCTGCGGTCTTCTTCAAGCTTTCCAATAATTCTTCCCCGCGTGAAATCATCTCGATAGTCTTTGAGACATTACAAGATATCCAAATTTGCAACTGTATTCCTTAACGAAAAGAGCTTCCTTTAAACAGAATTCGCTTAGCGCAGCGTTTTGCTTTTTATTATATATATAATTTTATATATATAATATATATATAAAAATATAATATAATTTAATTTTGCTTATATATATATATATATATAGTTTTATGAAAAAACAAACAAACATAAAACTATGTATGTTAACCGAGTCAATGATCATTCTGTCATATATATACAGTATATATATATATAATATAATATGTAAAAATATAATATAATTTAATTTTGCTTATATATATATATATAACTAAACAGGAACTAAAGTTAAGTTAACTAAAGGAACGGGTACTATGTTATATATATCGAATATATATTCCTGTTTAGTACCGTTGTAGTAATTCTTGGAGATAATCTTGCTACTTCCTTTTGTATTTTATTTTGTTTATATTATCATACTGCGGGCGCAGATCCTTTGTTTAATTCCGATATAATTTTCAGTTATTATTAAACATACTGCTTTCTTCGCCTAATCTCCGGCCAACTTCTCTCATAGGCGGTTTTTCCACCATCTTGCTTTTTATATTTAAACTTTGTATGGCCTTCTAGCAGTTTTTTTTTTTTTTGTTGTTATAGTTTCTTTAAGAAGATTCCAGGTTTTTCACTTGCCTTTATAGAGTTGGCGACTTCTTAACATAATTTTTTTTTTTTTAATTTGTTCTGATTTCTATTTCCTTTGTCGCTCTCTGTTTTGAATATTTCAATTAGAATGTCAGGTAGTTTTTATGTAGAATGTGTAAGCACCTATTAGACTCGTTTTTGTCGATCTCTGCTCTCGCGTCATACTGGCACTTTGGCTTTGCTGTTGGGAATTCTTACTGAATAAGTGTACTTGGATGTATACTTATTCAGTTCAGTTCTGGTTTCAGTCAAATGATTGTTGCAAAGCTATTCGAATTGATTATGAATAATTCTTCAATGACTAGATGAAATTTAATGATATTTTCTATTCCGAATATGGTAAAATTAAAGAAAAAGAGCAAAACAAAATCACAGGTCTTAAGTTTTTGACTTATGCCAAATACTAGGAAACGTTTCATTAAAGCTGTAATTTTTGACTCACTTGCCGAGTTTTTACTCAAGAACCATCACCACCATTCGATACAGCTTATCGAATTAATGTAAATTTGTCATAGGCATCATGATAGTTCTCGTAAAACAATGGAGAGATCGACAGTCGAAAATTCAATTTTGAACATATCAAACTGTTTAAATTGTGGTTGTCTCGCTACTGTAACAAACTTCATTTGTGTGCTCTGAAGATGCTGGATAGAATACCAGCGAAATATTAGCAATTAAGTCAATAAACAGTTATTTTCTTATCAATCTGTGTTCGCATCTATTCCGTTAAAATCCAATCAACATAATTCAAGAGTTGTTTGCTAGCGGATGTGTAATGGCAAAAGGATCCGAAACGATTATTATAATCATTTCGGTTCGAAAAGTTATAATAACGAAAACGCTAGCATTTTTGTTGTTGAACCACTTTTATGTTCAAAACTGCTTGATGAATTAATCTTGTTTTTGTTTATTATTATCATTCCATTTTTATTGGCAACACAATCTGATTTGAAATGATAATAAGTACTCCTTGGTATTTAGTAAATTCTTATTTAGGATTTCTGTTAAAAATTGGTTGAATCGTATCGTTGTTACAATTGGTATTCAGGCCAAACAAAATCATGTTTATAGTGCATATGAAAAACAGCTCCCAATTCTTTTGTTGTGATAATGATGTTAGAAGAGGCTATTACGAAATCTTTTATTATGATTCTCTGTAATCATACCCTTATTGTTTATTTTTTTTCAGACTCATTATTACAAGCCTGAGATGTGACATGCACTTCATGTAGACAATACTTTAACCTTTCGTATATGATTGTAACTTTTATCGCTAACTATGTAATATATTATTACTATTATACCAATCACTTCCTCCCTACTACTACATTCTTTTTTTTTTTTTTTTTTTACAATAGCTCGGTATGTTCGTATAATGCTTTTTCTGTTATTTCATCATCTTTCATCATAGTTGTATCAGTAGTGTTTATGCTATTAGCTACTGCATCTCTTTCTGAATAGAGTACAAAGATATGTTTTGGCTATGTTAGATGCAGAGATTAGATATATATTTAGAGGAAAAATGGGTTAGTTCAGAAATCCCTAGCCCACTTAAATACTCTGTGTAGGAGCATGAAAGGAAATAAAAAAAATACACAGTGGAATAGGAGATGGTCTGTAGATTAGAAATGACTAGCCTAGCTTCGGTTCTGGTTACTCATGGAATTACCTCGAAATACAGTACGTATGTGTATACACACATATACACGCACGCACGCACACACACACACACGCGCACGCACGCACGCACGCACACACACACACAAATTTTGAGGTGATTCTCAAGGTACTTGAACTAAAAATATAAGGCTATCTGGATTCCGATCTTTTTTTTTTCTTTTTTTTTTCTGGTAATTACAGTTCGTTTAACTCTCCCCCCCCCTCCTCCTCCTCTTCTCAAATTAAAATTCTGCATGGTTAGAAAAGCCAGTTTAATTATCGAGATTGCTGAATAAGAGATTAAAATGTCAGGATTATCCGTTGCAGTAAGATAATCTTAGCAAAAATATAATCTTACGGAGTAGAGCAATACGAGTACTATGTTAAATAGTTAAATATTTGTTTAGAAAAACAAATAAGATAACGTCATTGGTACAACAGCTGATTTGAAGAAAGCCAAATGTTACAAAACTTGCTTTCGTAATCAAAAAGAGAATAAATGAAGCTGCTAAACATCTGTAGGAGAAATCAATTTTTTTTTTCTGTGTTGGGAAGCGAAAATATTTTTCCTGTTGACTTTTGACTTTTGTTGTACCACGCTATCCAGACTAGGGTCAAGGAAATGACATACTCCCCCCCCCCCCTAATAAATCGGGACGGTTTATTTTCTTGTCAGAAAATAACTCTGCACTATCTTTTCAACATTATGAACGGTAGCATTGGATATTCAAAGAATATGTGACAGTCTTGAACGACTTACTGCCATCCGGAACCACCACCACCACCGAAAAACACTTCGTAGTTGCATTATTTTTGAAACAAAATCTGGTTTAATTCCGCTTTTTCTTTTTTGTCTTTTAATAAATTAATAAAATCGTTGGTTCTTGATAGGAAACATGAATTTAAAATTTCGGATAAGCTGACCATATGAATCATTGTCAATAAGCTAATGAAGCGAGGAAAATGAACACGTACGCACACACAAATTTTTCAAGTTATTTCCCTAAGATCACCGTATGATTGCTACTTACAGAGTGAATGAAAGGTGCGTCTCCGTAATCATCGATTGCCACGAATGCAAAAGAGACTAAACTGTTTTCAAGCTATAACCGACTGAGCGTGAGTAAATTCGCGATATTTGCTTTCCAAAACATTTACGAAGGAGATATATAGTCCATTATAAGGAGTCAGCTGTAAAAGTACCTAGTTAACAGTCTAAAGACTATAATCTTCTCGGCACAGGGGAGGTTATAAAAACTAACTAATGGTCGTATCTTTCCCTCCCAACGTGTACTCGCATTAAGGCAATGATCTGCTTGCTCGTTCACAGTACTTACCCTTATCATGCTGATTGGAATTTAACTGCGTTCTACCGACGAATAGAAAGTAGTATAGTTTTAATGAATGCAACACGTGCTAGTAATGAGCTCCGAGTTATGTCACAATTATGGTAGTTATCGCATGCGGAAACAGCCAATGATTTGACAGCAGTTGGCTGACATGGCCAACGGTACCCCTTTCTCCCTCTTCTTTCTTTAACTTCTGTTGTTCATCCTGGCACTTCCTGCTTTGATTATTAATGACCTTCTCGATACATAAAAAAAAAGGTTCTAGTTTTGCATTACTCATCCATTTACAGAGTCTGAATGTATAAAGTGTAATAAAATCAAATATTGTTGAAAATATAGCTTTTAGGCCAGACTATCATCTATATCTCTTATAAATTTTATGGCTTATTAATATGACATTTAATTTAAGGACGATAAAAATGACTATCTATTTTATTGCGAGCAGAACTGCAGAAGGAATAGCTTTTCCCTCTCAATAATAAGGCAAGACAAAGATCAGATAAAATGAATTCATGAATTTGTAAATGGAGAGGATGAACATCTTTTGTTTCTTATGGTATGCTTCGTGATATATACTACTTGGAAAGAAGCCAACAGATACTATAATGTGAGGAACAAACAGCCATGGCGCCTACCTTAATAAGATGTAGGGCCTTTCGCTGCGATCACTGCAGCAATCCTACGGGTTATACTTTCCACAAGTACGATAGTGATCAATGGAAATTTTGGACCATTCTTCCTGTAGGCATATAATGAGGTCCTGGACGGTTGTGGGGCTGCGTCTCTTGACCTCACCTGATGCTCCAGTTCATCCTACAGATCAGTGGCGCACTCAGGATTTAATATTGGAGGGGGCCGAACACTCAAGATTTAATCTTGGGGGGGAGGGTTGAGTAGACGATTTGGGAATACACACTACGCATTGCATATGAGCTATGACTGAGCATTTGCAGTGATCGCCAATACATGATATCCGTGATCTCCTCTAGTTCGGCTCGGGCAAACGAGCGCCCGAGCACTACCTCGTTCGCCTTGCGTTCACAGCGGTCAGGATTCCCGAGAGCTATAGAATATTCCCACCTTATGTGACCACTAATTCATAAGTAACATAGAAATAGAAGGCACGACGCAACATAAATTAAAAAAAAAAAGAATTTTAATTAGGAAAAGATTTTTGGAAATTTTTCCAGTGTTTTTTTTTTCTTCTTTTTTTTTGGAGAGTGCCAGGGCCTCTTGGCCCCCTCCCTGGGTACGTCAATGCTACAGATGTTCAGTAAGGTTGCGATAAGGGCTCTGTAGAGGCCAGTCAAGTGTTGTGATGTTCATGTCTACAAACCATGCAGTTACAGAAGCAGTCTTATGATACGGTGCATTGTCTAGGTAAAAGAAACAATGGTCAGTTCCGTAGAAATTCCACAAAGTAGGAACATTGTATTGTCCAGAATATTCAGATACCTCTCGGAGTTCAATGTTCGTGTCACCACAAACGGAGGTCCGAAGCCAAATCAGGACCATACCATCGCACCGCCACCTCTGAATTTCATAGTTGGGGTTACACACTCTGGTAAGAGACGTTCATTGGACATCCACCACTCCCTCCATCTGCTCGGTAGAGGGTGTAGCGTGATCCGTCGCTTCATTACACAGCTTTCCAAGCTTCCTCGTCCGACTGTACACGCTCTTGGCACCACCGAAGGCGACGCTGCATGTGTTGGTTCGGGTAATGTGAGACTTGCATATTGCAGTCCTACAATATAAAGCTATGCTGTGAGCCTAGCTTCTGAATGCTTTTGTGCAGATTCGTGTTCCAATCGATTCCAGGAACTCCGCTTTCAACGTGTCGGCCGACGAATGGCAATTTTTACCTATTATTATTCGTATCACCTTACAGTCACGTTCTGTGAGTGTGGTGGGTCGTCCACTGCGGGTAGCATTTGCAGTTGACTCCCTGCGCTTCTGTGTCAGTATAGTATCACTGATTGCTGACCTGGGATGGCGCAATTTGCCAACAATTTGCCGAACAAATAGGCCTGCAACATGCCATCCTATCACAAGGCATCTTTCAAACTCCGTCAGTTCCCTTCTCGCAGCCACTTCACCCGGACACAGTTGCAGCGACTTGCGAGCATCATATTCTTCCAATTTATACTGGCTGCAAACACGTGACTTATTACATGGCATGATGCACCTTGCCCATGGGAGTGTCCGTTGACTTCTTTCCAAGCAGTGTATACAAATTGTATGAAGGAATACAAGAACAGAGTAAAGCAAAATAAAGCTCGATCAGTTTAAAATTGCTTGTTATCCATAAGAGAAAAACAATTTTGAACCTAGACAGTGATAAATGAATTAAATCAAAATTTGTGAAAAATTTCACGTAATATTCGTTAAAAATGTTATTGCAGTTAATATTAATTTAAAAAATCCTGCATATTTAAGCGATACTCTTTCCGTTATCAGTCTCTCTTAAGTACGAGCACAATATTTAGTGTTCTTCTCTGCTTTTATTTGAGGCTTTTATTGAGTTACCTGTGTATGGCAGTGGTAACTTTATTACGTTTGATCGGTAGAAGAGCTTGTCTTGCCGTTTTATTCAGCTGGTGTCCGAGTTAGTCGATCTTTGTAAACAAGTGGGGTTTCCCTTCCGTTAAACTTAGGTTTTAGTTTTACAACGCAGAAAAACAGACCCTACAAAATCACTATTTCTGACAGTTATGCTAGTTAGCTAGGATGGCAGCTGCAGCCACCTGCTGTATTCTTGATTCATAAGTATACAAATCATCGGTAGAGACGAACTCAGCTACCGATGATGGCGACTAAGGCTAGAGCTTGTTGCCTACTGATTTTCAACAATTTGACTAAAAGCTTTCGGGAATTTATTTGCTTTTTAGAATGAAAAGATATTAGATATTTTTTCAAAAGTAATTGATAAAAAAAAGTTTGGCATTCTTCTTCTGTTTGATATATTCGTTTATGTATTTTCCAAGGATTTCACGCTGTCACTCGTATCACATAAAGCTGGTCATATGTAAGTGAATGAATAAATTAATAAATATATTATTATTATTATTATTATTATTATTATTATTATTATTATTATTATTATTATTATTATTATTATTATTATTATTATTACGTGGCCCCTCCAAGGAATCCAAAGTCTCATCGCGAGAAGTCATTCCACTCTATACAACCCACTGACTCCCACTATTTGATTCATTAATAGTATTTTTGTCTGTAAATTGTGTGAGTTCTCTGACCGAGGTTTCTATATGCGGGATGAAAAACCGAGTTTCCGGAGGAAAAAACTTTGCTACCTTCGTATGAGATGGGCTTACTCACCTTCAGTTGAAAAACCCCATATAAAGATTCCTCTGGTTCTCGCATTTCCTCTGATCACGTGTAAATTTAAACAATTTTGATGCATTTTTTTCATATCTGCTCTTCACGTTTAACTTTCTACCATCAAAAATTATAGACTTAAGTGCGCATTCGCATGAAGGCTCCCTGAAAAGCTGTCTGTTACCCCAGTAACATCTTTCTAAATAACACTTTCTCTCCATCTCAGCTCTAATTAACACTTCTTAATTGTGTGGAAGACATACATCTGATGTGATGATTCAAAGTGGGATTTCATGGTAAAATACATTGCACTGAACTGACTTCAGCTATCGGGATTTTTTTTTCTTTTGCAAATCTTTCACTTTGATTTAAAATGAAAATGAAAAGAGACCAAATGGATCTCGGTGAATGGAATGACAGTGCCAAAATGAACTATTAAATAGTATACCATATTTACTAATTTGAAGTAAATCTAAAATCACTCCTAAAACTAGTTGATTCTTGATCTTGATATCATAACAGCTCAATTTAAGCGTATAGTATGTAAAATTATGCGCATTTTATTTCCGTTCTGAATAGTTTATAGATCATTGCCGTTTTTTCATTCATTGAAAGACATCGTAGAAAACTCACCAGCAGTATAGAACAAAAACTTTAAGAATACTTATCCGTGAATTAAAAATGGCAAATAGTCAACATTCCACAGTTTCAGTTACTAAGTGAAAACAACATTATAGAAACAAGCTAAGTTGCAGAATGTATTGCTCAATGTTGAAATTGATATCCTAGATCTAGCTGATCGCGTGTGCCTAGTCATTGTTTGAAGAATTTTCTGAAAAACAAGGTTATTGTGGTTAAAACAGTTTCCATGAATAAGTAACGGAGGTTGTGTGTTTGTGTGTGTGTGTGTGTGTCTAACAGAGAGAGACTTAAGAATAGGATTGTCAACTCTCCTGGAATGGCCTGAAATTGCAAATAATCTCCCCCCCCCCACAGAATTATTTGACATGTTACAAAAATTAAGTAAGCTATTATTTAATTAAAGTTATTTTAATTTTTATATTCCAAATCCTTTATTAATAAAGTTGGTACTGAAATCGAAGAGTTCTGCATTTTATAATAATATGCGGTTTTGTACTGCATTTACAGTACGTAATGCTGATGTACTACATTTCAGATCATGAGTCTGCGTGTCGCCCGCACTGTACTGTAGACGTATGCATATTAAAAATTTCAAATTACGCATTATTAATAATCATGATAGAGACAGCGCCAAAAATATAAATATAAGAATAGCTAAGATATTCACTGCAGTTGTACCTTGTGTATATTTAAATGTGTTTTTATTATAAGAATTTTAATTTTTCTTGATCTTTTCTAATTATGTATCATGTAGTTTATTTTATTTTTAATTGTATTGTTATTATTAATATCTCTCTCTCTCTCTCTCTCTGTGTGTGTGTGTGTGTGTGTGTGTGTGCGCGCTTGCGCTTTATAATTTAATTAAAAAATTGAAAACATTTCTAGGTCTGTTTTTTGCAGTTGGCAACCTTACTTAAGAACCCGTTAAGAGAAATTTCAAATCACTTATAAAGTTTAAAACAGTAAGCAGTCTCCATTTGTATTCGCGATATTTGGTCTACTTCTGAAGCTAAGATTGCAATTTTAATAAAATACGAAAAACGGAATTCGTGCTTTTGCTATGTAGGCTTCATCACGCAATGCTCAAAATGAGAAAACATTCAACAATGCCATTTCAGCGAACTGTGGACGAGAAAAACACTCGAGCGATGGTAATGGGAATAGTTAAAAGATAACAAACGCACATTTTATTATCTTCAGATCAAGATGCAGTTTAGCTAAATTGGCTCAGTATTCTTTCTTACTAATTGATAGTATGATATAGGTTAGTTGTGAGTTTGCACTTCAAGGCCTTATTTAACGGAAATAAGTTTACTCGTGAAATGAGTGTATATTCAGTGCATTGTATTAAGGTTCCTTTCTTGCCTGATTATTTATAATATGCTTAAAATAAAATGATGTGAGAGTTGGTTATTTATTTTTATTTTTTGACTTTTTCCTTTACCATACAATCATCCACCCTCGAAATGCATCTTTGTAACTCAGACCACTTTTCATCACAACATCCCAAAATGAAGCGACCAATCTGTACTGTTCATCTACTTGAAACGTACACCATGTCAAAACATACCTCAATAAGTGTGTGATTACTTTTTGGTTTCATCGTACTATCCGCCCTTCGCATATATCTCTCCTCCATGTAGTTTGTAATAAAGGAGCCGGCCTGGTTGGCCGAGCGGTTAGCGTATCCGCTCTGTAGCCAAAAGGCCGCGGGTTCGAATCCCGCTGTGGGCATGTATGTTTGTGATTGTCTGTGGAAATATAAGTGGTGGCGGACACCATCTATCGTCCGTTTTAGTATTTGGCGGATTGAGTGGTAGAGACTAAGAGATATAGAGCAGGTGTCCTCCCTCGATGAGTCTTTGGACTCCCTGGAGGTGTCACGTAATAATAATAATAATATTCTGGACCTTTTTTCTTTCAACACACAGACACCAGTTCGTTTGCTGGGAACGGTGGTCACACCCACGTTTATGTTTCATTTTGTCTCAAAGATGTTTTATTGAGTTGTGACTGGAACTCTGTCACAACTCAATAAAAATTTTCGATGTTGAAAAACTTGACAGGTCAGTCAAGTTTTTCAACATCGTTTTTCTCAAAGCACACTTAGCAATGGCACTTGTAGGCTGACACAGTGTACTCTCATGTTGAAAGAAACATAGTGGTATATTCTATAAAAAATAGCAACGTGGGAAGCAATGCAACATGCAGAAGTATGTAGCATCAAATAGCATTTGTTCTTTCATCCACTTCAGCCAAGTACAAGTTCATACAAGTTCTACTGAAGGGTTTCTATAAAATTAATTCAGAAGATATTTTTGAGAACAGGGCTGGTTGTGGGAGGACTAGGGGACATCCATGGAAACTGGGCAAAAGTGTGGTTAGTAAAGGTGTTAGATCTGGGTTCTTTACTTTTAGAGTAGTGAATGAGTGGAATGCGCTCCCTGAGTCTGTGGTGGATGCGGTGACAGTGAATGAGTTTAAGGCGAGGTATGATAGATACTGTATGAATGTCAAATAGTTGTGATGAATATGATTTGGGGCCTCCCTCGATGAGTCCAATGACTCCCTGGAGTTGCCCGTAATAATAGTAATAGTAATAGTAATAGTAATACTAGGAGAAATAGGTCCAAACCAGTACAGCTCCACCACCAAAGTTCACAGGTTGGATGATGACCTTGGACATAAGGCGTTCATGGGGTATCCTCCACATCCATACTCACGGCACCCATCCGATCAGTAAAGGGTGTAACACGATTTGTTTCCCCATATTATAAAGTTGTAATGCTCTAAAGACAGTTGCGCTGTTTTTCTTACACTGTAGTCTGGGCTTCTGATTGCCAAAGTTGATATTCCGCTGATGTGCAGTTGCTCTTTCGTAGAACCCGCGACTCCGCTGATCATTTCCACATCGACGATATTTCCATACCACTCTTCAAAGCCTTTAAAGTATTTTCCTGGGTATTCCTATTGTTTATTGGTTGCGGCATCTTCATATTTCCATTGGCTAATAATGTTGCCTACAGTTGCTTTCTGGTTATTCAGTCTTATACTAATGTTCCAAACGGGTAGGTCATCCTGTCGTAGTCATATCATATGGCACCCTATGATATATTCACGGCATGCTGCTGACAGTGTACAGATGTACTCGAAGTAAGTATATTTGATTTACCATTTATAAGCGGTTAGTCCACATTGCTATATATATATATATATGAGGCGTAGGGGTAACCACCTTATCTTCGATACGGTAGCAGTTAAATGTAGGAAAATCGTCGACACCACAAGGTAAAAGAGGAGGGAAAGGAATAATTTTTATTTTTATTATTTTTTTAACATTTTATTATTTCTCAGATAAATTACATACATTATATGAAGACAATTATGCATAACAAATACCTTCTCGTACATAAAGTTTTTTTAAAATAATAATAATAACAATAACTGTTTACAACGTATATTATTATAATATTCATAATGATGATTATTACAGATGTTTCTTTGCAATTTTACACGCTATATATACAATATCAATGGATATAATCATTCTATATTGCATACTTTTGTTACAGTTATTACATACATTACATACATTTGATTACATATGATACATTACTTGCATTACATGCACTTGGTTACATTTGATAGATCTTGGATGAGAACTAATTTCTCTGCTTTCATCCTCGAAGCTTTTATGTAAGCTTATCTGAGGATGACACCAGTTGGTTATTTGAGTATGACACCAGTTGGTTATTATTTATTTATTATTTTTTTTGTTGTGTTGAGAAGCTACGAAATCTATGTTTGAGAAATTCTCTCTCTCTCTCTCTCTCTCGCGCGCACACACACACACACACACACACACGCACGCACGCACGCACGCGCGCACGCGCACACACACACACACACACACACACACACACACACACACACACACACACACACACACACACACACACACACACACACACACACACACACACACACACACACACACACACACACACACACACACACACACACACACACACACACACACACACACACACACACACAGAGGGATGTAGAAGTTTCCCCGTGGCCTTTCCGTAGTGATTATTGTATTTATATGTGATATAATTAGTAGTCTGAGGTCTTGTTATAACGGTATGTATTTCTGACTGTCCTGTAGCTGGCATCGAAATAATGTTTTAGCAAAGGTGCATAGTGCCATAAATGTTTTGCTGTCAATATTTTGTGTTCTGACATTGCAATGTATATAAGGTTATTTTCTCTTTGTTCCCAAAAGGTCAGTTTTATCATTTTGTACTGTAGCGACATTAATCTATTTAATTTGTAGGGTGCACAGAAAGCATACGTTGTTATAGCGTATTAGTGTTTTTAGGCGTATGGGAACTATGTCTTTTAACCTGTAGAGTTTTCCACTTATTGTTCGGAGTTTGTTGTGTAGATGGTTTATGTGGCTATTCCAGTTCATATATGCATCGAAGTAAATTCCAAGGTATCGTATTGTTTCAACCTGAGTGATTGTAGTGGTTTTGCTGTTCTGTGTGTTTTTTATGTTGGAAAGTGGATGTTGGATGGTTATATATTTATTATCAACTGGTCGAGTCAGTGGATTTCTGAATATCATTAATTTTGTCTTTTCTGAGTTTAGGTGTATGGAGTTTTTCTTGAGCCAGTCTATGATCAGATTTATGTCATGTTGCATATTTGTTTGGGCTATGCTTGCGTTATTATGGATGGATATTATTGCTGTATCGTCTGCGTATTAGAATATCTTACCTTTGAGTGGTAGCTGATTAATATCGTGCGTGTAAATGTTGAATAGAGTTGGGGAGAGTACAGCTCCCTGTGGTACTCCACAGGTTACTGGTAGCTCTCTGCTTCGGTTTGACCCGATACGTGTGATATGATTTCTATTTTGAAGGTAGTTTGTAAACCACCTGTGAAGAGGCTTGTCTATTCCAACATGCCTTAGCTTTTCTAACAAGGTTTGATGTATAAGTGTATCGAATGCTTTAGTTAGATCAATAAAGACTACCATGGCAATTTTGTTTTTGTCTAAGGCGGTATTAATGACGTCTGTAAAGTCTTCCAAGAGAGATGCTGTTCCCTTATTTTTCTGAAAACCATATTGTGTTTTGGGGATAATATGAAAGATCTCAGTGTATGCTGTGAGTTTCTTCAGTATGATCCGCTCCATAATTTGATTGATAATTGGTAATGTTGCTATCAGTCTGTGATTGCTGATTAAATTTCTTTTTCCATGTTTGTATATGGGTGTGATTATGGCGGTCTTTAGCATACTTGGTATCTGTCCTGTTTTAAATATTTTATTTATTAATTTTAGTAGGATAGGACTTAAACTAGTCGCATGTTGCTTTATATCTTTAGGTCTGATACCATCAATTCGTGGGCCTTTATTTGGTTTGATTTGATGTATTGCAGAGAGAAGTTCTGCTTCTTTTATGGTTGGGAACCATAATGTCTGTTTTGATTGTGGTCCAAGTGGAGGGTCTCGTTTTGTGATTGGGGGAATATTTCTGTGAAGTTCTTGGATGGAGTCTGCAAAGTATTGGTTAAAGTCATTTGCTGGTTGTTGAATAGGTTTTGCGTCTTTTATGAAGTTGTGTTTTATGGTTTCGGAAGCGGTGGTGTTGGGAACAAAATCCAGCATCTCATTGATCAGATGCCAGGTTTGTTTCATGTTGTTTTGTGCAGAGGTTGTCTCTGTAGTAGCTTCTTTTTGCATTTCTGATTTGTGTTGTAAGGCGATTCCTTGTTATCTTATATTCAGTTTTTAAAGCTGTGTTATTTGGATATCGCTTTAATTCTTTCCATAAAGCGTCCTTTCTGTGTATTTCTAGGATTAAGTTTTGTGTTATCCAAGAATTTTGTGTTGTTTTTGAACGAATTCTGACTTTCTTTGCAGCTTTCTTATATATTTCCTCCAGTGTGAGTTTAATGTTGTTGTATAAGATATCTGCTGAATCTGATGCCAGGTGTTCCTAGTCTGTTTTTCTTATTTCGTGGTTGACTATTTCTTCGTCTATTATTGTTTTCTGTCGCTTTTCTTCTGTGGGACATTGCATGGATATTATCTTGGTGTGCAGGTTTAGAGCGGTGAAGTAATGGTCTGCTACTTTGCACTTTATGACTGATGCAGCGTAACTGTTTGGTGGTGCTCGGACGTTTATATGATCTAGACAGGAGGCAGTGATAAGTATTTCCGAATATTTCTTCTCTAGTACATGATGTTATTGTCGGTATTAGATTATACATGGATAGCGTGTCTAGGTATTGTACAGTGTTGTTCTGGTTTTCGTTTGCAATATTTGTGTTTATGTCACCAATTATCATTAGGTATTCGGTTGAGCATATTTCTTGGCTTGAAAGCCAGCAATTGAGTTCGTGCAAGAATTTTATCATGTTTAGGTTTGGTGGCCTGTAAATAGCACTTAGTATTATGGAATGCTGTCTATTGGTGGTATTAGTGATTTCGAGGCAAAGGGTTTCAGCATGCTCAAACTGATAGGCCGTTTCTTTTGCTATTAATTTTTGTTTGATAAATATTAATATTCCACCCCCTCTTTTTGTTTGGCGGCATGATCTATGTTGTTGGAAGCCTGGAATTTGGAAAGCATTCGCTTCGTCATTAGTTATGGACACTTCTGTAAGAATCATTATATCAATAATATCAGTGTAATTCCTCATATAAGCCTGTAACAATAACCAATGGTTTTTGATGCTTCTGATATTAATATGCAAGATTGAGAGACCTCTCGCTTGTACTGTGTGTTGTTTCCATGCATCAAGCGATTGAAAAGTAGAATTACTGATGTATTCTGGTGTAATTACATCTATCTAATGGTTCACATTCATTTTTGTTGTGTTGAGATCTTCTTATTGAACTAAGTTGGAGTCTTTTGGACACTATGGCAACCTATCTATATCTTCCGAGCTTTTTATTTGTATAGACTTTGAAGTCTGTGATTTTCTCAAGAATATTTTGCCGTCTTTGATCCATAAAAATTGATACTTTTTTCCGTTTTTTCTTTTCTTGCTTGGTTCAAAAGATTCTGGTATAATTACATCTATCTGATGGTTCACATTCATTTTTCTTATTCTTTGATCTTCTTATTGAACTAAGTTGGATTTATTCTGATTGAAAGATGTTAAATACTCAGATAGAAAAATTGGCGTATTGTCTTGCGATGCATTTAAATCCTTGACTACTGGTTTTTTCAGTCTGCTGGCTTTTATGAGATTGTCTCTTGTAGCCTTGCTTGTCAGGCGAACTATGACTGGTGCGGGTCGTGGCGAGCCTTGTTTTATGTTCTTCCTGGGAAACCGATTTATGGTCTGAATATCATTATGCTCTAGGGGGATGTCAATTGCATGGCCTAACTTTAAAACTACGTCTGAGATTTTTTGTGGATTCAGTTTCTGGAAGACCGTTTATGACAAGGTCTTCTTTATGTTGTTGTTGGTTTAAAACTTCGTATTGTAGTTTCAGGGAATTAAATTCTTGACGGAGTTCCGGTGTGTCTTTTATCAATTTGTGCTGCCTGTCAGTTAATGCGTTAATGCTGGTTTTAATGTCTTTTACCGTTTGTAAGACTTCTTCGACTTTTGAATTATTACATTTAACAAACTCTTCATATTCGCTAATTTTGTTTGTTATTTCTTTATTCTGTTTATCAAATAGTTCTTGGACAAGGTCTCCCAAGCTGGCTTTTATATTTTCTAAACCTTTTTCTAGTAATAAATTTACGGAACTCAAATTATAAGACTCACCGGTATTTTTTTGTCTGTTCAGTTCATCGCCCGCTTCTGCCTCCGGCGTAATCAGTTGCATCGTGGGTGGCGGCGTTTCTTTGTCCTCTCTGCAGTATAGGCATTTCCATTCCTCTCACTTGGCATTGGATTTGCGTTGCCATGTTGTTTCTGAGAATCCGGAACATGTAACGTAAAGATTCCTAAGGCATTTCCTGCAGGTTATATGACTTCCGTCGGACGATAATTCCTTCAGGAACTTGTTGCACTTCATGGCTCACCTTTCTTCCCTTGGACAACTAAAGATGGCGACGGCCTTTGTTCTATGCTCGTTAGTGACCACGGTGAACTCTGCTCAATTTTCAGCACACTCAAAATTTGGGTTTCACTTGGCCGATTACGATGAATTATATATCACTGTCTTCAGCGTGACAAGAAGAGTTACTTTGTGACACTTTCAAATTAACAACAGAAGTTTGAACCACATTAAAGTATAAAAACTGGACCAGCGATACAACCATGCACCCGTTTGTATGCCTGCACAGTGCCCTCTATCCATATTAATGGATAGAGGGCGCTGTGTATAATAATAATAATATATATATATATATATATATATATACAGTATATGTATACATACATACACGCACACAGGGTGCTTTAAATTAAAGTTCCTCTATTCAGAGCAATCTATAGAGCAATAAACAAAATATCCTCGAACATGGTGGGTATCTTAACCAGATCACCGGGAAGAGATTTTAACAATAAACATGTTGAAAAATGACCGATAGAGGAAATATGGTGCTATGAGCGGGAGAAAATTGCATTATTGTGAACCGGATGGTATGTGATTGTGAAATCATTCATAGTCAATGACAAACGAAGTTATTCGGTTATGTTTATTTCGCTCATTAAAATAATGTGATACAAAATACACATCACTGATATGTTGCAAGGAGCTGTCAAGAAGTTCCGGATGACAGTGGAGGCACTCAATGTGTTAGCTTTTGTACAGAACCAATAGCTGATAATGCCATACAGTGAAATGTAACCGATCTGTCGAAAGGTTTTGCACATGATCTGCGATTTTATCTTTCAGATCCGCCAGGTGAAGTTTTCTCCGATACACCACGGTTTTGAGGTAAACCCCAAAGCGAAAAGTCACAGGAGTTAAGGTCTGGTGAACTTGGTGGACATTTCATAGAAAATGAGTGATTGATTACTCTATGCTCTGCTCTGTGAAATGTTCGCCAAATAATTGTTGAACTTCACGTTCTATGTAGGAAAGTGCTCCCTCTTGCTGGTTGGACTGTAAAACTACTTGTCTCTTGAAATCGACGAACTATGCGTTGCACTGCATTTGGTATCTTGGGCCCTTTCACAAAGGCGTTAGGCGTACTGACGAAGTGCCGCTGCAGAATTTCCCCCATTTCTATAGGAATACTTTGCAAGCAAGGCAAAGTGAGACTTGCGCAATTCGAATGACTGTAGAGTCAGTCTCGCTTTTTCGTTTATATGCCTTAGGGCTCAGGGGTATACAAAATTCACTATAATTTCTTGCTCGCATCGCCTTATTTCTTCTATCGGTATTTCATGAACAATTTTTTATTGTGAAAATCTCGTCATCACCATGATTTGGTTAGGTACCCACAAGTTTGGGGATATTTCGTTTACTGGTTCTCTCTACAGATTCTTCTGAATAGAGGCGCTTTAATTCGAAACACTGTACAAATATGATAATAAACACGTACATACATTCTTCTGTGATATATTTTTCACATCTCGTTAACAGTATATAGGTGCAAAGTCAACTCTGGAAGTATACGAGCGAGTATACTGCACCTTTTAAAAGCAGTATCGGTCACATGTGACAATATAAAAATACACATTAGTGTATTCATTGTAAAGCAGGGGTTGTTCTAATAGTTATTTCAACATATTTTGTGTGAAGAGAAGAATGCTCTGCATGTGTCTTTTCACACTGAAATCACTGTATGCTGTTTTGCGCTTATCATCATGCAATGCCAATGCGCTTGAAACAGATGACTGAGGGACTGCATTTCGAGCCTAAAAGCAAACGATAGCTTAAGAAACATAGCGATGAAGGTTTTCCAACTGCAAAGTAGTTGAAAACATCATCCTCTGCTGATAGTCATGTTGTGAATATGATTTATTTAGTGTTCAAAATTCATGTCTACTGGCATTACTATTAATTCTGAATCCTACTTCGGAACACAACACAAACTGAAGGCACACATTCGAAAGGTATGTTTCTATTTACGTGTAGTTTTTCCTCCTACACGATAGTGCGCGACTTCTGATGAGTACATGAATAAACAATTATAGAGAGATTAGAGAGATATTCAGCATCTTTGTTTAACTTTATTGGAATACTGATATACAGCTCTGATTATGCTCCATTGACTTCTGTCTCTTCTCCAAACTGAAGGAACATTTTACAAAATATTTGACATTTGATTATCAGAACAGCGGTGATTATGCGATTGTGTTAAGAAGTCTCATCTCTTTATTATGATGGACGCATTGAACCAAATGAACATGAGTGGGCGCGCATGTGGACTTAAGACGTGTATGTTAATAAAGAATTGTGAAAATTTCAGAATAAATTTCAAGACAAGTACTTATTTTTGTTTTAGTGAAAAAACCACTCCTGTTACCACAAAAGGAGGCATTACTTATCGGTCTGTCATAGTTTCAGCTACTGATGCTAAAATTTCAGAACACACCTCCATTGTGCGCTTACCATCACGACACCATATTTCTGCTTCGGGTTGGAAATGCTTCGCTTAAAATCTGTCAAGCGCGCGAACTTGTATGAGGACTTTTCAGCTGGAGGTTAGTTAGCCCGTGTGCGAAGAGAGCTGGATTTTCCCCTCCAGGGATGTCGAATTTTTCCTCTAACAAAACAGAAGAATCGGTCGGATGGCACTAGGGCCGTATTCATGGGTGTGCTAACTGTACGGTGGCACAGGGCCCCAAAACCATCGCAATTTTTTTTTTTATTCTATACAAAAAATATATACATTATTTGCTTCCTCAACTTCACGTTCGGACATATTGAAGAAATTTGTTAAACAATTAACTCCAAAACCGTTATGTGATACAAGATGGGAATGTAGAATAGAATCAGTTAGAGCTGTACGTTTCAAATTCCAAAATTTTTAAATGCACTAAAATAATTATCTAAAACTGCATCAGATAATACTATCAAAGTAGAAGTGGTTTCAATATATGAACAAATAGATTCATTTGAGTTTATACTAAGGCTTGTAATTTGGTATGAGCTTTTGTCAAAAGTTAATTTAGTAAATAAAGTATTACAAAATGCAAAAATTCCGATAGACGTATTAACTAAGCATATTAAAGAGTTAGTGCAGTACTTTGAAGAGCAGAGAATATCAGGATTTGATAGCTGTTTTGAGATCGCTAAAGAACTGTCAAATCTATTAGAAATAGAAATTAAATTTAAAGAAAGTCGAGTACGTCGAAGAAAAGTATTTTTTTCTTCGACGAAAAATTAATTAAAGTTTTGCGGCAAACAGCTGTATCAAAAATTAAATACAGATATTGATGAATCTGAATTTTACAATGAGTTAATTATTTTTAGAAATATTGTTCCAGAAGATGCACCCATTAATATTTTAAAATTCATAATTGCAAATAATTTGTCGGATATTTATCCAAATATTACTACGACATTTAAAATATTATTGACTAGTCCAGTTACGATCGCATCAGCAAAAAAGGTCATTTTCCAAATTAAAATTAATAAAAGCCTATTTGCGATCTTCTATGTCTTAAGAACGTTTGTCGTCCCTGCAATAATATCTATAGAGCATGAAATTGCAAAAAAATTGAATTTTGATGGCGTTATAAATGATTTTATTGATAAGCGCATTAGGTTAAATAAAATTTAATATATTAAGATTTCTTTTAAATCTTATACGTTGTTATACATATATTTCATTCTTTATAGTAAAAATGGATATTTTTTTCATATTTTTATATTATTATTTATATTATTAAATAAATCATTGTTCTGGCGTATTTATATGATAATGTGTACTTACATAATAAAATAATATCATGTACATACAAACACAATTATTTTTTAACTAATTTTTCCCTTTACTTAAATTGATACTAAAGAGCATACTTATTTATTTATGTGCATAAATATTTTTCATATTTGATTTAATTAATTAATTAACAAGATATTCTTCCATTTAAAATTTCCATAAATGTCACTAACTTTTAGGGGCCCCGATTTTCCATTTCGCACAGGGCCCCGCAAAATGTAGAAACGGACCTGGATGGGACACTTAAGCAAAACATAAGACAGTAGCTTTAGTTGCTTCTACAGTAATTCTAACAATACCAAATGTTCCAGTCCTTGCTCTTTCTGATGCTTTTACGAGTTGCATTGGTTTAACATTAAAAAGATAGTTTATCCATTAGAAAACAAAGTGTCTTTTGTTAAATGAGATGCAGGATAGATGAGTTCGCATCTTATTTCATCCGACTTCCGTTATATAATTTTTGTCCCTTCATGAAATATTGCAGAAATAGTAGAGTATATATTGATAATTGGCCATTGAATAGGTAATCGAGAATTCCCGAGAATGGTGTTGGAAGTTAGGGTTAAAGAAAAAGCAGTGACTGCACATACATTTATAGTAAAAGATCATTGCTTTCTCTTTCTTTGTAATTGCATGCCTTGAAAAACAAGGTGTGGTCACTGAAAACATTACACGTGACTTCAAGATAAAGACAGATTATATAATTGCCCTTCCTTCAGGACTGGCCGCACTTTTTAAGTAGCGAAGGGAAAGAGCTAGAGCACCGACCCTTTGATTGCACCAGACAAAGTAATCACCACGGAGTTTCTATATTTAAATTGTCATTCAGCATTCGCTATATGAGGTAACCACAATGGCCAGTAATGCTAAGAGAGGACATCCCTTAATAGCGAATGTTATAATGATGCATTTCTTTCAGTGTTACTTTAACTGTAGAGAAAAAACGAATGTGAGCCACAGCATACTTTTGTTTCCCAGAGAATTTTTATGGGCAGTAGGTCTGAATGATTAGAAATTTCCCGAGTATTTTAGTCGTCTAACTAGCACTGAAGATGACCTGATCAGTACATAAATGCATGAAGACTTGTTGAAACGTAGCATATTTCATGCTGCATATAAATGCTTGTACTACTTTTTTTATTGTTTTTAATAATTGATCATCATTAAGAAACTTATAGAACAATAGTGTAGTGGTTGGAATAAGGGGTAGATGAGCCAGAATTTTTTTACATGCCACTTTACGCGTTTGTGCTGTCAAACCAAAAGATGAAAAATTATCTACTTCTTAAAAAGTCTTTTACAAACTGATATAATAATATTCTTTCACTTGTGTCACTAGGATTCGAACCCTATAAATGAAAAAAAAAAATGATGTATTCACTGAGCAACTGGGGTAAATATTGACTCATTGTGATCACTCTCTGCGCCTATCCTGTCCTTCTTATCAATATGCACGTGATGAAATATAGCAGTTGTTAGTTAATGAACATTATATGAATAATGTATTTCGCCATAACGATAGGACAAAATTTATTTCGTGTCTTTTATCCATGTACTGTGAGGACAGTACCATTCGAACTTGGGCAGTGCCTTTTAACATATGTTATAGATTCTCGATGATATTGAATCTGGTACTGAATCCGATTTTTGGATATGACTAAGGATCCCAACTACTCTCACCTGTACTTCTGACACAATAAATGGCTATGAGCACATTATCATTAATGTACTCATAACCATCAATTGGCAATAATCAAATACTTCGCATAATAGCAGTCTTCTTGCTATTCCTTCAGCTGTTCTTATGTGAATATGTATTTGCGAATCAGCATCGCTCCTTCATAAGGCTAGGTTTGGTTTACTTATATTTACAGTCGAAGCAACTCAGGCTACGAAGCCAGTATATTATGTATGTTAATTGCCTGTGTTGTAATGGCAGGTTTACTTGCTTTGTGGGATAAAAAAAAAGTTTCCGGGAGGGAAATCCCTGCACTTCTTATTGCTTCTTTCTTCATCATTCACTTCTTTTTAGATGTTCTTTTAAAATCAACAAACCTCTAGAATTAAGAGTTCCTTTCTCATAGTTTGAGCAAATCTGGCTTTCCTAGCTTTGAGTAATAGCATGAACATTTTCTACTATATTTTCAAAATATGAGCAAAATAAAATGTCACGGCTTATTTTGGAGTCATTTCTACTCACCTGACTGAAAAGATGAATACCCAGCTTCTGTCATATTATATACAATAGAATTCTTCAAATTTCAATCCAGTATCACGATAATTTATTTTAGTAGTCGCTACATACATATATGACGTTATAAAGATGTCTGAAATTTTCTTTTATCGCCATTATTGCAACGTACCGCCTCCGTAGCTTAGTCGGTATAGACGAAGCCCTTTGGTCGGAAAAACCTGGATTCGATTCCCGTCCACGACGTAAGGAACCTTTATCTGGTCTCTTTTGACTAAAGGTGAGTTGCCTTTAGTCAAAACCGGCCCGTGAACACACACACACACACACGGATCTACAGTCATAAATACATATTTTATCTCTCACTAGAAGGGTTCAACCAGTCCTAAGGGATGATCGAGGATCGGGAGGAACCCCATACGAATAAATAAATAAATAAATTGCAACGTACAAATATGATTAGATAGGCATTAGTCTAAGAAGGTTACATATCAATTACGTACAGTGCAATTTAACAATTTTCGGATTGAATTTAGGTCGTCTATATTTTGCTCTTTTCGCAAGAACTGTCATGAAATCTGTGCATATTTTCATTATTCAGAGAATTCTGTCTGATGGTAGTAGTTTTGTAAAAATCAAACAAACGTATCAAAAGTATAGTTCGTTTTTGAATGTAGACCTGTTTTAATGGATGTTCCTTAGATTTACTTACGAGTAATTTTATACTCGTAAGTAAATCTAAGTAAGTAAAACTCGTAAGTAAAGTTGATACTCGATCCAAAGGACGGCCCAGAATTAGATGGATAGACAAAATAAAAGAGGACCTGAAAACCACACAACAAGCGACACCAAACTGGACAGAATTGTTCGGACTCTCCCGGGACAGACAGAAGTGGAAAGAGCTCATTCGGCCTCCTCATCATCCACATAGATGATGGAAGAGAGAAGAAGAAGAAGAAGAATTTTATACTATTACAAGTAATAATACTCGTAATTTTCTTTTGCTTAATTCTGTTGCTATAAATAGCCCATCCGAAACTAAAATTATTCGACAAATTTTAATAACATTTCTAACTAATAAATTTAATTAAATTCTGTCTGGTGAGTGTCTAATTATTAATGCCTATTAAATCATTTGGAAAAAATGATTTAATAGAAACGACAATTGAATTGAATGGACATCTTCTTGTGCACATTACAAATCCCAAATTTTACTAAATTTCATATATACACAGCGGAGTTTGTACACTATATGATTTCGACATGATTTTGTTCCTCTGAACTCCAGCAAATGATTCGATCAAAACAAAAATTGGAATGGCCTTACAAATGAAATCTGTCTAGCCGGAACACCGAAAAAATTTCAAACTGATAAAATGAATTCAGCTTGCGAAATGTGCCTAAAATGTCTTTCGGTTTAATTTACTGCGATAATGAGTGATACCCCTATACAAGAAATACAGTGGTATCTCGAAACCCAATTTTCCATTATATCTTATGGGAAATCAATTAATCTGTTCCTAGATTCAAAAAAAAAATCTCAACTAAATGAAGAAAATGCAAAGAAATGGAGAAGGAGCATTTTTACTCTATAAATATGCATTTGTATACAATTATATATTAATTTTTATTTATGAAATATTTGGTTTTACATGATTAGTATGAAAATCATCTTCACTTAAATTGTAACAAAAATCAATTTTCTTGTGGCTGGTTTTGTGGTTCAGGAGTTTTCGACTTGTTTTCATCAGTTGCTTTTTATCTCTTGGGTGAGGGAGGTTTAAAAAACCTATCCAACGTTGACTGAATCTGTCGTTTCCTTAACACCGTTCTAAAGTGATTAACGACATTGTCATTGAAGATATTGGTGGCTGAAACAACACCTTGATTTGGATGCCACTTGTTGGAATTGCTCCCTTTTTGTTGCTGTCTTCTTCTTCGTCCTCTGAAGAAATTTGCTTTTCCTCCTCATCGCTTTCTTTTTCCTGCTCTCTTCTTAACGTAGCTCTTCAGCGGTCAGCTCGACATTGTGCTTATCTACCAGCTCCTCTACGTCTGCTTCATCGACTTCCAAATGCATGGTCTTTCCCAGGGAGACAACTGTATCTACAATGTCAATTTCGCTTTCAGGTCCTTCCAATGCAGTACCTCGGACACAGTCGGGCTATAACTTTTTCCAGGCTGATTTTAGAGTTCTCACAGAAACATCTTCCCATACGGAAGATGTTTCTGTGAGAAATAAGACGTAAACAATGAAGAATATTGAAGTGATTCTTCCAGAATTCCCTGAAGATTAGTTATGCGTCGGTGATAACTTCGAAACATCTTTGGAAAAGAGCTTTGGTATAAAGCTTTTTTGATCGACTGGTTGTAGGAGTGGTGTGTGGTATTAGGAGGCAAGAAATTAATTTTGATGAAATTAAACTCTTCATCCAAATCTTCTTCCAACTGTGGTGGATGTGCTGGAGCATTGTCCATTACAAGAACTTTCTCAGGTAGACCCTTTTCTTGTAGATACCGTTTCACTGTGGGAGCAAAGACCTCTGTCATCCACTCAGAGAAGAATTACCTAGTTACCCAAGCTCTGCTATTACCTCTCCACATAACGCTGAGTTTGTGTATGTTAACTTTCTGCTTTTTAAAGACTCTAGGATTTTCAGAGTGGTAAACCAACAGAGGTTTTATCTTCAGGTCACCACTGGCATTGACATAATAAAGTAAAGTTAGTCTGTCTTTTATTGGCTTGTGTCCTGGCAATGCCATTTCCTCCTTAGTGATGAACGTTCTCTTAGGCATTTTCTTCCAGAAAAGCCCAGTTTCATCGCAGTTGAAAACTTGTTCTGGTCTGTAACCATCTGACTCCATCAGTTTCTGAAATTTCTTCATGAACCTTTTAGCAGCATCTTTGTCAGCACTAGCACCTTCTCCATGTCTAACAACACTATGGATACCGGTTCTATTCTTGAATTTCTCAAACCATCCTTTGCTAGCTTTAAACTCTTCGCCGATGTCTTTGCTACTGCTAGTGGATGGCAAGTTCTGCGAAAGATCTTTGTAAATAGTTTGAGCTTGCAAACAGGTCATGTTTTTGAGATATACTATCTCCTTTCAGTTGCATGTTATTAATCCAGACGAGTAGTAAAGTTTCCATTTCTTCCATAACTTTATTTTTTCGAGATGACGATAGATGCTCCTTTGGCCACATCCAGTTCCTTATAAAAATCTGCTTTCTTGACAATTGTAGCTATGGTGGATTTGGACAAGTCATACTGCTTGCACAGATCACTTTGCTGGACTCCTTTCTCATATTTTTCCACAGTCTCTTTCTTAATTTCGATTGTGATTTTATTCTTCTCTTCTTTCTTAGTTTTCTTTGGCCCCCATGTTGAAAATAATACGCTGATCAGTGAAATGACGCTTATCTGGTAGATTATTCAGAAAATAAACGTAAAGCTACAATAAAACACGTCGCTTATAAAAAGAAATACATACAGTACACATCATAAATACAAACCTAAAAATATCTTCACGAAATGTATTGTTGTTTACACAAATACCGAAATAGATACACAAAAAAGCAAATACGTGCAGCGTTCGTCGTATTTCAGATAAATACGACGTAGCAACACGTTACACTACAGTAGAGACGGTTCACCGCGTGCGCTCAGCTAAACGTGCATACATATATGCTGGTGCGGTACTCTGCATTAAGCCTGTTTCTAGTACTAGGGGAAAAAGTTAAAAAAAAGTATGATGTAAAACAGGCGTTAGTTCATTTGAAAAGAAAAGCATCACGGTTCGTATCTTGAGTCTAGGTTAGTATCTAGAGGTCAAAATGGGATATGAAAAAAGTTCGTATCTCGAAAAGTTCGTATGTCGAGCGGTTCGTAAGTCGAGGTACCACTGTAATGCTCTTGTAAAACAAATAGCATTATTCTATAGGGATCTTCCACCCCTTCTGTGTAAATGATTCCTGACAGTTATTACTTGTTTGTTCATGTAGTTGTTTATCATTTTCTGGTCTTGAAGTTGTACTTGAAGTTAGCATGTTTATTTATCTGATCGTGCAATGCATTCTTTTGAAAACTAGCAAAATGAGTTGGTCTTAAAAATCTCACCTCAGTCTTTTTAATTTTTAAAAAATGTGTTTCCTCTCATATTCCTAAAAACTGTCCAACCGTTTGTTTAGATGTAATTTCAAAAGCAGTTTTGAGAATATATGTATTCAATTTGTACTGGTATACTTGAAGAGAATATTTGCTAAAGGATAACAGCACTTGAATTTCAAATCTCAATGATTTCTGCAGTGAGTTGTAATTTCTTTTTTAATTGCAAAAAAACTATTGCCATTAAAATATAGACATGCAAGAATTCATTTTTTAACGGTCACGAAAGATTGAAAGCAAATAATCCTGTTCTGCGAAGTAAAGATTTTTTTATACTGCCTTGACCCTCCAGTAAGTAAGGTGTCTCGTCACACCGAGCTGTGAACATCATTGCCCCTCCATACATTCACAAACATCCATGTCAAATTGGATTTCGAATCGAGAATCTGTTGATTAGAAATCGGAGACGCTGTCCAATCGCCCGTCCAAGCTTAAGCATAATTCGAAAATAATATTGTGTAATGATTTTAAGGGCAAGTCGATCAAAACATGGGCACTGTTCATGCTCATTATGTTAAATGTCCATTATGTTTAATCAAATGTGTTTTTTAATTTATTACCTTTTCTTTATTTCAGAATCAGAAATTATATTAACTCAGATTACTGAATAACCTTTTTCTGCCTGTATCACAGAGCAGCAAAGTAGACAAGCACCTCTGCTCAACAGCCGTCTGTTTGACTCCCAGTGTGTACATGGATGTTTGTGAATTTCTTTAGGTGAATTTCACCCCTTGGTAAGGATTTCATTTCACATATCACAACTAGTTTTACGCAATTTTTTTATCTGTATTCTCTTAGGACATCCACGGATTTAACTGCTAGGAGCTTTCGATACGCTTTCTTCTTTTCCATGACTGCCTCTAGCTTCTTGCGTCCACAATGGAGTTCTGATTTTTCTATCCTTGTAAACAGCTTCAACAAATGCTTCCCTAGCTGAAGCAATCAATGTTTTCTTCAGAGTTTGCCACAGAGACGACATGATTTAGTTCTTGTTTTTGAACTCTCATTTTTATGTAAATATATTTTTCTTGGATATAATATATGATAGCAAACCAATTTCCAGTAGTGCACAAGATCATTTCAGATGACTTGACTCAAGAATAAATTGCTGCTCTTATTTATGAATGTATAAAATTATATTTTATACATGTTGCATAATTTGAAGTGAATGTAAATAGGTAGATAATGCGAATTAAAAATTGGATCTGTTAAGTAAAAGTCTAAACATTAAGCGAGTACATTTTCACAGATTTAGTGGGAATAACAAAAGGAGGCAATTGCTGTCTAACTCCTCTCGGCTTTCCCTCAGAACACGCTGGAACGAGAGATAAATATGTAGGTTCCATCTGAGTTGTATTATTATATTTTTTGGGGATATTGTAAAATAAACATCTGCTAATAGAGTATACTTAGTTGCTATCATTGTAAATGCATTCGTAAAAATAATGGGAATGTCGCAGCTTAGTTATAAAATGATAACAAATTATTAGGATTCTTAGGTTATATCCGATTTATTAAATCAGAAGTTTGTCGTGAAGAAAATATTCACTGCATTTGAAAGTACTTTACAACATCGTTAGTTGATAAGAAGCATAGAATGAAACACGCCAGTTAAATAACTCCTGCATCAATAAACTGGAACAATTAGATATCTTGAGGAAACTGTATAAGTTGGATGAATTTTAATTGATGATGTATTTCCTTTGGGATTTTTTTTTCCATTTGGAGTTTGTGCTCTTAGTGTCTTCGCACTCGAGTACAGCTTAAACTTACGAGTAACTTATGATACACAATAAATATGACTTTTTGACAATAAATTGTTTGCATGTAATAAATAAATAAATAAATAAAATAGCTGCTGTATATTTGGTAAAACATGTTACTAATTACACCAACATTATTTAACTTTGCTTTATGTAGACCTACCGATGAAAAGTCATAAAACTATCATATATTTCGTACTTTGGATTGGCCACCCAGAGACCAGACACGGTACTTTTCAAATCCACTTTCAGGACTCCAATAAGCAAAGCAGTGTCACCCGGGATTTGAAATTCATCTACCACCTAAATTACCATAACTTTTAAAGTTAGTCTGGTTGGCTGAGTGGAATGAACGCTTCCGCTCTTCGACCATCCTAGTTGACCTGTTGTCAACGTATCCACCCTTCAACTAGCAGGCTGCTGCTTCGAATGTGATGGATGTTTGCGACTGTCTTTCGGTGGGAGATAAATTTCATCGCCGGGTATGAGACCACTTCCCCGCTTAATGGAAAGACCTGAAGCAGCTTGAATAAGTTCCGTGTTTGGTCACTAGAGCCTGGTTTTCTGATCAGGTAAAATAAATAAATAAATAAAAATAATAATAATGAAAAAAAAAACTCTTATTCCCCACGGTATTAATGTATTATAGGTTTACAATCCTTCGTGGGCGTGGATAAAATAAAAAAAATCAATCAATGATGGAATAGATATATGCGAATGATTTAGGTGATAAGATGATTTTCACCGTCTAATGTGATATTATCACTACCCTACTTATTAGAAGCATTAATTGGCTTGAAAAAAAAATCCATATTTGATCTCTAAAACATAATTATTCTGTTCTAGAGATTCTAGAAATCAAATGCTTATTTGGATTATTTAATCTTAATGTGCGATAGATTTACAGCCTTTTGCGGGGTTCACACATTTAAAATGAAGTATAAAAGTAGAATACAGTGGCGTACGAATTTCAAGTCTTATCAGTTGAAATTAATGGGTTTTATATTACCAATCGAAAATGTTACTCACATGAAGGCATTCGAATGTTATGCCTTTAGCTCCCTAGAGAATTATTTGAAAACATTTGTTTATACTTTTTAACAACGTACTTAATACAGTATGTTATTTAATTGACGCGTGGCTTTTAAATTAAATACAAGGACAACTGCTGTGGTGGACAAATGCGGGTGGTTATGGGTACATATTCCTTGAACTCTTACGGAGGCTACGCGTTTTTCTTTCTTTCTTTCTTTTTTTTTTTTAATAATCGGACATAGGTAATTTTCCTTATACTCTGTTTATTCTTTACTTTATCTTCTTGCTTTTACAACAGCTGGTTCTTTTATGGTGTAAAACTAGCATTTCTTTTTAGCATTATAAACTCTGCCATTCTATTGTCGAGTAGGTAAGGCGTCTGAGAAAGAGAGCGTGCGTGTATGACTCTGTCTCTCGAACAAGCGGAAGTTATAAATTACCCCTAGCATGAAAATAATATCAAGTGTATTACTATGTAAAAGTATGTAGCAAATTGTGCACTTGAAACTTGTTTTTCGGGAATGATTCCCAGAACACTGTGGATCAGCTACTGTTTGAGTTTGAATAATAAATAAAATAAAAGGCAGTGTTCATTCGAAATGCCTATCGAAAGGCAGTCTTTTCGTTTTACATATCGAGGTTTCATTCTCACCACTACACCAAGTGGTAAGTCACGAGACCGGAATTCCAGTGCAGCAACAACTTTTTGATCTGTATCTACATAGTGAACGAAGTTCTTCAGCATTCTGAAATCCCACGTCACAATGAGATTTTAGAATGCATAATCACAACATCGTAAGCTTTTTCAGAAAGTAGCTTACTTCAATTATATATTTCTAGAAATAAAGGAAACTCTTGTTTAAATATTGGCCTTAAAAAGAATTGCACTACAAGAATAGTTACTTAAATGGAAAAAAAAACATGCGATGATAAACTGCCCGTATTTTGCCAGAAAGAAAGAAAGAATGGTTGAAATAAAGAAAGATGTTTATTCATTTATTTGGTCTTCAGTCACGAACTCGTATGTGAGAGAAAGTGGAATAAAATTATTTTCATTGGCATATCGGTTCGTCTGTTTTGTCCTTCGTAACGAAACTTTAGAAATTATGATCACGAATACAAGCATGTAGATGACATCCAGAATCAGTTAAATTCTGATTTCTGTCAGTAGAAGACCCATTGAAATCAATGAAGTGGCAGCAAAGAACAGATAGCAGCAAAAAGAATAATATTTCTCTATTTTACAGTGAACATGATTATATTTTTTACCTTTCTTTCTTATTCCTCACAAATAAGGTCTGCCAACTGTTAATTCGTTAGGCACATCATTTCTGTGACTCATAAGAGATTAAAGTTTATTTTACTTTTTCTTATAGATGTGGTAGTGAATCTAGTCCTTATTGCCAAATCACTTAACTTTCAATATCTGTTAACACACTTTTTTTTATCCTTTTTTTGGATCCACATTTTCTCTCTATGTTTCTACCTGGTTTCGTATGTCATGTTGACTCTTAATTTTACTCTCTCGTATATTGAATGCTATACAATATAGATGTTTAATCTTTCTGGAATGTTATTCTGTATACAGTTAATAAATATTTCAAGTAATTCTTGAATTAAGTATAATGACATGCTACTATAATACTGAACTCACAATTATATAGTTTAATTACAAGTATTGCAAAAAGTATCGCTGAATCTTGTGAAGGGTTCACAAGATTCGGTGGTAATTGTGCAATGTCCCTTTTACAATTTACAAGATTCCACGCTACAGTGGTATTTAAAGTGGTATTGAACATTCAGCCTGTTGGAGAGCGGAGATAATATCCACTCGGTCCAGATCCATAAACCTTATGTCCATTATACTGAAGTTTTGTTCTCGAATGCTTGAGATTTTTTTTTCTATTTCTTTCAGCCCATAATTTTACTCTGCCAGTCTTGTGAAATAGTAGATATGACTACATAGCCATTTCATTTTATGTTTTCCTTCTTGAACACTTCTGCTTCATCCCTCTCATCCCTCCGAGAATATTTTTTTTACCCTGCCTGGCACCCGGTTCTTGCTGTTCCCAGGTTTGCAGTAATGTTTTCGCCCCTAGGGAACATAGCTTATACTACATTCGCCAGACTGCTTTTGCGTTTATTTTTGTGTAAAGTTGTCTTAAAAAATACAACTTTGTGTAAAGGCGTCTTAAAAGTTGTCTTTGTTTATCAATAAACCGTCCTTTTTTTTTTTTTTGGTTTTTTAACCCATTGTAATCAATGATGCTGTTAAATTCTTTCTAAAGTTTAGAAACAGTTCAGCTCTCATTCAGAAAATTTTCTCTTACATCTCACGTATTATTATTTGTGTAAATAAATAAGGAAATCTGATTCTCTCAAACCTCCCACCACCATTTTTGCATTTTTGCCTTTGCTTGTCTTCTTTTTCTTTTTGATCCGTTCACCATTTTTTTTTAATTTTAAGAACATCTTTTCTTTTATTATAATTTAAATACTTTGTTTATGGGTGACTATTTAACGTTCTCTCATTAGAGTATGGTTTCATCATCTTGATCTCAGATATTATCAAAATAAAGATCAGCGGATCATGGCCAGATCTCTTGACTAGCGTCGTTTTTTGCTTTCTTACAGTAAAAGAATCTACTGATCTTCATATTTTTTCATAGGAATATTTCGTTATTGAAATTTTATATTTTAAAGAGTTGTATTTATTTTTTCTTATACCAATATTGGTTCAATTTTTTTTTTCACTTTAAAACTCCTGCCAGGAAGAATATATATATATATATTTATATATATATATTTATATATATATATTTATATATATATATATAAATATATATATATATATATATATATATATATATATATATATATATATATATATATATATATATATATATATATATATGTATGTATATATAGTATAATAAAATAGCTTTTAATTATAGAAGTGCATACCGAGGATACTTGCTAGAGCTCAAGTCCTTTGTGATAAGAGTTACCTCGGTATGCACTTCTATAATTAAAAGCTATTTTATTATACTATATTATATAGTTGGATTTTAAAATGCACAGAACTATTTGGTGTTAGCGAAAACGTGCGAAAAGGTTTGCAATCCAGCATGAAAAACTGGAAAACAACGTTCGTTATAAATAGAGAAGAAATTGGAGAGGTAAACATAAAAAGGGGCATCTTTCAAGGAGCCTCATTATCTCCTCTATTGTTTATATTGTCATTGATCCCCTTAACTAGAATTTTAAATAAAACTGTTCATGGTTATCAAACTGCGCAAAAGAGTGCAAAGATATCTCACCTTTTATACATGGACGATCTGAAGTTGTATGCAAAATCAGAAAATGAACTCAGATCGTTGCTGAATATGTGCACGTGTTTAAGATCAAAGAAAGAACTAGAGCCGAGCAGAATACATAAGACGATTAAGAAAACTCCTTAAATCAATGCTTAATGCTGGAAATTTGATAAAAGCAATTAATACCTGGGCCATACCTGTTCTGAGATATTCAGCAGGCATTGTTGAATGGACCCAGCTAGAGATAGAAGATTTAGATCGAAAACTCGAAAATTAATGACAATGCACCATGCCCTCAATCCTCGCAGTGACATTGATAGGCTCTATCTCTCACGCAAAAAAGGAGGTAGAGGATTATTACAAGTGAAGCAAGTTATTGAAGAAGAAAAACGAAATTTAAATGATTATCTGCAGCAAACAACGGAAAAATTTCTAATTGAGGTAAGAAAAGAGGGTTTATTTAAACCCATGGAGACAAAATTGGAATACAAACCAACCAATAAAAAATGAGAACCGAAAGATGGAAAAATAAGGCATTGCATGGAAAATACCTTCACAGCATAGAGGACAGCGCTGACAGCAACTTGACCTGGCAATGGTTGAGAAATGGAGCACTAAAGAAAGAAACAGTATCGGTAATTATTGCAGCACAAGACCAGGCCATTAAAACCAACGTTATGAAGGCAAAAATACAAAAAAATCAAGAAGACAGTAAATGTAGATTTTGCAAAGAAAAGGAAGAAACAGTAGACCACATTATAAGTGGATGCAGCAAAATCGCACAAATTGAGTACCGTAAAAGGCATGATAACATAGCTAAGATAATCCACTGGCATTTATGTAAAAAGTATGGGTTTGAAGTATCTAAAGACTTTGGAAGCATAAAGTTCACCAGAAAGTGGTTGAGAAACAAAAAGCTAAAATACTCTGGGATTTCAAAATCCAGACTGACAAAGCTTGGAATGTAACACACCCGATATCACAGTGGTTGAAAAAAGTGAAAACAAGGGTGTTACGTTTATCGAAATATCAGTACCAGGAGATAATCGGATTGACAACAAAGAAAATGAAAAAATTACAAAATATCGCGATTTGCAGATCGAAGTTGAACGAATCTAGAAAAAGAAAACGAAAGTTGTTCCCATAATAATAGGTGCTTTAGGCGCCATCCTTAAAACATTGAAAAAACATCTAGAAGCACTCGAGTTAGATGGATTAAAAACTGGGCAGCTGCAAAAGGCCGCTTTGTTCGGCACAGCTTTCATTTTCAGAAAGTATTTCCACAACTCATAGGCCCTTGGGTAGGGCCCGAATTAGTGGAATATAATAAGCCTTTTCTTAAGACTGAGGAAGCAAATCAAGCTTTGATGAATATTATATATATATATATATATATATATATATATAGACGCTCCAAAATTTCAGTAAATATACGCTTTAGAAATTTCTGTTTTGTAAGTACACTTCTTACTCTAAACAAGCAGCAACAAAGTCGAGTATACTATCAAACTGAAGTTCTGGAAGAAAGTTAATCGCTTATCGAGCATGCGTCGCCTTTGTCATAAGCTGCCTATAATAGTACAAAATGTTGAACAATCATATGTGTAACCTAAGAGCAACAGCTCATCCAGGTTACGATATGCATAAAGTTACAAAAATTTATGTAATGCATTTTCATCACATACACATATGTACATTCATATAATATACATATTACATATTATTATAATATAATTACATTATATATTGTAATTAACGTCAGATTGCTGTAAACGTCAGATGTAAAAATAAACAACAAGTTATAGCAGCTCCAGAACAGTACAATACGGTGTATCACAAGGACCTGTCTTAGGACCAATTTTATTTAATATTTTTATCAATGACTTCTGCAATCTTAAACTAAACAGCAAAATAAATATTTTTGCAAATGATACAGTACTAATTTTCTCTACAGACACAGCCGAACAAATGAAAACCATCGTGAATGCTGATCTTTTGAAAGTAACAAATTGGTTCCAGTCAAACAAACTCAGTCTGAATGTCTCAAAAACTAAATATGTAAATTTTAACTTGAGAAATACAACAGGAAAAATGAACTTCACTGCACAATTAATTTTGCATGATTGGAATTGCATGACAAATTCAAATTGCAACTGCGAGAAAATAGAAAAAGTCAGTGAAATAACTTACTTGGGATTAACAATTGATAGTAATTTAAGCTGGAAATTGCATATTACCGATGTCGTAAATAAAGTAAGGATTATGTTAAACAGACTTTACTACCTAAACAGATTCTTAAATTTAAATATGCTAAAAATATTATATTATGCCTGGATTCAAAGCACACTACCATATGGTATATTAAGTTAGGGAAGAATCTATCGCACTACGCTGAAACCTTCGATTCAGAATAAAGTAATTAAAATCTTAACTAGAAACAAATATAAGGATACTGCAATGTGTAATAAATACACCATACTAAACATACTATCCCTTAGATATTTATACGTCTATAGGGTACTATTATTCATAAAAAACGACAACGAATACGTAAATATCAAACAAGATGCTTTCCTTAGTAGACATAAGGGCCTAAAATATATAGTTCCAAAAGCAAATAAAGAAGCAATACACAAACGTTATACTTATTTAGCGCCAAAAGTATTCAACACACTACCTTTAACAATAAGAAATGAAACTAACCCAAACAAATACAAAACTCTAATCAAAGAGTATTTATTTTCCCACAGAAATGAAGAAGCTCTGTTTAAAATAATTGTATAAATTATTAGGTTTTAGCATATTGGTATTCAAATATCCAGTCTCATGGGTAAAACGTAAAAATTTAAATGCTATTTAACTGCTTTGTTTTATTTTGTTCCTAATTATTGTTATGCAACTTTCTCTGTACATATTAGCATGTCTCCTGGGATTTTATTATGTAATTATATTATAATAATATGTAATATGTATATTATATGAATATACATATGTGTATGAGATGAAAATGCATTACATAAATTTTTGTAACTTTATGCATATCGTAACCTGGAAGAGCTGTTGCTCTTAGGTTACACATATTGATTGTTCAACATTTTGTACTATTATAGGCAGCTTACAAATAATAAATAAATTATTTCTAAATTACTCATCCATATGAAATTTTCATTTTGAATATTGTTTATATATATATATATATTTTTTATTTTATTTTATTTTTTTTATTATTATTTTTTCTATATTTACGTGATGCCAAAATATTAATGTGGTATATCGTGGAAGTTATTCATTAAAGCAACGGTATTCAGATCGAGGTATGTGCAGAGTAGACGTTCTGGTTCCTTCGTGTTGGTACTTCATTCTTTGAACACCACACCACACCACATCACTAGCTATTTTTCTTTGATTCTTGCTATTACTGGAATATGGTAGTGTAACTCTTCTCTGATATCCTAATCTAGTTTTCATTTCAGTCCGTGCTGCTTTATTTATTTTTCTCAAATACTTAATTCCAAAGCCTGGCAATCTTTGTTCTTCATTCTGTTTTTGATAACCTAAGTCTCTGCACTTTTGGGGAGTACCATTGAGGTATAGCTTTCATTTTAAGTTCTTCAGAGAGAGAGATGTGTATTTTTGCACATGTTTGTAAGTTCAATCATAATAGATTTATTCTGTGTCTAATAGTTTCTTAATTAACATGTTTAAGTAATTAAATTTAATTTGTTTCAGTTTATAACTTTCCATTTCTAGGTTAAATTCTAATTCTTTTCTGTTTTCCATTGTTTAGTTTTACTAAAATTTGTCTGCATGACATGGTTCTTGTTTTGTTGATCTAGTTTTTCAATCATATACTTTGTTTTCCTTATTATTTGAAATATAGTACTCTTTTACCAGTTCCTCCAGTCATTGGTTAAGCAAATATGGTGGCAGCGACATCTCTTCATGATACCTCTCGCGACTGGTATTTCAGAAGTATTACCTACTCCAAATTTTATTGTGCTGTGGTATTTTTACAGCACTGCGATATTGCGTCGTTTTTTCCTCTTTTATTTTTTATCTTAAAATTTCACATACAATTTTTTAAGTTATAATGTTTGCCTGAAGTCTGTAAAGCACAATAACGATATATGATTTATTTTCTCGCATCGTTTCAAATAATCCTAAAATGAGTATAGATTGCATCGATTATGAACGATCTTCCTCTCCTAAATCCCATTTCTCTTCTCCGGAATGTTACTCAAAAGTCGCTTTAATTCTATTTTGTATAATTCTTATAAATAATTTATATGTGTGGACTTAATAAAGTTATTGATCTATAGTTCGCACATTCCTTACAGTTTTTTTATGTATTGGAAATATTCTTCCCAATTTCCAGTAATTTGGAATTTCTCCAAGTTTATGATTGGATTGAATAACTGCACTAAATTATGTTTTGCTGTTTTTCTTTCATACTTCTTGAACTCTGTCAGTATTCTATCCCTACTTGGGTCTTTCTTTCTTTGTATCTGTTTTCATACCTTCAATGAATCTGTTTCCATATTTAATATTTTTGGGGTATTTTTCATATATCCTCATTTTTAGCAAACTTCATTTGACAAAAAAAGATCGAGATTGTTGTTTTTAAAAATAAATAATGTCGAAGAAATAATTGCAATAATTATGTAAAGGAGCTTTTTATAATTTAGCATTCTTGCATGATTATATTCTCATCATGGAGAACCTCAGTCGGTTTTGACATATATATACTTAAAACCTAATTTTTGGTTGTTCAAAATGTCTTCCTAATTTTTCCATTCATTTTACTGTAATTTTGCTAGATTTATTTGAAATGACTCAACCAATTTTAATGGTTATTCTCGGTAATGAGAATTTCATTCAGTTAATCAAACTTGGGAGGAATTATCCTTTCAGATCATTTAGCCAGTACAGTTCATTAATAGAGAGAAAAAAATATTATATTGTCATTTCAAATGATTTTTTTCCAAATTTTTTCACCGTAATTGCTTTAGCAGCGAAATTTACTGTACTGAGTTATTATAAAATTTCGATCATTTTTGCTAATAACACGCTTCAGCTATAGAGAAACGAGAAAAACAGATGATTATTATCATTTTACATTGTCTGCCAATAACAATGATATGATAACGAAAGAAAAACTTTTTTTCAACCATTAGTCTTTAACACAGGAAGAGTTTCACAAAGGAAATTAGGACACAGCAGCGTACCCATTAGAAATATGAACATCGTAACAGCGAGCTTTTCTAATTGTTTACATTAAATACAACTTGAGAAGTTTTCGAGTACCAAATGTGAATAAAATCCGTCCAACAAGAATACTACAATACTTGCCTACAAAAGGATAGATAGAATAAGTCTTATAGGCATTTATGCTTTTTAAGAAACGCACCTAAAAAGAATTGTTCGCATACCCCCCCCCCCTTATGTCTGTACACCGAAACTTTTCATAACTTCTTACAATGGATATAAAATATATATCTTGGTTTAACGAAGTCTGGACAAGATTCTGTCTATCAACTATCATGAATATGATTTCTCTTTTGCTAGACTATTTGAAAATAATACGCCATGATAGCCAATTTCCTGCATATTCATCATCATCATTAGCCATTTTCTGTCCACTGCTGGACGAAAGTTGCCTCAAAGCCCTTCATTAAATTCTATATTGAGCTTTTCTATGCCACTGAATTCTCGCCATCTTTTTAATCTCATCCTCCCACTGTCTCATTGGTCTTTAGCTCTCTTTCTATCTCTGAGATACCATTCAGATATCAGCTTTGTCCATTTTTGAGTGTTATCTCTTGCAATATGACCTGTCCGTTGCCATTTGGAGCTTTTAATGGCTGTTATAATGTCTCTCATCTAGTCTGAGCTCGGATCCAAGTATTGCACTTTCTGTCTAGAATGGTAATAACCAAGTAATGATGTTTCCACTTTCCTCTGAGTAATCCTCAACTTGTTGGTCAATATTTTACTCAAAGTCCACGTTTCACTTTCATACTTCATCACCGAAAGTATACAACTGTCGATGTTTCCTTTGAGTGCTTCACGGTGGTTTCCAAAAGTTATCCAACCAAGCTGAATTCCATGTATTTCTTCTTCACAGTCTTCCTCTACTGCGATCTTTTGTCCTGGGTGAACATAAGCGGCTACTCTATCAGTTTCCTGGTGTTACATTTGAATTGGTTTTTTGGTGATGTACTTATTATACATTATTTTTGTTTTGTCTTTGTTTATATTTAATCTTTTATTGTAACTTTCTGCATTCAATTCTCTGATCATTTGTTGAAGTTCTTCTGCAGAGTTTCCTGAAAGAACAATGCTTCCTGAATATTAGGAGTGGGTAAATGCAACAGAAATGCAGCTTGGAACACTTAACTTTCTCGAAGTTTAAAGAAATGAAAAAAAATTATTGGGGTTCGGGAAGGAGTCACAGGAATAGTTGATATTGTAAAATGTAAATATTTTCGAACACGCTTCTTTGGTGACTTCATGATTATGGAAATAATATTTTCATTCCAAAGAACAAAGAACAAAAGCTGAATACCAGCGATATTTCGCCTAATGTTGCTGTTGTCTGAAATTCCGGTCGGAGCAGCTAAGGCTATGAGGCCAGTGCATGGTGTCTGTTAATTGCATATGCTAATTGTTGAATGAAAAGCCCAAATTTATTTGAGGAAAATCCCTCCACCTTTATATGAGATTTACTAACTCACCATTAGATGTAAAATTGTTATAAAGGTTCTTTGCTTCTGAATTTACACCACAGTTTTTCCAAATAAAACGAATCATCACTCAGCACTGACTTAGGATTATTTGGATAAATATCCAAATATTTTAGCTAACAATGTTTGGGAAGGGAATTATTCCCGAAAACTTTAAAGTGGTATTCAAAGTATGGATCTTCTATGAGATCTACGATCGAGCTTCAGAGAAATTCCAGAAAACATTTTCCAGGTTCCTCCACGAATTATACTCCTGGACTCTGGCTGATTTTATTGAAGTTCCGTATTTGGAATCCTTAAAAATTTGTTAAAAACTCTCCTAAAATTTGTCGAATCGTTTGAATTTTAATTTCACTCGGACCAGTTCTAGTTGCAATCGAAAGACAAATATAAACACAACCATTTTAAACACTTTTTGACAATTTTGATGCAGACTCTTGGATGCTTACAAAAGAACTACCATTCGACAGAACTCGTTAGATTTGTCCACAGACGTCATGATAGTTTTCGCAAAATTAAAGGAATTATCGACGTTCAAATATTTAACTCTGAACAATTTCAGACTGTACGTAATATAATAGCCTACTGTAATGTTTATTTGGAACCTACGGATACATTTTAATTCATATTTTTCTTTCTCCAACCAGCTTGAGAGATTCATTTTTTTTCTTTTTATGATTATTTTTTATTGACCAAACTACTTAACATGAGAATTTGTTTTTCCTTCCTTCTTTTTTTTCTTTTTTGCTATAATTGGACTGGTTTTATTGGCAACAATTCCCAGTGATGACAGTAAAAATATTTCCTTTCTGGAAGCGATTTCTTTCTCTCAGACGTTGTATATTTACTATGTTAAATACAACGAGCCTTTTAGGATCTTCCAATAAGTAACGTACTTAATTAATCATTTTTCAGTTATTAAAGTCTTAATTTCTTCACTGTTTTCTTTTTGTGCTAAGGATTTATTAGTCTAATTAGTTTAATAGATAAAACTGATTAATTGATGCATTTTAAGCGATAAACTGAACATCATTTATATTTAAAAGAGCTTTTACGACGAAAACTACTAAAGATTAAACAAGGAGTTTTATTAGTCGTTAATTTGAAACTTATAACAACTAGTTTTTTGCTCACATCAAACTGCTGGCTTTTGAGTTTATAATAAGCACAAAAAATATAAACAGATAACAAAGTTTTCCAAACGCTGAAAAATCATTACAAAAGAAAATAAATTAATTCAAGCTTATTTAATCTTTATTACGAACATGTTTGTCATAGGAGGATAACTGTAACTGATAGCGTTACTAACTTAATTTCCTTTCTCTTCTGGCAAGTGCAATTCGTTCGAAGTATGATCCAACAAAATTCGTATTGCATTTTTTTTTCTGAAATAACGTCATTCACTCACTAGACCATGTTGCTTTCTTTGAAATAGTTCCCTTGCAACTTTATACAGAGCTAATCATTCAAGCCATTGTCGAAAATATTTGAAAACGTTCTGTGATTAAAACTTGTCAATCATAGCGAAATATAGAGAGTAAGGACGATGTAGAACAACAGCCTTCTTCTTTTGACTGAAATTTCTGTACAGATTAGTTCGTTAGGTTCAGTATCAAAGTGGCAGGAAGAATCAAATTAGATTCCTTGTTGAATTGCAGACTCACGGATAGTGACATATCTGATTCCATGGACAAGTTCCTTGATAGCCTTAAATTTATTGTTTTTTCTCTCGTCAGTGCTCCAACGTTCTTGATTGTTCAAGAACGTTGAAATTTTGATTATTCTATTGTTTGACTTCTCCCATTGGTTTCTCTCTGATCGCGAGTTTTAAGATATGCAAAGTATCTGTATGTATTTTCCCAGTTTAAAAAAAAAATTATGCACTCTTTCCTGTTCTTTGAAGTCTACAATTTTTAATAGGGCTGAGATCGCAAAGGTTTAATAGGGCTGAGATCGCAATTACATGTTGTGAAGTATTAGGTGTATTGCAATCTATAACTTTGAAATAAATGTTGAATGACTCGTCATGTTCTACTTGATCTGCACTTATGGGAAGAGTTTTGTAGTAATAATAATGCAATTTTTTGATATATTGTGGACAGTGTCCTGAAACTTTTAAGCCCTTATCCACAATAAGCTGCATAAGTTGATATCATAATGGTTTAAAGTTACACTGATTATGGGATCTATCAGAAATGTTTAGGGATCATTTAGAAGTTCAAGAACTGAGTACGAATATGAACGACTGTTTTGTCTTACTACACAGAATATGGTCAAAATAACATATTTTAATCAATTTCTTTAAATATTAGCAGGGCCTTTAAATATAACCGTGGCACAGTTGTGACTTGCGCATGTTCTAGGAGAGAATTACATGTTCGCCGTAGAAGAACATTCTAGACTTAAACGAAAAGTAAATTCAGAACTGAAAATAAATAACTGGAGCAACGTTCAAAATATATCAGTCCGAATAACAGTTTTCTGTTTGAGCACATATGTTTTATTTGATGTATTTATTTTTCAGTTATTTATTGTGTCATCAAGAATTTCTTTAAATGATCCAGTTATATTTTGTTATATATGTGATAGTTTCATATGAAAAGAGCGGAAAAATTAAAGAACTTGTCAAAAAAGTCTTATTATGTATTTTCTGATAAAGATTGGGGATAACAGAATATAGGTAGAAACACTACGTACAGAGCTGTGAAGTCACAGCTTCTACGGAAGGGATCCACATAAGCCAAACTCTCAACACCTCAGTCTGCACTGGTGAAATCCAGATCATGACTATCTGTAGTGCATTAGTATATGGAGCAAATAATCACGTCAAATTAACTATAGTCACATTATCCGTTGATGTGAGCCCTTAGCCAAGATGTGCAGAGGAAGACCCAGAAGATAACACCAAGGGTACAGAAAGGGTGGTATACGGAAACCCTAGCCATCCAACGTGGAAACGATCAACTAGAAGATTCCAGTTTAAAGTTAATAGTAGGACACAAAAGTGATGCAAAGTTTCGCTTATTATGGAAGAGCATCTCCACATAAGCTAAACATCAAGCATAGAATAGAGCGGAAATTCAAGGAAGCATGTGAAATGCTCAAACATGATACGAATCTGAATAAAAATGAAGGTCTAACCATTCCAAGAATGTGGAGGACCCATCTGCAACCTTCATAGCAACCACGAAAAAAAATCTCAATACAAGAAGACTTGGTGAAGTGTTTTTTTTTTCTTCCCCTGAACAATCAATAGCAACCTGTACTGTATAAATCCAGAAGATAATCGTAATATAACAATATGAACTGTATAATTCCAGAAGAGTCCTAGTACGTAAGGACTTTAGCAGAGTTTATTGTAGTTTTTATTGGTAATATTTTTTTTCACTAGAGGGCAGGCTAAGAAAAAAGATTAGTTAACAACGTAGAAATAATTTACCTGTATAGAGTGCAATAGCATGTAGCTTGGTTCTTATACACGTGTATCCTTCGGATGATGACCTCAATACAGGGGTCGAAACGTCAAGTTATTATTTTATTATTAATCAGTAAAATAATCTTTTCAACACGTGTGTTTTGTGTCCCTAAATTCATAAATATCAAGCATAGAAATCGACAGCGCAGATCCCACTGTACATAAAGCATACCATGGCTGGGTCGGAGTGCGTTGGAAGTCCGTGATGCAGAGTACTGAATCGCACGATGTCCTTTTCTGATCGGAGTGAGTGTGGACGATGTCTGCGGAACCCTTTATGTTTTCATGCATCATCTTGTGTATTGAGTTTGGTAGCGGAGATGTGATGGTCAGAAGTCTGTTTCTCCTGGAAAAGACTCGGACATTTAGTTTTAGTACCTGGAAAGACGAATGCAACATTGAATAAGATATATTATGCACACATGGGGAAATATGTTGAAAACCTTCATTGGCTTGGGTAGAATACTCACCACAACCCAATAAAAATTTATAAAACCTCATTGTAGCGTAATGCTACTCGGTAACCCTTCGGTTGAAAAGAAGTCGTTCGCTATACAATAAACTAGGTTTTATTTGATCGTAAATGCAAAGATAATGAAACCTACTAGTTTGATCGAAAGTCTCCGTATCCAATTTATTTATTTATGTATTCGCATGGAGTTACTCATTTCTCCCCGTCCCTTTCTGGAGATGGGCCCTTCTCATTGAGGGATTAAGCATGTAGTTTATGACTGTAGATCCCTATGTGTGTTCACGGGACCGATTTGCCTGTTCTGATGGACGAAAAACTCGAGTTTCCGGGTGAAAAAACCCTCTGTTTCCGTATGAGACCGGCTAATTCACCTTTAGTCGAAAGAGCCTAGATACAGAATTCTTGACGTCATAGACAGGAATCGAATCCAGGTCTTTCCGACCAAAGGGTCTATACCGTCTATACCCACTGAGCTACGAAGGCTCGTCCGTATCTAACAAGAACTCAATTCGAATTTCATCAGGGACGCAGAGAAGTCTTATAAGTGCTTTTCAATGGAAGGTGAGTTAGCCAGTCTCATGCGAATGGTTTTTTCCTCCATCCTCCCACCATAGAGATAGAGCGTCACAAAATCACGCAGTCCACAGACATCATATCCGTAATTCTATATATCCGACACACAGACACAAACACATGACCGGAGAGGCTATAATACTCCGAAAAATAGTATCGTATAAGTGTACAGTAAGATCCTCCCTGAAAATAAACAAATAAATCATTCTTTCAGAATATCTTGAAATTTCATCATCAGAGATCCCTGACTGTAAAGAAAAAAAAACGTTTTCTTTTATAATCTTGTTTTCTTTTTTCCTAAGAGTTTTAAGTGAATTTAAAAAGGAGAGTGAAAGTGATTGCGATGTCCGAAAAAAAACATCAAAACTCATTTCAGCGTTACGCACTATGTAAAGATTGTGATCTTTCTTGTGAAGTCTCCCTATGTATTCGTACGTCAAAATGAAGTAGCAGAAGCATTCTGCATAAGGTGATTTCTTTTAGTCAGTGTGTAAACATTTCTTTAAAAAAAAAAAACGTAGCTTAAAGAGTTTTCAAGTCCACATTTCAAATAAAGCAGTATTTTAAATGAAGCTTTGCACCCGACTATCTCGAACAGATAAATTTTCCTGAATGTGAAATTTGCTTGTCACATTTCTTGTTATAACGTTAACGTGCTTCAGTGGTTTACCATCACGTGCACGTGGTTATGTATAATGACGCTGCATATTTCAACCTACACGGGAGTGAGGTTTATTGCTGTGATCATGCATTTATATAACGAAAATAGTTGACTCGGAGGCATTTGAGTCTGATAAATCCGTGAAATGGTTAACATGTAGGAGAGAGTGAGAAATTTATTATTTTTTTTAAAGAGGCCAGAGTTTTGACAAATGAAGTTAGCGGAGAAAGTTCGAAATAATGTTTATTGAGACCATAAATCATATAAAAATAAGAACAGTCTGTTTAAGCGCTTTCAGTTATCCACATCATTATCAGTCGTATGGCAGATGACGATTAATCTTTTAAGATAGTAAAAAAAAAAGAACTTTATTCAGCACACATATAATTTTATTTTTTCCCTTTTAAGACATGAGTCTTTTGGCTTATTTCCAACTGCTTGAAGAAACTGTTACTGCAGATAATCTATAATAGACGCTTTTTTTATATTTTTTTACTCAAATGCGCCACCTACCGAACACCGAGAAAACTAACAGATGATGCTTTTTAAACGCATGACTAATTTACAGTGGGTCTTAAAAAGAGACATTACATTACGAACACCATTAAAACGTAAGAGTGTTTTTATAGATTCATCAATTATATAAAACAGTTTTTTAATTAGAAAATTGCGTCAAAAACAATAAAATAAACAAAAACGATCTCAAATGAACTAGATAAAAATATATTTGGCAGAATTATAATAAACAAATTGAATAAACATAATAAATAAATAAATAAAGATTTTTGCTCTTGTGTCTTATTTTTGTTTAATATAAATTTTGTTCAGTCTTTGTTCAATAATCTAGATAGTAAATTATTATCCACTGTTTGTACATAATTGTACAAAAGACCTCTGAGTGACACTTCGTAGAATGATTCAGTTTATTTTTTTGTTTATTTTGAAAATATAAGTTACACCAATATGTTGTCTTCACGCAATTAGTGCAATTGACGATCGACGTTGCCACGATCAACGATCTCGATAATCCCGATGATCAATGATTATCAATTTGGCCGAATTAGTTGGTCGAACGGACAGAGTACCCGTTTTCCAACCAACAGGCTGTATGTCTGATGTAGCATAGATGGTTTGATAGTTTTAGGTGGGAGATGATTTTCATCGCCATTTTTGGAACCACGGGGCTTGAGGTAGCTTGAAAAGTACTGTACATTGTTTGGTCTTTAGATGGTTTCCGGATTGTCTAATCTTTAGTCCACGCAGGACACACTACAAATGCACAAATACTACAGATTCCTAATCATGAAAGACAGGTACACTACCTTTCATGATTAGGAATTACATTTTTAAAAAATAAAAATGTTGCAGCTCATTTTAAATTGTCATTAAAAATACAAAATAAACTGTATGCTTGCTCATACTGTTTTTATAATAAACGAAGTTCAGACACAGAAACTGACAAATGATTTTATGTACAGTTTTGCTCTCCAGGACAGCAAAACTATCCTGTACCTCCATGTTTTGCAGTTCAGATGCACCGGAAAGTGAACGCTATCAGGTACTGGTAAGCCACTAATAATGCGTTGAGCAAAAATTTGCTTTTAATACAAATTATGTCGAACTTTTTTAAAGTCGAAGCATCGGCTTTAAAATTAACGCTCTAAACTTCATAAGCTATCGTTAAATCGTAAGTCCCTTAACTAGAAAATGGTTTGCCTAATTGTATATTATATAGATTCTTATATAGTAGGATTAGTTTTTCCATATTCACTCTAAAAAAAACTTAAAGTGCGTTTCAAATATTTTGACCTTGAGGTGCGACTTCATTTTTTTGGAGATTAGTATGTATCACGGGAGGACCGATATGTTGAAGCATTGGGTGTTCGTTATTTCGATCATTGCACAGCACATTTTCATTTTATAAATTTTCCATTTCGAGACGCTACCAAACTCTCCACTGAAAGGTCTAATAAAAGCATAAAATGGCACCTGATATCTTTATTTTAGTGTTGCCAGATATTGAGATATTCAAGCAAAAAGAAACCAAAGGTTACCGTGTAGTATATCAAATGTAACAAATAACAAATGTATAACTGTATAGAATATAGTTTATAGGTGTATGCAACAAAAACTTTTAGAATTTAAAGCAATATGGCTTGGTTGTAATTATCGATAGAATAATTCCTCTCCACTATTTCAGAAATATATTTTCGGCTTCAAGGATGTGGAAAATAATCCAGAATAGTTTTGTAATCATTAGTTGTCTTCAGAAGCCTCGAAGAATATTGATTGCAATTTGAATCATTGGTATATGCAGAAGTAGGATTACAATTCACAATACTAATAGCGACTTTTTTTTTAGAAAAAATCCTATAGAATTCCTACTCATTCTGTACCGATCAATATTCTTTTAATCATTTTAGGCAACTGATGTAGCTAAAATACAAAATAAATACAATAAAACAATAGTTTCGATATTATTAAATATTATTAAGGGTAGGTATATCGGCTTTGATTAGAGTTGGAAATAAGTTATACAGACTCTGAAGAGTTTTATCACCACTGCTTGAACTGAAAAAAAAATGCTGCTTTAAGTTTTATTGTTCGTACCACAATTTTGTTTGTTTGTATCATTACTTTACTTTCGCCCGTGACGGTAGTGTTCTTGGCCCGCTGCTTCTCCAGCTTCTTTCAGAAACAGTCAGTCTTGATTGAATATTTTGGAGTCAGCACGAACGAATGGAAAAATCTGTTATGCTGTTTTCAACCAGGAAACATCCCAGGTTTTTCGTATTTTTTCCTCACAGATGTCTACTACCAGACTACGGATAGACTTCTAAATAGAGTCAAAGCCGAGAAAAGTATAGAGAGGGTAAGTAATCTCATCTGTAGATCCGAAGTTGTATAACAAAACGATTCATTTCTTACTGGAAGAACATGAGAAGGAATAGCCGATGTTTACAGGCACATGACAGAGATGAGTAATATTTCAGTAGTGTTACTTAGTGAGCGAAATTAAAAATGATCTCACCAGATATGAACAGTCAATTGACTACTGATGCTTGCAAGCGATAAGTTGTGAATTGATTATAATTGAGAAGATTATAAGGCCAGTATTGATGTGGTTTTAATTACGACGGAAGCAGCAAAGAGCAAGTGAGGCTAGTAAGTTATGAGCTATCGGTTGGATTGGCGATAATTCTAGAGCCGAAACTAAGGTTATGTCATCTGTATATCATATTTATAATTGAATGTGTTCTTCCAGTCAGGATTTGCTTAGTTCGAGGGAAACCCTCTCCCCTCAGTATTGGACCGGCCAACTGATTTTTATTTGAAAAATCCCTTACTAGATTGGATTCGAACCCAGTTCTTTCCAGACGAAGAGCGAACATTGTATCGTACTCGCGATTGCCCTACCGAGATACGATAAGTTATGATATTACCCTTTTAATTTCAAAAACAAAGCAAACGAATACCGATGGAAGATTTGAATTATCTTCCATCCCCAACTGAAAGTCGACGCTCAGTGCAGGAAAAAAATCTGCTGACAACGGATCTGTGATTGATTGAGTTTAAAGACTGTAATGGCATTCCCAATATTATTGATTAACGATAACAGCTTTAAACAGGATGAAAGTATCATAAACATCATCCATGGCTTATTTCCGTTTGATTTTAATGTTTTCTCTTCTAAAGAAAGCCATGATTGTTCAACCACAAGCTTTCTTACGTTTTCTTCAAAGGAAGTATCACTTTTGCTAATTGTGGGACACATGAACATGAAATGATAAATTTATAGATAAATATGCTATGTTGGAAAAGTTGAAATAAATTATACGGACATCCTCATTTTTTCAAATGCTTTATTAGTGACAAATCACAGCACAGAAAGATACAAAGAAAAACGAATTCAGGCTAAATGAATGTTGATTTTGTGTACGCAATCTGGAAATTGAGCATGGTGTAGGTTAATGAACTTCCAGCGAGGTGGCACAACATTAGTTTGTTATAAGCTACTACAATAGTTGGCAGTCAGTTTTGTGCGACTGCGGAGTAAACTGTGGCTGCCTCCATTAAGCACAGGGAAAAGAAACTCAAAAAACAGGCAGACCACACGAAATGATGGAAGGGATTATGCGTTCCGCACTTCGTGCTTAAGTAGATTCTCGCAACCACGATTTCAGGATGTCCACATTGTATATTGAACATAGCCCTCGTTGCTGTAGAAGGCTGCTGCTGCACTCGATTTGTGTCAACGATGACTGGTTGGAAAGACCTGGATTCAAATCCCATCTAGAACACAAAGAACCCTTATAAGAGTTTTTCATCTGAAGGCGAATTAGCTTGTCTCATATGGTGGTGGAAAGGTTTTCCTCCTAAATACTCGGTTTGGATTAGGACCATTTTTCATATAGTACTACCAGAAAAAACTGAAAACCTGTTTTGATATTTTATACAAGTTTTCCCCCCTACAGTTATGTAGGGGGAAAAACTAATTCAAGTCCACTTATGAGCGTCAATAATAAAACACACGATGACACATTACAAGAGCTAAGATAGCATGATGTGAGGAGATCTTTCACAGATTCTCTAAAAGATCTGAAAGAATATGAACTCGAACAGAGTATCTTTGTGAAGAGTTAGAACAACGGTGGAGGGCTGCCGTCGTGTCTAACTTAGTTCAGGAACTGAACATCATTTTGATAGTGGGCCATAATATTTGTCTGGTTATCAATATTTAATTGAAAATCTGTGATAACATGTGTAATTGCGGCCAACGGAAAATAAAATGTATGGTATATTGAGGATTGTGATAATAAAGGATTGGAACTGTGAAATATTCAGAACGTCCCAATGATTTTTTTTCTTCAATACAGTTTAGATGTTTCATGCTTTATTTGTTGTTTTTATTTGAATTTGAGCTACATATATTTAATTGCATCTGACTTCATTGAACTTTACACGGTACATTTTTATTCCTAATATTACAAGAGTAGAGCTTTGATACAAAGAATAAGCCTAATAATGTTGGGTTTGGATATACAATAATAATGGAAAAAATTGGTGCGGTTAGATGGCGATTTGCAGGAATAGTGGCCATTAGAATATACAGAGAACGTTTGTGTGGCAAGCGGTTCAGTGAATCATATTTGGAGGGGATATTTAAATATATGACATGCCTATTTCTAGAAAGGTCGGTAGTAACAATTATTTCAAGCGTATATTGAATCTCGATATATTATTTCCAATAATATCAAAACCAGTATGTTTAGGAGCATTGGTATTAGTAACAGTGGCGTCGTAAACGCCACTGTCCAGATGTTACTAATATACTAATCTAAGTGATCTATATCCTATTCTAAGGAAACGTGTGGTCGTAGTTTATTCGTCAACTCATTTGTCAGTATGTGTGTATACACTCTCTTTCCCAAGGTTCCGATCAGATTTTCAGATTCGTGCTGTACGTGGATCTAATCGAGGCGGATTACTGTGGTGAATGAAACGTTGTGAGTCGGCACTTTCGTAAATCGCTTGGGTCTAGGAATACAGGACACATGAAATATGGAAACATATTTCTGCATAATGCTATAAATATCCTGTCACCGAACAGTAGAACTTAACTTGGTTTACCATAGCAGAAACTTTGTCCTCAGCCATAGCAGATTTTTCCCTCAGCCAATAACATACTGTACAAATGCTCGCTTCGATGTATCACATATTATCTTCAAAACGAAATGAAAGAACCTACAGTTAAATAGGCATTTATAATATGAATCTTTTAGCAAAAAAATGCCCCAGAAATATGCTGACGGCTTCGATGTAGGTAATTTATGAAAAGTAAATAGCAAGACAAATAAGGATTTCATGATTACAGAGGTGTAGCATTAATTGAGAATTATGGGGATAAAGTGTGATCCATTATCAGACGCAGCCAGGAAGGAAGGGCTCACAAGATGGGAGCTATAACCACAATTTAAGGAAAAGCCCCAATTAGATTCCTTTTAAAATGTCAACTTCGTGAAATTTTTCCACGGTATATGTTCACAGTAAGATGGACTGAAGAAAAAGAATATGTTCTTCACATCGATAGTGACAAAATTCATATTGACAAAATCAATAATGAATTGTGTTTGGCAGTCTGTGTAATTTGTTCACAGTCCCAAAAAAGCTTTGAAAGTCATTGCTAGTCATCGAGCAAACCTTTTACATCATTCAGTTGGATGCACAGAGAGACGATCCCTGTAAATAAGTCTTCGGATGATCAGATACAATATTATTTTTTCCCTGACTCAGCTCATTCAATAAAAATTTATCTTTATTTCGGCTTTTCTTCTCTACTTCGTGTTAAACGTTTCAATAGTTTTATTTTATTATTTTGAACTGCGAATCTGGACTGCTTCACCGACGAAAGTGATAAGAAAACAACAATTTTTATTTGTAATATATAAATTATTTTATAGAAAATGGTAATCGTGCATGTGAGCAAGATTTGTTGTGAAAGTATTGTTCTGATACCCTACTATGCTGTTTACGAAGCGTTTCTCTTTTATGGAACTAGGTTTGCATTTTTGAATTTACCATATAATATATGCGCTATTGCCTCAAAAAGTCTCAGGATCTTTATGAAAACAGGTGATGTTGTGAGTGTGCGTCCTTTATTATTATAAAGGAGGAAGAGATATACGAGTGTTTATGGATATATCTGGCAGCAGGTAGCAATTGTGGTAAGGAGGTTATGACGTTTTATAAAGAAGTTTTGATTATTCTACGTCATGTTAACGATTTTTTGGACACTACAGCAAATTATTTGAGCCGTCTGAGGTTAACAAGCAGTGGATGTTAGTAACTGATGAAAGAGAAGCTAAGGAGAAGCTACAGCTAAAGAGTGATACGGTAGATGAAACACTGTGACCATTGAATTCAGAAAGGATGTTCACATCGATAGAATTATTCGTCACTGCTTTTAGACTCCGTGTGGATGTTTGTGAGTGCATCGAAAATTATTTGGTTTCATGGAGCTGCATCCGGGTGACCAACGAGTGCTAAACATCTTTTTGCCATGGAGAACAATGAAAACAACTTTTGTGAGTGGGTTAATCGCCTTAGCAGGGTAGTTAGAGGAGTTGACCGAGTCTGGTTAGCAGAGTGGATAGTATCTTGCTCCTTCTTCGCATGATGTTCGAATCCCACTGTTGTCCAGATGCAGGTAAATTATAAATTATAGGCGTAGATGATTTTCATCGTGCAATGTGAAAATACGAAGGTCTTATTGAGGGTCTGAAGTGGTTCAAAGTGTTGCACTGGAGATTTTGCTTGGTATTCAGAGCAAACGAAGTGTTTTTTGGCTGATTATTCAAGTAAAAAAAAACTAAAGATTATCTATCTTAAATTATCTAAGGTTACTAGATTATTTGACTCCTAGCCTACCCATATTTCTTTCTGTTGCTGTTGGCGACAGCGTTACAAAACATGTGGGGAGTTTTTTTTATTCTTCCGTTTCCTGGAAAACAAACTGGCTGAGTGAGCATTATTACATTTGCTTCATGATCCTAGTTTCTTCGCATTAATTCTAAGCAATGTCTAACTCAAAAAAAAACAAACATATATACTTGCTTTGTTGACTTTCAGAAAGCATTTGACAGTATTGACCAGAAAGTGACATTAGCAGTTCTGGAATCCTATGGAATTGATAAAAAAAACTAATAGCTATATTAAAAGATGTTTACCAGAATGCAGTTGCAGCAGTTAGAATAGGTGATGATTTGGGGAAATGGTTTAAAACAAGCAGAGGTACTAGACAGGGAGATCCAATATCACCAAGCATTTTCATCGCACATCTAGAAAGAGCAATGGATAAAATGAAAGAAGATGCCAAAGGAATATCTGTACACGGAATAAGAATTAACAATCTGAGATTTGCAGATGACATTGTTATTATTGAAGAAGATGAAAGAGAACTACAAAAAACACTGAAACTGTTAAATGAGGAAGGGAAGAGATTTGGACTTGTTATGAACTTTGAAAAAACAAAGACAATGGTATTTGGTGAGAAGAACATGAAACAAAAGATACATGTGGATGGAACTAATATAGAAAATGTAGAACAATTCACATATTTGGATCAGTAAAGTGATCAGTCTGCAAACAAAACTAAGAGTATCGGAAACGTGCATCTTCAGCGGTGTACTGTACGGATCTGAAACGTGGGTAATAAATAAGGAATCAAGAAAAAGAATTTTGGCATTTGAAAGAACTTGTTACAGGAAGATTCTAAGAATAGGATGGGTACAGAAAATCACCAATGAAGAGCTCTATCAGAAGATACAACCAAAACTGAATCTAATGCAGAAGATTATAAAACGGAAGCTGCAATTATTTCGACACATCTGTAGAATGAGTGAGGACCGGAAGATAAAGACATTTATGTTTGGTATTTTGGATGGTTTCAACAGAAGAGGTAGACCATACAGAGAATGGATAGACGATATAAAAGACTGGTGTGGAATGGGTGTACAAAAACTGCGAAACTGTGCCCTGGACAAAGAAAGGCGGAAGAAGATAGTGAAACAGGCATCAGACATCAACGGGCAGTGAGCCCATGATTCGTGATGATGATGATGAATGTCTAACTCAGCTGAGATCAGAAATGTCGGGAATATTTGTTCTGGTCTGGACTAAGGCCGACATTCAGTATTGCCAATGAATTTCATGTTGTATATTAAAATTTGACAACTTTGTGATGACAGCAAATACTCTGGCACTTATATGTAACTAAATTCCACATTTTCTAGCATTGGTTAATTACGTTCACATAAAGCCAAATGTGTAACCAATTTGGAGCTAACAAAGCGCTAGAACTGGACTCTTTTTCCAAGGTGCCAAACATGTATCCCATAGAGCAGCAGAAACGAACTGGAATGTCGGATTATATTACAGCCAGCCAATACTACGCACACTTTCACTGTTGAAGTTATTATAAAGCGTGACACGATGGATTATTGTTATCACTCAGCACCAAACCACGTTTTTAATTTAATTATTATCACCTTTCTTCAGTATTTACTAATGTCAGTGCTTTTGAGAATATAGTATATTAAATCTGGCACTATCCATAAATTTGTATTAGTTATCATTTCTGTCTCTAGGGTGTTGGCAGTATGCCACATACGGGAACGAACAATAACACATTTCAGTACAACCGTTGCATTCTCTTTAGAATGAACGGCTTCAGTCTCAATGCCACTTCTTCTTGAATGCCTGTTCAGTAAATAATGCTTCTTCATTCAAATAAATCAGTACTTTCTTAAAATAAGTTATTATACATGCACCTATTTCTGTTGTCACAGGTGCATATGTTGTTATATAATGTAAGTAGATACTTATAGAGTCGCTGCATACTGTTAACGTGACATAGAGAATTTACGGGCTCTGGAGGAGGAGGTGGTCTGTGACACTGCGACTACATAATCAAAAATTAAATGTGAGCATATTATAGAAAATGAGAGTGTGCCACCTTATTCACGAATACACAAAGTAAGATCCAGAAGCTAACACCATGGAGCCGAAAAGTGTAATGAAAATCAACCACTTCAGATATCCTAGATTCAAGTTAGAAGTAGAGCACTACGTGAAGTGATGCACATTCTCAGTTTTTATCGAAGAGTAGCTGTACATAAAGAAAACATCAGCCAAAACAGCTAAGAGCTCAGGCTGCACTGATATCAAGCACATCATGACTGGTACGTAGAATGTTGCAGGTCCGTGATATGGAGCCATGAATCACATTGCACCTTTTCTGATTGGTTAAGCAGGTGCGGATTTGGGATATATCCAATGCCCGATTGCCTCATCGGAACTGAGAATTTTGGTTGTGGAGATTCAGTACTTCTGGATAGTTCAGTGCTTCCTACATGGTGATCATTATCATTTGCCCTTCAGTTGGAAAGGCTTATATTGAAAACCCGCCTAGGCATTTTCAGGTGAGTTATCTGGTCTCGTACGGAGGTGGAAGGATTATCCTCTGAGAAAATTCTGCATTTTTTATTTCGCAGGAAAAAATAAGTACCTTCGACAGTAATTCAAACCAAACCATGTCATATTGAGAGGTGCTGCTACAACGTAGTTTGAGGGAAGCTACGCGCAGAAACTTGAATGCCGTGCAAAGAGTTCCAGTCTCATTTCAGTGGAACACTTTTTGGACGAAAAATCGAAGGACTGGTTCGAGTTAGACCAGTGGATCTAACAGTAGCATATGGACTGCTGAGCATTTGATAGAGGAATGGTTCAAAATAACTGAGTCACATTATCACAAATCTAGTGGGGTGTGGAGAGAGAGAGAGAGAGAGAGAGAGAGTTAAACAATGACCCATACATAGTTGCGCAGACACATTTACATTTCTCGTAAATCTGCAGTGTCCAAATATTTATTTCAGCATAGTGTAGTTATTGATATATATATATATTTCATTTTCATTATCCAGATTCACATAATGTATAATTATAGGAGTAAATGTTTTCTGAGTGTCTGTATATTATAGTTTACTTTTTAGGGGTTTAGTATCAAGAGCGATAAATTATATCGTATATTTGATTTTCGTTTATATTTATAATTATGATTATAAATATAAATAATATCGTCATTTATCATTAATTATACATTTCAATAGCTCAGCCGGTAATGACGATGTCCTTTGACGTTGAAAACACCCGAGTTCGAATGCTGTCTAGGACGCGAAAAATCTTTATAAAAGTTTTCCACACGATAGTTAGTCGACTGGTCTCAGGTTTTTTTTTTTTTTTTCATCTTGCAAGACAAATATGCCAACCAAGGAACACACGCAATTCACATACATTTGTGAGGTAGATTAATGCATATTGTGGAGGAGTGGCCTCATGCAGAGGATTGCTATGAATCCATAGAGGTATCGTATACTACTACTACTAATAATAATACTAATAATAATAATGCACCGATTTGAAGTAGACTACCTGTTTAAAAAAATCATAAATGGGATTAAACTGTGCTACTATAGCTAATAGCGTTTTTCATAAATTACTTAGCTCAGAGGCAGACAGGGCCGACTGGAGGTTTTGCGGGACCTCGGGAAAAATTTATTAGGGGGGGGTCCTAAAATATTTGCAAAAAAGAATTTCTTTTTATCAAAAATCATATAATTTTGTTAAACATAATTTACCAACATTAAATACATATAGTTATATACTAAAATATTTCCCATATCAATATATCTCTGAAACATCAAAAATTTTATTATCAAATTTTCTTAGAAATTTGAAAGTGCGGGACCCTCTGAGCGCGAGGCCTCGGTCTGAGGTCCGAAAAACTGACGTCTGACCTGGCACTGCAGGCAGAATAACTAAACTAATTACACACACTTTTATTTTCTTTACAGATAAATTTCTTTCTTTCTTCTATCTCATAGTGAACCAGAATTGTCCTTCACTGGACAGAATAAATCGTATCGTTAACTACGCTCTCCTCCCCTATCTTTTTATCCTTTTTCACCGAACTAACTATTATCTTGCAAATGAAAAATAAAATCCAGCATGGATATGTTGTCATCTCCAGGTTTTAAAATTATGATTGAGATATGCTAAAAAAGTATTTTAATTTTACATACGTTCAAATTCTTGTTTGACAGGTGATGACATAAACCAAAAGCGCTCTTGAGCCGCTTTTAAACTAATTTGGTTATAAATTTATTTCACTAATATACTTTTTTTTCCCCATCATAGCTGCGCATTAAAAATGAACTAATTCCTATAATTACATTACAGCATACTACAGTGCAGCATACTATAAAGCGGTTTACTCTGCTCGGTAATTGCAAGTCCCACTTCACCGGTATCAGTAATCATAAAAAAAGCTATAAATTCTTTCAAGTCATTACAACTTGCCACACACACAGTGTAATTTGTGGATGTGACCCTTTATAAAGTATTAATGAACATTGACCGTTACAATGGTTAAAAGATAATTTTCTACAACCATTATAGACTTTCTTGAAAGCTCCAATAAGAGGTACGGTTTGGTTTACAAGTGTTTGGCGTTATTTATGCCCAAAAAGTTAAGAGGAAAACTTAAGAAAGAAAAATAGTAACCGACCGTCTTTGTATTCATCAACTGCTTACGTTTGCTTAAAAAAGAAAACTAATGCTACGAATTTATCGTGTTGGCAGCCTGTCAACAAGTTGTTTTACGTTGTTATACCCGGAACCCAGACATTTATCTTAAAGAAATCTAATCTAAATCACGATGCGGCTATTTGTCTACGGAAAATGCACTCATAACAATATCGCATAACGTACTGAAACGGACACATGAAATAACCTTGAGAAATATGGATAATTTAGCCATGAGGGACTTTCTCTGTAGCAAAGAAGGGGGAGGGGGGGTGATAAAATCTATTGGTTGGTTGGTCGCTTCTCGAAGCAGCCACCGATATGAACCATTAGCACAACTACTACACTGTTTACATGCGTGCGTGCGTGTTTTTTCATATTCCTCCAGAACTCGGTACATGTGTCTCAAAAAATGCACGATTCTGCTGCACGAGGTTTACTGTCGTCAACGGCCAACTTAATCACTCTCTCGACGCGGCTTTATTACGTAACTCAATACCGCAGGTCAATGACCGCAGCAGCTGTGTGCTGCCCTAGCAACAGAGAACCATTTCCGATGGGGAGTTGGCGATGCTCTGACAAATATTGGAATGGAACGAGTAAGTGAGCGTGTGTGCGTGCGTGAGAGAGAGAGAGAGAGAGAGAGAGAGAGAGAGAGAGAGACGAAGGGTAAGAAGAAAGAATAAATGCTCATTAAACGGGAAGTGTTCTAACAAAACCTTAAGGGAGTCAAATGCCAGTCTTTAACATGTGTGTATGTTATCGCAGTTGCTGGACGTCACTGTGATCTACGAGGCGTTGGGAGTGTGAGACGACGGGAAATTTTCTTAGCGTACGAAACTATGCTGTTCTGTCTTATATAGGGCTGACAAAGTGGAGAAGTGAGTTACTCTGGTGGTTACATATAATTTTGCTTCGGGCACCTTGTCTCTTGAAGCATCTAGCTAATAAATAAACTAATAAATTCCTATTAGGATAATTTATTAAAGGAATGCTACAAGACTTGAAGCGGATTCCTTAATCTCTGAATTGGTGATTTCACGATAATTAAACGTCTTGCATTATTTCCTGTTCAGCTGCGCATCCTCTTTATATTCCAGACAGAAAATTAGATAAAGTGAGCGGATGTTGAACACGCCCTAATGTCCTATATTAAATTTTCTAAAGGTTCTTGAATAGAAAATGACTGGAGTAGAGGTTCTTGATATGGTTGATAATATCAGCAATAAATTCTTTACATGATGCGTGAAACACATCAAGAGGCACTTGAGTGTTTAAGCACTCAAGAGGGTTCTAGAGATTTTCCTCTGAGTTCTATTTATTATTTGTTTTTTATTTTGATGATAATCTCACTCAAGAAAGGTGGTGGAAAATTTATGCCACATGAATACCGTAGGTAGACTTAGGTAATCCGGAAACCTTTGCGAGACCAGACATGGTATGCATTTTTCAAGCTGCCTTAGCCCTTCAGTAAGCAAGATGGTCTTATATTGGAGTGATGAAAAATATCTGCCATCTGAAATTTACGAATTTTCATGCTGCAGTAAGATCTGGATTTATAGTTTATAGGTTGCTAAGCCGAGATACTTTCCATTCATCCATCTAAGCCGGAATAGAATTTTGTTAGACAAGATTAACTGCCTATACGTACTTCAAAGCAAAGAAAGAACCTTAACGCTGCTCACGATCTTAAAAAAAAGTTCAGAAGTTTTTCATTCAGTTGAATAATAATTATTAATTAATACATATTGTGATTACATATTTACAACAGGTTTAATTTTGTTTTTTTTGTAACAGATTTCGTACAGATTTTTATTTTTTCTTTTCTTTTTTTTCCTGTATAATGTATTATTAATAATAATAATACAGCATTTATTTATTTAACAATGAGTTATATATATTTAAAATTTTGATTTTTTTAGTATATTTGAGCACTGTAACTACAGCACTTAAATGTGATATATGGATTTGGATTTTTTTTCCCTTTTTTATATTTTTCGTATTGATCTTGGATGAGATGTAATTTCTCAGCTTTCATCCTCGAAGTTTATTTGTTAAGCTTATCTGAGGATGACACCAGTTAGTTATTATTTATTGGTTTGTTTGCTGTGTTGGGAAGTAGACTAATGTTTGATAGGTTTGATTTCCATTGCAGCCGTTGATTGAGAAATTCGCGCACGCACGCACGCACGCACGCACACACACACACACACACACACACACACACACACACACACACACACACACACACACACACACACACACACACACACACACACACACACACACACACACACACACACACACACACACACACACACACACACACACACACACACACACACACACACACACACACACACACACACACACACACACACACACACACACACACACACACACACACACACACACACACACACACACACACACACACACACACACACACACACACACACACACACACACACACACACACACACACACACACACACACACACACACACACACACACACACACACACACACACACACACACACACACACACACACACACACACACACACACACACACACACACACACACACACACACACACACACACACACACACACACACACACACACACACACACACACACACACACACACACACACACACACACACACACACACACACACACACACACACACACACACACACACACACACACACACACACACACACACACACACACACACACACACACACACACACACACACACACACACACACACACACACACACACACACACACACACACACACACACACACACACACACACACACACACACACACACACACACACACACACACACACACACACACACACACACACACACACACACACACACACACACACACACACACACACACACACACACACACACACACACACACACACACACACACACACACACACACACACACACACACACACACACACACACACACACACACACACACACACACACACACACACACACACACACACACACACACACACACACACACACACACACACACACACACACACACACACACACACACACACACACACACACACACACACACACACACACACACACACACACACACACACACACACACACACACACACACACACACACACACACACACACACACACACACACACACACACACACACACACACACACACACACACACACACACACACACACACACACACACACACACACACACACACACACACACACACACACACACACACACACACACACACACACACACACACACACACACACACACACACACACACACACACACACACACACACACACACACACACACACACACACACACACACACACACACACACACACACACACACACACACACACACACACACACACACACACACACACACACACACACACACACACACACACACACACACACACACACACACACACACACACACACACACACACACACACACACACACACACACACACACACACACACACACACACACACACACACACACACACACACACACACACACACACACACACACACACACACACACACACACACACACACACACACACACACACACACACACACACACACACACACACACACACACACACACACACACACACACACACACACACACACACACACACACACACACACACACACACACACACACACACACACACACACACACACACACACACACACACACACACACACACACACACACACAAAAAAATAACTTGGAATGTCTTGATGCGTCGCTGAACTCGAAGCCTAAACGAATATATTGTTTCATTGTTTGTATGGTATTTAGGGTGCGTATTTCTTGTTCATAGTATGTCCTTAGAGCTCTTTTCAGGCTATTGTAGTTTGTAAGGTTTCTGTATTCAAAAGGTAATTTGTTTATCATGTCTGGGATGTATAAATTTCGTGTGGCCTTTCCGTAGTGATTATTGTATTTATATGTGATATAATTCGTTGTCTGAGGTCTTGTTATACGGTATGTATTTCTGACTGTCCTGTAGTTGGCATCGAAATAATGTTTTAGCAAAGCTGCATAGTGACTTAAGTGTTTTGCTGTCAGTATTTTGTGTTCTGACATTGCAGTGTATATAAAGGCGATATTGTCTCTTTGTTCCCAAAATATCAGTTTTATCATTTTGTACTGTAACGACATTAATCTATTTAGTTTGTAGGGTGCACAGAAAGCATAAGTTGTATAGCGTATCTTAGTATATTTTGGCATAGTGCTTTGTATATTAGTGTTTTTAGGCGTGTGGGAACTATGTCTTTTAACCTGTAGAGTTTGCTAGATATTGTTCGTAGTTTGAATAATAATAATAATAATAATAATAATAATAATAATAATAATAATAATAATCGCATGAAGCCTAATTATTCTGTTTGTTCTATGACACTTCTGTTTCCAAACATGAATAAAGCTCTGTTATTCTGTTCATCTGACATCGAACTAAAAGTATCGGTAGTTGTAATTAATTGCGGCGGAGTTGTAATTAATGTCAGGACTGTTTCTCCTAGTTTGCACTTCGACATTAATTGTAATACCTGAAAGCATGAATGCCGTTGATGGATAAATCAATGGATAAATTTATGGACAACACTTATGGATAAATCAATGCTTCCTACATTACATCATACTGTAAACTAATGGCAGAAAAATTGTGAATCAGAAATTCATTTGTTCAGAAGACAGGTATTTGTCAATGAACGGATTCTTATAAAATGTCAGTGATTGGATTTACATTATGTTTAACTAGCCGGTTTCTTATTCTGTAGGTTTCAAAAGTTTTTATTCCGTTGATATTGCCATGGGTTACTGGATCATTAAATGTGTGTTCTTTTTCAGTTCACAACTACAGTACTTATAATTTTTGTATTTTCAAAGCTGCACAGCAGTCCGAAATGAATTCGGAAACTTAAGAATTATTTCTTTGTAATAAATAAAAATTCTGTAACCGAGTAGCATATTTTTTATTTTATAAAATTGATTTCTAGTGTTTTAATTAGGCTAATGAACACAATATCAGTACAATGGGTTATCAAAAATTCACACTGACCCCCCTCCCCCCGATAAAGCTGCTGTAGTTTGTACAAAGCTACTGTGATTTGTAATAAGTTGTTCTCTAGAAGGCTTAGGCAGAGTAAAATCTGGATTTAGTCATTTATTTCAAAGTTATACTTGACGTTACTGGGAATTAATCTCATGTAAATTGAAATTTTTGATTTCACAATCTTTTATATATTCAGAGCTTTTTATAGACAGAAGCTTTCACTGTATGCTGTACATTTACTATAAGCATATTTTCTGGAAAACGACTAAATATACATTTTTATTTCTTTCACTGTGGTATTAATATTATGCTATTGTGCAGTTTGAGAATGCAGTGTGTTTTCTTGGAGAGGAGTGGATTCATTTTGGATCGAACAGAAACGCACCAGTGCCTTCTCACGTTATTACACTGCTATAATAACCATCTTCCGATTGTTTCCGAACCATTAGAATAAGGTTTTTCTTTTTAAGGTTAGAGAACAGGATAGCTTTATCCCTTAATGTAGTTTTACACAAAAACACAACAAGAACGGGTCATTATTTTATCGAGTTTCGTTTTTACTACACCTGTCTCATGTTTACAGGTGTGTTTATTGCATTAGTAAACTAACAGAGGTAGCTTATTACAAGAATCGTGTGGATTCGTGGTTGTCAGCCATGAAATCGTGCCATATTTCCTCTACTCCAATCTGAAAATATTTTAAATCCCAGATGCGCGCGCGCAGCGCTTCAGGTACAATTATGTAAAGAATTAGACATGGTCTATGCAGTACTTTGCTGTGTTTTACGTTTGACAAGTATGCGTTTCAATCACTCGATACTTGCAGATACAAATTCATGAGTGCTAAATGATCCGAAAGCAAAGATAGCCTTGTCTCGATGGAAGCAGAGATAAAGAGTGTTTAAAATGCTATTGTACCGTAATGGGCACTGTGAAGACCTTCCACTCCATTCACGAAAAGAAACTGCAGAAGAGAAAAAAACAAAACAAAAAAAAAACGATCGTGAAGAGCTGTCCATCAGTGCGGAATCCCTTACTTGATAATGGAGCTACGGGATCGATATAGCCAATATATTATTCTCACTGGCTGACGACGAAAGAAATAAGGATATGCGGGCTTTCTTCCGTGAAGTCGAACAACGTTATTCAAAATACGCACATTTATCAAAGGTTCTTAGGCGAAGAAAGCTCGATAAAATGTTATTGCTGGAGATTTAAATTTGTATAACGAATTAATTAAAAGTAGCTTGCTTATAAGTTGTTTGTTGTAAGCAAACCACGTAAATTTATAAGCTCTGTTTGATGCCCAAGAATAAAAGCGAAAATGGATTTCACTTTTATACGGTAAAAAAAGGACAACTCCTGCAGAGCTGGTTCTTCTTGAACACGGTACTTTTGAATTCATGATAAACTTAGTTCAGTTGTATAATATGACCTCAATCATGATTACAGTGGATTAGAAATCAATATTTAAATGTATTGCATAGTATATTTATTTATTTTTCAAAAGAAGTTGAAATTCTAAAATATATCTTAATAACAAATCATCTGATTTCTTTAATTATAATTTCTGTAAATCTCATATTCAACGGATATTTCATGCTCAGTTGCATTTAATCTTGGAAAGACTATATGAAACAAACTTAGTAAACTATGTAAAACCGCACATTTCGGAAATTAGTTGCCCTAGATTAGGGCAAATTTCAGATTTCTGTCGTCCAGATTTTTGTGTATACATTGTGGTGTATACAATGTACACTTTCATGGTATATACATTGGTCTCTTTCTCTCTCTCTCTCTCTCTCTCCGTACTGAAGTTTGCACATTATGGTTCGGATGCGTATATCTGTCCGAAACCTTCCCTTTTTTCTTCTAAATATAAGATTTGTAGCCTTTTGAGAAGGACATTGGCAGATTGCGAAAACAAGTTGACAGTGAAATGGTCCTGTCCATTATCTCAGGTCGTGTGAAAAATTTTAAAATATTCTTCTGATAATCAGCCAGGATTTATATTTAAGACTTATGGCATATAAAGGCTGGTATCCCTGGACTCATTCATTGGATGTAAAATTCTAAGAAGTTATTTCAGAATTTTATGCTTAGAACTGACTTAGCTTGAAAATACGTAGTCTCATTGCTTTCCATCTTCCTTTACCTGTTAGACCAAACAGCTTAGCTTCTATAAATTCTGTAATCATATGAATCTTATCTCCATTGTCTTCTGCGTTTGTCAGTACGTGTGATCTCTGAAAGGTTTTTCTGTATTGCTGGATAAAGAAACAAAAGGTTTTCGGGTGGAAAACTCTGGCCACCATCTTTGCTAGTCCGTCCTAAGGTGAAAAGTCATTATAAATGTTTCTGACGCAAAATTCAAACCTAGATTTTTCCAGCCAAAAGGCGTCATCGCCATTGACTGCACTATGGAAGAGCCTGTTCTACTTTCTATATATAAACAGAAGAATCTCCGTGAATGTTTCGCGCGCATTCGGTAACTCCTTTAAGAATGGCGTTGGCATTTTTTATGTGAATCCCATCAACGAAAAGTTCTAAACTTATCGCATACTTAATGCCGAGTGTTGGTTATGGATTAGATAATACGGTTTCTCTGCTCTTGAGACGAGACATGAAACTTTTTAAGCCACTCTCAGGTGGTGGCTTCATATCGAGAGACGAAAATCTGCTACCATCTAAAGACTTTCACAAAACATCCACGCTACAGTGGGATTCAAACCCACAGTATATTGGTTGGAGAGTGGGTACGCTATCTTCTCAGTCAATCAGAATGGTTAATTCCGATGTACTAATTAATCAGCAATTTAGTAGAGAGAGATCAAGTCAGTTAAAATGCAAAAATGTTCCTTTATTTTTATTTTGAATTTTGTTTTCTTTCGTTTATATAATACCGATCTCAGAAATATTATGCTCTTCGTACGATATTATATTTGTAGTAATTTAAATATATTACACTGCATTCTCTTCGGTATAAATTATACTGTAATCTCTTTTGTATAAATTATATTTTATTCTTTAAATCTAAATCTGAATTCAGATTTTTGAGGTTATCGTCTTCAGTAAAGTATTGTCGTGTTCGCTTTATTCGAATCCTAGAAAGGATTTGGTGGATCTATATCTTCTTGCCAGAGGAACGTTTAATCAGGAATTTTTCAAGTAAAGGTGAGTTAACCGGTCTCATCCGGATGTGACATTATTTATCAATCGAAAAAAAACAGACAAAACGCTAGAAGCACACACAGTTTCCATGGCCTTATTTGCTTCGATGTTAATTCTAATTAATTCTAATATTTTAGTAAAGTATGGGAATTAATAAAGTACTAAATAAACTAAAATAATGAACGTTCTGAGCGATCAAATGCTGTATCTAGAAATGCAACCTAAAAATATAAAGAACGAAATATCGTCCCTGGAATTGATAACAGTGAAGTTTCATGTTTCAGTGCAGTAGTAATTTATTTAAATGATTGGATGAAAAAAAATAATATGAGCATTAAGAAAGAAGTCAGTGTAACTACATATAGACGACCCGATTGTGTTTCGCCAACGTAGGTTTTTATATAGATGCAAGAATATGAATATCATTTTTTACATCAATCCCACGCACGAGAGGTTGCAGGCCCTATTATACATGAACGTCGTGTGTGAGCTACAAGTTGAGCATTGGGGCGACTTATTCATTTAACTTTCTTCAAAAATAAAACAGAAAAGTGATCGTAAAGAAAAAGATAAACAAATTTTGAAAGAACGTAGCTTTTGTATTCCAGATAATCTGATTGGTCTGGTCCATCGTACACTTATTGCTGCAAATGACTGAAGGATATATGCTTCATCGGATAATTTTTTTGTCAAGTTTATGTCTCATATACTCTGCTTTTTTAAAGAAAACTAATAGACACAATTCCATGCTCTCTCATAAGTTTCGAGAAAGTAGACTTCAAAATCTTAGACTTCCTAATGAAACTTGTCAGGAAAGAATGGGTATGCATTGAAATAACCTTGTAGCAAGGTTATTTGAATGCGAACCCTAATTTCAGTAATGATATCCATTTCTTAAGATAACAGTTTTTTTTTTACAAAACTGGGAAATTATGTTACAGTGAAGTTTCACTGTTACATAATTTCTAGGCGTTTCTAAATTTATTTATTTTAATCCGATGACCAAATAGGCCATCAGTTATAAAACTTCATATTTCTATACCTAATATTTTTGAATACCTATATTGTTCTCTTTTCTTTAAATGACTGTTTTGTGCGTCACGTCATTTTCTTATATATATACTGTCCGTTAAAAAGAGAAAATACAAGAAAATGACGCAAAAAACAGTTCCTTTCCATTTCTTATTTCGTTTTATATTTTGGTGAAAAGTTTCATTCTACTCTTCATTCGCTATGCCAACATTCTCGGTTAAATACTGTAAATGAGAATGCAAGAAATTAACCCTTCAAGTTCATATGACATAATAATTGTTTAAACATTTTTATCATATTTTCAACTGTGCTTTTGAAATCAAGATCTTTATTATACCGCAGAGATTTTGCTATTACATTTTCGAAATGAATCCATATTTTTTTTTGGTTGTGGTCTTTGGTCGTTAATCTGTTTTTCCCCATCTACTCCCACAGAAATACTTTCTTGTCTAGTATCTTACGAAGTTGCTTTATGAACCCCAATTTTAGAATGAACTAATGGTATTAGAAGCATATTTGGATATATAAAAATCGTCCTTGGCCGTTGCGTTTTTACTCAGTACTACTTACTGTCTGTATTATCCTATACATAAAGAAAGCGGTAATTTTATGTCATCGGATTGCTATGCCGACTTTCAAATCTCCACAAATTAGTAATCAACGCTTTACATTTTACTGTATCAAGATATTTAATATATCTACTTGTTTCTTTTAAGTGAACTGAATGAATGACGACTTGAGTGGAAGCGAAAATACTACAATTTTATAACAGAAAACTTTAGCAAATCTTCTTTTAGATGAGTCATTGAACAGTCTTCACTGAACTCGGTCGCCAGTAACCCACACGCATTAAAATTTAGAAATATCTATACAGCAAACTAATGAATCTCTGTGGGAAAATGTGGTATGAATTCATTTCCATGACTGCTTTACCAAGAAAAATCAATTTCCTGGTGCAAGATGGTCCTAACTTTTTTTTAAAATTCTCCTTAAGGCCTACTGTTCAAACATGGTCGATATTTTCATAATACTTGGTTTTCAACTTTGTCACTTCTTGTGCTCGTATACTAAACCCTTTCAGATGTGAAATGCAGGACTGAACCCTCACGAACTTAATACCGATATAGGTGACATTCATCTAATATCGAGACGTAAACGGAAGAATTCATCATAAAACATTAATATCAGAATCACTTTCGTTTAATTTTTATTTGTAAAATTCTCAGCTAAGTTTCATAGCCATTGTCAATACAATTACAACAATAATTCAATTAAAAGCTCGTGATGTTATGTGAATAGCTCCATCTGTATTAATAGATATTCAAAAAAAAATACAATAAATTAATTTAGTTAATTAATTATTTTTAAATATCAGCAAAATTTAATTACAATTAAGGAACACATGAATGGTGAGTATTAGTTAATATAACTTTCCAAAATTGAGAAAGATTTAGGCAATCGCTTTTGTTCAGGATGTGAATTTGGTTCAAGTTGTGAATGTGTGCTTCACAGCTTTCTTTTTTCCAGAATAGAGTTTTTCCAGAAGAAAGAACGATAACTTTTGTGTGACATCTTGCGGCTTATATTATTATGGACAAACTGGTCGACCTGCACAAATCCGTCTTGAAGAACATCAGGAATGCATTTCTCTTAAAGAACCCAACAAATTTGGTTTAGCAAGCCATGCTTTATCTACAAAACACAGGATTCAAAAAACTAATTGAAATTTAGTTTTCTGCTTATAAATTTTGCTTATATTTAAAAATAATTAATTAACTGAATTAATTTGTTGTAATTTATTTTGACTATCTATTAATGCAGATGGAGCTATTCTCTTGAAGCCTATAGTGCACATAATATCACATGCTTTCAATTAAATTGTTGTTCTTTTAAGAGTTTTCCTATAACTGTATTGACAATAGCTATGAAACGTATCCGAAAATTTTACAAATAAACATATTAAACGTAAAGTGATTCTGGTATTAATATTTTATGATGGATATAGGTGACAGTGTGGCATCCATATTAGCATGTTAGTACTTTTTCTTCTTTTATGGGGAAGGTTTTACTTCAAGCAGATGCATACAAGCGTAAACATTTGACAAAACTCTTTCACGAACATCTTAAATCCAATTAATTCCTCAAAGAATAGAAATAGTTATTTACAAAGTTAAATGAGATAATGAATAGAGCGGGAATGTTCATTGTGAAAAATGTAATTCTTCTGTTTTAACCAGAAATGCTCGATCTCGGATTAATTAAATTAATAAATGTTCAATCTGTAGACAGTTTATTATCATTTTTTAAAATGCAGGCAGTTCCTCTGCCTGAATTTAAATTGCTCATTTAAATTTAGATTGCTCTAGAAATATATATTCAGTTGATATATTAAAAAAAATATATTTTCCTAACTTCTTTTTGGACTGCTTTGAATATTCATTTATTCATTTATTCATAAAAAGTCACATTCATATTCATAAAAATCGCTAAGCACTTAACTGATGTCTTTTTTCACTACCTAGAACTTCGCTCGCAGAATAGAAATATGTTCAATAAATTTCTGGAGTATATTAATATATGATGTATGAAGGATATATATATATATATATATATATATATATATATAAGAGGGGGGTCTTAAACCTGAAGATTAAATTCATCTCTCCCCTCTCCCCCCGTAAAGACAGAAGCATTCAAACTCACGGTGGGATTTGAACCCGCAACCTGTTGGTCGGAGAGCGGATACGCTCTCCAGCCAACCAGGCTCGCAATTTGAACTATTTTATTACAACTTTTTCTACATGGCCTATTTAGTTAAAACTATCAACCATTTAAAATGCTTCAAACTGTGAATATACTAGAATGTAATTAAAGAGAAAAATATTCAGTTATTTAAAATTAACGAAACCCTTCCAGAATATAATAGAAAAGTTAAATACTTTAAATTCAATTGCTTGAATATTTAAATAAACACATTTTATGCTTATTAAGTAACATGTAACGTCCGTGACTGTTGATTACAAATCTAACTCTACTTGAGCAGCCATAATGGACTTCGATAAGCTTGGCATATCGAAGTTCGTTTAGTGAAACAAATGGAATGACGTAACTAACCTTTAACACACACAATTACCATACTGATAATGATAATAGCATAGTAAAGAAGGCAGGCGACATTACTGCGTTCGACTGAAGTACAGAAGATAAATTGCCCACAGTTGCAATTAAATGGATGCATCTCGTAATCTTTAAACACTTCTAGGTGTCCCTTGAGCTCAATAGTCTGTTAATGTGTAAACACACAATAAAGATGACGTTGCAATAATATAAAACACTGGGTTGCGGCTATTCAGTATCTTAAATAAGTCGAACACACTTTTAAGTGGCGGATTGAAGAAGTAATACAAAATATGGTTTTTCTTGGGATTACAAAATCAATACTTAAAAAAAAGACCAAGAAAGAAAAATGAAGAAGTAATATTCTCACAGGAATTGTGTGGGCGAAAAAGAGCATTTAGATTCTAGTTCTCTGTGTATAATCACAGTATGTGCTTTTCGAAATTTATTGCTGCATATGCCAACAAATATGTGTTTAGAACTTAATAATTAAACTATTTTCATAATATGAGGAGATACGCAGTAGTGTTAAAACTTTTTTTTCGCTGTTGGGCCATAGTTTATACATATTCTTCGAAGAATCGAAGAATATGTATAAACTGAAGACTAATTTTTCCCTCTGAAGTTTCATTATACAGAGCAAGATCACGTACAGGAAAATGTCTGATGCAAAATGAGATGTAAAACGAGAGTGCATGTTGTCTCCGCGATTATTCCGTGTGTAAGGATCACATCATGCAGGTTTTAGTATTTAACCTGATATCAAAATCGGAGATATAAACTCAGTTTTAGGAACTCTTTAACTAAATGGTTTCCGGACTGGAGTATTTAGTACTTAGCCCAGCCATAGTACTAATGTACGCTAGGTGAACAGCTTTTCGTGGGTAGATTTGCATTAAAATAATAATAATAATAAATAAATAAATGAAATAGATAAATAAAAAATAACTCAGTAGTGAACCTATTGAACAAGCGAAATGTTTCAGCTGTTTATGCACAATTTTTGGTGAAGACACCAAACGAAATACGGAAATAGATAATATAATAAGAATACGGCATGGTGGGATCCACTTGAATAAGTCACATGGAATAAGAGAGAAATTAGCCAAAACATAAATCTAGCAATATAGAAGACAGTGTTCAAACCAGTTTTAACTGCCTGAACACTGTACATGGATCTGAAATTTGTATTCGAAATCAAATTCGAAATTATTCGCAAGAAATAATAAGTTCGAGAACTGAGAGGAAATTCGATAACTAAATAAATCCATTTAGATATCTTGGTGGATTGACTTAGTTATAATTCCTTAAAGGACTGTGAAATTTGACAAATAACACATTAATTTGAAAGAAAACTAGTAATGATAATAATGTAAAGTTGATTTGTATTTCTTTCATAATATCCCATAGGCTCCTTGAAATTACATATCGGGAAATAATGAGGATGCTAAAATTTGTGTACTTTATTTTAACTTTTTACACAATTAATGGGCGCGCGCTGTCTCTTTGAAAACAAGATTAAATAAATCACACACAAAATTCAACTGTCTTGGCGCTTCGACACAGTGATTAAATTTTGCTATGTAATTTAAACTATACATTGGTCATGGCATAATATTGCTTTATAATATATAGCAGCGTATTGAAATGTAGTATTATGCCGCATGCCGCAAAAATGCACTGCGATATATAATACGTCAGTTGTTCTCTTACAGCCAGAATTCTAACAGCTCTACCAATAGAGAAACATGAATTGATCCTCTTTGATTAAATAGGCATTGGGAAAACGAATGTTTTCGCTTGTTCGTACGTTAATTACGAGTTGTGCTCAAGTCTAAATTAGGCTTCTGAAACGTGATCATGGTCTCTGTGATCTAGTAAAAATTGTGATCCAGTATCAGGGTTCTAAACTAGGGCCCCTCGTTTAGGATGGTGATATGAATCACAGACTATCAAGAATAATTCTCTCATGGTATTATTCTGTTTTTCTACTTTGTGAAAAAAAATAATTAGTACCAATAATGATGTTAATCTGAAAAGTCGAATCGGCAGTTATGGAACTTTGTATAAGGAAATAAAAAATTGCAAAAAAAAAAAAGAAAAAAAAAGACAGTGATGCCTACTTGCTTCTAACGTATCCTACTCAGGCGCAATTCCCAGTTGTCATGAAACATCACAGAGTTCGTGAAACATTGGCGGGTTGTTTATGCTATAAATTAATCTCCTCCAGATTTCTGTGTTTGATTTCCGCCATTTGTAACGTGCTATGGATAACTCATTGCTTGCCAGCGTGCACCCTACACGTGTCGGTAACTTAATGCACGTGACAGTAGCTTTAGACGCGACGATTACGTGAGGTTCATTATGTCCTCCTTCTGACAAATAACACCTGTGTTGCTGGTGAAAAGATGGTGTGGTTACCGTGGAAACAGAAGTTAATGTTTTCATTGCGCCCTCAAGTACAAGACATGAATAGCTTCAGAGCACACCATATTAAGTGTAATATTTTATTTATTTATTTAAATAATAATAGCTTAATGCACGTATTGAATATATTCGGCTTTGAAACTGTTGAGAGTTGTGTGTAATAATTAAAGATTTGTCACGAAATATTTGATTTAAAAATTTATCCTCTAACTATAAATGCAGTTATTATATTCACGTGGCTACGCCTTTCTGTTTTGCTTTTCTAATATCCTCCGTTGCGCTGTCGTAGAACTCCGCTCTTTTTTGACAGAATTCAAAAGTTCGAATGCTGTCAAAAAAGAGCGGCAGTCTTTCCCCCTATTGTTGGTTTGAGAACACACAGTCACAGTCACATTGATAGGCATGGAAGACTGTAGGGTAGGATGAGCTATCTTATCATAGCGTAAATTACGTTTATAAAAGTTAATTTACTTGATAATGTGAAAAGACTGGATCGAATCGCGTTTTGAATGCAATGAATTTTTATCAAGGCTTTGCACTTAATGGTAAATTGACAGGTCTCATGCTGAAGTGGCAGGGCTATTCCTTCTGCAAAACAGACAAAGTGGTCAGAAGAAATATACTGTTAATGTACACTATAACAGACGGGATGAGATCTTCCTTTGGATAAAATTATGTTATGTGTTCTTCTTTCAGCTTTACGTATGCTTTGGCTAACCTAAAAAAAGTTCGAAAATGTATGGACTACCTCTGCTGGAAGCGTTATGAAGTCCCTCAGTTATGCTTTGCAAATGTACTGAACGAATTTACTGCAAATGAATACGCAGTGTGTGTGTGTGTGTGTGTGTGTGTGTGTGTGTGTGTGTGTGTGTGTGTGTGTAGGGGCGTGCTAGGCTATAAAAACAGATACGTAGGTAGACACAGAAGGATGTGTGTGTGTGTGTGTGTGTGTGTGTGTGTGTGTGTGTGTGTGTGTGTGTGTGTGTGTGTGTGTGTGTGTGTGTGTGTGTGTGTGTGTGTGTGTGTGTGTGTGTCGTGGGGGAGTACATGTGTAGTTCAACGCGATAATGAACCACCATTAGGATTTTTAGCTTTGAATATTGTCTAATCATCGGTGTCAGAGATACCGACACAAGTGTCACAGAAACTACTGCCTGCCACGATGCTCATATGATGAAAGCCAAAAGTGTACCTCAGAATGTTTCCAACGACCAGAAAGTTAACGAGTTAAAACTATCTAGCTGATAAGGAGAGTGATGTAGCCATAGACATCTTGTTTATGCGAGAGACTGTCTGAGGATTACAAGAATCCTGTGTACTAGACGAACCACAATTGGCTAAATGTCATCCCAATACCAGGATGCCTGCTAATGAACATAGCAGCAGTTTCTGTATTCACTTCACCGAAGTGGATACAGAAATGCATAATAATACATACTTGAGGAACGAATAAAGGTCTCCTAACTGTACGATTTTCGGTTCTATTTATTCGCAATGACAGTAGGACCATAATGGCAGTAACACGAGTTAGTGGATTCGTCAGGCCAAGGAGAAATTCTGCAGCTGCTATGGGATTTTGAATGGTTTGGGGAGTGTAGTACGCGTTAAGTTTTCTGGTGGATCAATGTTTGAATTCCATGACCTAATTGAACCCTGTTACGTAATGGTGGAGTGAACTGTAAGCACGAAGGGATAGTTGCAGTGTATCTTATATATTCAGTGTATTCACAAGGAAGAGATTGCTCGTGAATAGTTCTAAGAGCATGATGAGGGCGAGAGAGAGAGAGAGAGAGAGAGAGAGAGACGACCTATACCACGTACCACGGATTATTATCATTTGACACGTCTGATAAGGTCTGTCATTCGAGAGGTGTCCGTACCTTTGCGTAAACTATGCAATAATTACTACACAGATTATAAAATTACTTTATGACTTACAAATATAATCTGATTTGTGTTAACAATCATGACACTTAGAATCACGCACATCACTTTAAAGCATGATTATTGACTCTGCCGAATTGTGTTTCCATGAGCACACCTTTTGTATACTTTTTGTATACATTTGGGTAAACGATTATCATGTTTTGCACACACACACGCACGCACGCACACGCACGCACGCACGCACGCGCACACACACACACACACACACACACACACACACACACACACACACACACACACACACACACACACACACACACACACACACACACACACACACACACACACCATTTCGATGATCTCACACCTGATATTAGTAAATTAGTAAATCCTAGAGTAGTCTCACTCTGGATGATTTCAATGGAAAAACTCATATGAAGGAATACCGTTGCATAAATGGATAATCACAGTTCATCATATCACAACAAACTGTTGTTCTGATTTCCATGGCATGTAACAAAGTTCACATTACGGTTTTTGTCATATTTCTGTTTACTGAGTGAGAGAGAGAGAGAAGAGAGGGACTCTATTCTAGTGAAGCATATGATATCCTCATATATACGCGAAACGCGATATCATGTTTTGTGAGTATTCAGTGTGATTGTCCATATTAGGCCTAGGACTTATCTTGCGTTGTACTATCAGAAAGGATCTGTCGGTTCAAGTAATACCGACAAAAAGCACCCTCGGATCATTGCATCATAAACATCACGAATATCATTATAGAGGATATAGATCCTGTCAGCAGAAGCAGTAATATTTCCTTACTCGAATGATAATGATGATGACAACATTATCTATGTTCAAAAGCAAGCACCCGATTAGCTGATGGAATATGACGAGTCTCAGTCATTTTCTTTGGCAACCATAAGCACACGATTTGAATTCTATGAAGCAGATGTCTCCAGTAAATCGATCGCTTAGGTTTTCATAAGTCGATCGCTCAAATAAAGCGTTTCTAGTCAATTCGTTATAACATCGTTTCACTAGCACCATCGTGAAGTTGGGGAAGGCAGGTAGGTCACTGACACTTATAAGAAGCCGATGATTTGCGGACACAAAAGATATTAAGTTTTAAACAAAATAATATGAAAAATGTTTACACTTTTCCTGCTACTGCTCCGAACTTAGAACGGTAAGTGGTCATCCAAATTGCAGGAAGGAAGAACTGTTGCCTAAGAATGACAGTGAATTTCAAATCGAAGTTATACACTTTCTAAGTAGCAAGCAAAAAAATTACATATGAAAACTGAGTACCACTATTTCAACTTCTATTTCCTAAAGTTTGAGGACGCTATAATTTCCTTTGAATTTGCTCGTTAAATAAATTTAAATCTAGTATGTTTAGCATACATATTTATAGCGTCCTTTAGGAAATAGAAGTTGAAATGCTAATCTTGTTGTTGCGTTCTTGAACTTGTCGATAATAATGTGATATTAAACGCAACAAAAATGTAAACAAATATTTACGTAATCTCTCACTTTACTTTTTAATTATACTCAGAAGAGATATTTTCCTTAGGACGCAGTTCTGTATAGCTGATAATGTTACAAATAATAAATCCGTTCATCCATAGAATACTGTTTCCACATTTGGGAGCGGTGCGCCAAAAAATTCTGTCTATAGAAATCATTTATTTATGGTATCCCGAGGAGGAGGACAAGTTTAGCCAACTTGTCCTCCCGCCTTTGTATAAGCTCAGTCCGATTGTTTATACAGCAGATTTCTTTCTACTTTACTTCTTTTAAGCAGTTCCAAGTGTGCTGATCAACCGAACTTGTTTTCATTTTTCTCCACTTCCTTCTAGTCCTATGTAAACACAATCAACATCTAGTCCCATCCAGATTCCATTCCACCGAACTAGCTTTTTAGAATTGATAAATTTGTTAAGAAACTATAGACTGTTCTTTTTGCGCAATTAATATTTAAAACGTTAACGAACCACTCAAAGAATCTAAAGAAATATTTATTATAAAATGCATATTCAGAAATAGAAAAATCAGTCACAGACGAAGATCTTCGAAGACACCTTCGGTTTGATTAATAATTTTTAACCTGTTTTTTGTTTCATTCCATAGCTTATTGGGCTACACGACATAGATTTCTACCGTGATGAAACTTTCAGTAATGACTTTATATTGTGATGAGTAACACCATAAAATGGAAGTGTAGTGAAAGGAAAAATATCTTTTTATCCAATACGTGTTTTTCAATTATAATGCAATGATAAGTCAAATTATTGAAATGTTAAATCAGATTAACATGTGTGCTGCTTTTACAAACTTTGATTTAAACTGTTTCAATATTTTGCATTTTTCTAACAGGATTTTTTTTTCGGAACTAACATAGTCGTTTTTCTAGCATGAAGTCCTTTTATATCAGATTTTTAATAAACCATTACTAAGTTTCTGTGAATTACTCAGACGATAATAAAGAATCCGTCAGGCAAAATTCCCAACTTTTTATAATCTTGTTTCATTACAAGTAGATTTCAAAACTAGAACAATATGTCTACTCACCAATTTAAAAAAAAAGATATCACAACAAAAAGTACCACCGTCTTTTTTTCTCGTATACTTAATTCGCTTCTAACGATTATTATAATGCACAAATCGCCCGAAACTTATCTCATTTCAAAGGTTTGTTTTCAGGTTAATCAATAAATTGTTATTGATTAACCTGAAGTTTTATATATTAAAACAATGTTGAAGTGTTGTGAAATTTTCTTTCACAGTTCTGTTCATAAGTTTATTGAGTAAAAGCCTAAGTATAAATGAAGATAGTTAAATATATATATATTGTATAAAGAAATTAATGAGGTCGAATAATGTCAGTCAGTCTGTCATCATATATTCCTTCTTTCTCTTCATCCTCTTTTAAGATTTCCTGATGTGTCTTAATATTGCTCGCAATTTGAAGGGAATACTTAATACTGTTATGCCTTTATGATATAAGTTTAATAACGATATCAACATCGATCCAGGAGGAATAATAATATTTCAAAAAATAAAGAGCTGTTCTTCAACTTTAAGCACACAGTAAAGAAGGGAAAAGTAGGGATTTTATGCGATCAAATTTTAGTTCAGATAAGATAAAATGCATTTATCCAGGCTATTTCATTTTCAGTAGGAAACTGCTAACTGAAAATCACTTTAATTAGGCAGTAATAATTAGCATTTCTTTAACTTTCTAAAAATGGATTTAGGAAAACTGGTTTTTTATATGAATCCCACAGACACGAAAGATTGCAAAGCCTGCAGTATGTGTCATGGCGAGATATTAAGGAGAATTAGGATTCTAGCAATCTGTTGGCGTGTTTCTTTTTCAACAGCTAAAGGATGTCTTTAGGGAAAACAACATGAAAAATGCTCCGAAGAACAGAGATGATGGAATGAAATTAAGTGGTACGATAAATGAATGTTTAAGCCAGTGTGAACACTAGCGACTGATAGTGTTCTAACTGGCTTAAAGAGAAGTCGAAGAATAATAGAGGTCGGTTAAGTAGATATTGCTCATACTTATAGAAGAGGTAGAAGCAGACATCAACGAAGAAGTGATTGGTGTCAGTCTCTGAGAAAGAACTCATCTGTTAACAGAATTACCATTTTCTAGATAGCATCAAAACATGATAAGGAGATTTCTGGAGCACTACCCAAAATGTGAGAGCAGTATTGCAGGAGTGGACAGTTGTGAGGTTTATAGAACGTTAGCATGTACGACTGAAAAGTAGTGTGTTGAGAAGAAAAGAACATGCAGTTTTTTTTTTTTCAAACCACTTATTTAAACTTATGTGGGAGTTATACATATTAGTAAGAGACTTTTAACGGCTTATTACAACACAAACAAAAAAATCAATATTTTAGTCAGTTTCGCTTACAGTTGGAAATATTATTCACCTTTGTTATCATTATCTTTGAAAATGTCTCAGTGACTGTGTGCGAAATATCTGATTTAAAATATTAAACTTTTTTACTTGTGTTGTAATAGTTTCTTGCTAATAAATTTAAATTTTCGGAGATTGAAGCAGCTATGCATTATCATGTGTTTGTGCCAAGAAAAAGACAGAGGTGAATGTAAGCCCAAGAAGAGAAATATAGTGCCAGAATATGATGCTCCCAAGTCAGTGCAGCTGTGTCCGGGCGAAATGGGTGCGAGAAGGGAACTGACGGAGTTTGAAAGAAGCGTTGTGATAGAACACCATGTTTCAGGCATATTTGTTCGGCAAATTGTCGACAAATTGGATCATCCCAGGTCAGTAATCAGTGATACTATACTGAGAGGGAAGCGCAGGGAGTCATCTGCAGGTGCTACCGCAGTGGACTGTCGAACGTGACCATAGAGTGGTAAGAAGGATAATATGTAAAAACCGCAATTCGTCGTCCGACACGTTGAATGCGGAGTTCCGTTCAAAACATTCAGAAAAGCTCACAATATGGGTTTTCATGGTAGGACAGCAACGTGCAAGCCCCACATTATCCGAACCAACATGCAGCGTCGTCTTCAATGGTGCAAAAATCGTGTGCAGTGGGACGTGGAAGCTTGGAAAGCTGTGTTATGTAGCAACGAATTTCGCTACACTCTCTACCGAACAGACGGACGGGTATGGCGTATGCCCGGTGAACGTCTCTCGGAACGTCTCTTACCAGAATGTGTAACCCCAACTATGAAATTTGGAGGTGGCGGTGTTATGGTATGTCCTATTTTTCCTGGCAGACCTCTGTTTGTGGTGCCACGAACATTGAAATCCAAGCGGTATCCGAACATTCCGGATAACGCAATACCACCTACTTTATGACGTTTCTACAGAACTGACTATGTCTCTTTCAGAAAGACTCCGTGTTATAAGGCTGCTGCTTTAAAACTGAGTGGTTTGGACATGAACGTCACCACACTTCACTAGTCTACATAGAACCTTGATCCCGATCCTATTGAATATCCGTGGGATAAACTGGAGCGTCGATGAGGTCAACGGACGTCAGCCCAACAGTCCAGGACCTCATTATATGCCTACAGGAAGAATGGTTCTCAAAATTCCCATTAATCGTTGTCATACGCTTGTGGAAAGTATACCCAGTAGGATTGCTACAGTCATCGCAGCGAAAGGAGATCCTACATCTTGTTAAGGTGGGCGCCATAGCTATTTGTTCGTCACACTATGGTGTCCATTGACTTCTTTCCAAGCAGTGTATTTGTTGTAACGTTTCTCAGAACTTCTCCACTGAATGTCACTTCTTTTGCACCTGATCTATCGCATCATCAATTTTTTTTTTATTTTTCCTCCAGTTCTTATACAGTATTAATGATCTCGTGATCTCATTAAACGTTCTACTACCATTCCAACCTCACGAAAGTCAGTTGTCCCTTTGATATTTCGTCAGAAAGAGATGAGAAGGGCTTCCGTCTTCTGAAGTTTGTGCTCCAGCGTTGACTCTGGTTTGAGTCACTTTTTTAACTTCATCATGTCATTGGTCTTTATCTTGCGGCTCGAAAACTATTTCATATCATCTTCCTAATACAGACAATAAATGCTTATCATCATGCTACTGACCTGTTGCTCTCTCTCTTTCTCTAATTCTTCGTACAGTAATAGAGAAATCCATTTGCATTCCACTTCTACAGCACTCGGAAACCTCTCGGCTAATAAACGATTGCGACTATGAATTCCGCCACTGTCAGTCAGTAGCGATCTTCTTGCTTCCGCCACTCACTTTTGGACAAGTGCCATGAAAAAGTTTGGAGAAACTCAAGTGATTCTCTTGATATCTCTAAGGCATCTGATGGGATTTGGCAAAACTTTTTGCAACTGTGTTTCCAAATTTTCTCTGGTCGCAGATTACTTATGATGCGGATGGCTCTTTATCCTCGCAATTTGCAACTAATACTGAATATCATATAGCTTCATTATTTCACCTACTCTCTTTTCTGTGTATATCATTTGATTTCTCACGTTGACTTCAAATTTAAACCACATTTTGTCTGATGATAGTACATCACACTTCTCTTTATTAACTGAAAAACTCGCATTAAGCAAATGCACAAAACTTCTATAATATGAACTTCTGCAATCCTAAATTCATTCTGTTTTACGGACCATTTAAAGACAACCTTGATATTCTTGTTAACTTTAATAAATCTCTGTTTTATGTTTTCACAAAAAATAAATAAAATAATTTTTTCTCCGACTCTTGTTTTTTGACAATACTCAAATTCTTGACAAGCCTCCAATTGGATGTCACTGGAACTCGGATTTGAAACAACAGTCTTTTCTATATCTCTAAAACATTCTTCATTATACCCAAATGAGAAGTGGTTTTCCCATACGAGGAAAAATCTTCTATGTTACAAATTTTTCCAATACTATGTTGGAATTCCAGCCAATATGCTGAACGCTTTTCAGCATATTAGCTGGAAAACGATCATCACCACACCACAGTGATCAGTTTGTATTGTTTGATCACGCTGATCACTGTGATCAAGTTTCCAATTTATATTTCCGTTTTATGAAATTCCTATAAATTTTTTCGGTCCGGAAAGACGTATCTTGTTAGAAAGAAATAACATTTGCTCCTTAATTTCGATGTTTGAATAGAAATCTATAGTTCGCTACGTTACTGGGTGAAACAGCTCAACACAATGCACCATTGTTTTTTTAGATGAAATCCATATTGAAAAGCTTACTTCGTAGAATTTCAGGTCTCATTAACAGTTATTGGCTTTTACTAAATACAGGGTGTTCGGGATAAATTTGACATATTTATAATTAATTATATTTTTCCGTAAGTTACATGTATTAACACACACTTCTCTTCATTTAAAAGTTTGGACCCTTCTTCATTCATATACAAGATGTCAGAAAGGATGGATAGCTGGAACCCACCTGAATCATGGAAGAGAATAACTTGTATCATGATGATTCGTGCCCGCCATCAAAATAAGGATATTACGACTGCTGCCCAATGCTCCCTGAATACAGTAAAAACAATCAGGCATGAACTAGAGACTTGCAATGGTGACTACGAGGATGTAGCAAGAAGAAAGATCCCTAGCAGACGATCTGATTGCGTTCGTACAGCAGAATTCCTCGCAAATCTGCAGGAACAGGTGTTGAAGAACCCTGGCATTGGAATTCGGGCTTTGTTCGTGGAGTTGCTAACTGTAGTCAAGCCCTGGATAACAAGGGTAGCCAATGGTAGGCCGTATGTATGGCAGCAGGATTCGGCCCCTTGCCACACCTCTGGGAAAAGTCAAAAATGGTTGTCTGAAAATTTCTACGACTTCACCAGTCCAAATGTTTGGCCTCCAAACTCCCCAGACCTTAACCCCATGGATTATTTTGTATGGGGCGCAGTTGAAAAAGACACCAATCGCACTTCCAGTAATACAAAAGCCCAGTTAATGGATAAAATTAAAACAGTTTTTGCGGCCCTTCCCAGGGAGACTGTAGCATCAGCTTGTTCGAGGTTCCGAAGCAGAATTGAAGCTGTGATCGATGCTAATGGTGGTTATTTTGAGTAAATCTTGTTGATAGTATTGTAATTAACTCTGCCTGTAATGTTTTTTTGTCAATTCATTAAATTTAATAGATACAAAGAAGATTTTCTTTTTCCTTACGAAACTGTCAAATTTATCCCGAACACCCTGTATATGCAGTTACATTTTTTTATAGAAATGCTATTGCAAATCTTATTCATTTTACTTAAAGAATAGTGCATGCTTACAACAACCCGGATGCCAAACATAAGAACTATAATAGTTTTATGAACCGAAAGAACACAGAATTCTTTCGGTTACCAGCATTCAAGGATATATCAGTTACCCAGCAGGAAATCGCTCATTCCTCTTCGCCACCTACAGAAGTGCGATATTATAATAAACCCTTAAATACTTCAATCATGTACATTTTACAAACCACAAACTGTGTTATTCGATTATTCTAGGTCGTCGATATTCGCTAACAGCGTTGTCGAAACGTATCATTTTGAAATGAATACATCCAATACCTATCCTAATAATTAACATCTTGTAATAATTAATAAGCTGTTTGCGATTAAAGTTATAAATAAATGACATGTCATTACTATTAATTAATTTACTTTTATCATCTGCATTCATTTGATTCTATTTATTTGTGTATAATTAATTTATGTATCGGTATTCGAAACTAGTTGGTCCAATCACATTAGGTAACAAGGCTAATTGAGTGAAATAATAATGAAATTATTATAAGAGACGTGGCATTAGTTTCAGTTCATCAGAAGTGTTTCTCATCTTCTTTAATTACGACATAATTCTTCTAAATCACATGAAAAAAATTTAAATTTCGCGATCACCTTCTGTAGTTTCCATTTCCCAATTATTGTGAAGATTATAAGCATATTAACATTATCGGTTACACATAAAATCGTAAAACAAGCGGGCTTTAAGAACCCATGACTTTCAGAAAAATCAGACTTTCATTTTAGTTTGATTTTACTGAATTTTTAGAGAACCATAACCAAAGTTATGGTTCTCTAAAAATCAAAAACGTTGAACCAAGAAATCTGTAGAAATGTATCAAGTACGTAATCCCTACTTTTCCTTATATCCCTTGTGTTTTTGTTCGATTGAAATTTTGTTGAAATTTCATGGGAATATAAACGATTAAAAAAAAACATATTTGAAATTTAGTCGAAATAGATTAAACGATGCAAGCTGCAGAAGTCTCTGCGGAGGAAAGTCGCCTCCCCTTTCATTTAAAAATTCGAGTGGACTGAATTTCTCTAGGGACCGGCCTTCAACAACGTAAGAAAAAACTATGTTTGCAAATTTCGTCCATCTCCATTGAACTATGCAACTTATAGAAATGTATCAGAGGGGCGGCAGCAGCAGGAAAAGAAGAAACGATACTTTTTTGGACGTTTATCGCCTTTTTTCAATGTGTTTTTTACTGATTGGATTTAATGCTTCCGGTTTGGAAGGTTGCTGTCAGTGTACCTCTGTCAAATAAAAGTGATAGATTGATAACAGAACCCAGTTACAGAAGGTTGAATTTTGGCCCTAATAATTCTTGTAATAAGAGTAAGTCAGTGACTCGCTACAGCTTAGTCACTGCTATGACCCTGATACCAGATTTGGTCGAAATGGATTTATGTATTGTGTGAAAGTGTCTGTGGAAGAAAGCGCTCATTCCTCACCCCAATTCTCTTTAGTCTAAGCTGAATTTCTCAGGGCATCTTCGGCAACTTAAAATTTCAAATTTGGCCGAAACTGATTTTTTTAGAAATTGGATTTAACCCTCCAAATTTGAGGTTGTGTCCTGTTGAACACCTCTGTCGAATAAAAGTTGTAGACCAATAATATATATCATAGAACTAGAGTTATAGCAGATCTATTATTCCCGACTGACTGCGAACTACTTGTTCGCAGTCAGTCGGGAATAATTCCAGAAATAATTTGCGCTTTTTTTGCATTTAAAGTAAAAAACTATATTTTTCATAGAAGGTCTCCAGATTTCAAATGGAATACTTTTTTGCCAAAATAAATTACTTTTCCTAACAAGATTCCAATAGCATTTTTATAGATTACACAACTGATAAGAATTCATTGAGTTGTCTGTGTATCCTAATCTCATTTTGTGAGGAATAGTTTAGAGTTCTATTTGGTACCTTGAGAGAAAAGAAAAAGGACACTTCCGGATAATTTTTCAGGAATTGAATAAATCGAGAAAAGAATGAACTCCATATTTGTCAAAAATATTCTTTAAAATATTGAAATATTTAGAAATATTTAGAATATTTTGATAAAGACATGTACAAACATGTCACTATCAAAAGACATGTTTGTACATGTCTTTTGATAAAGCGATTTCTATTGCTCATTGTAAGACCACCACCACAACCCTGCTTACTTGAAGCCTGAATTATCGAGTACAGTATTTCACTTCGTCAAAGTGGGTCGTATTAATATAGCAAAATTTATGGATAATGAACTCTTGTATGCTATAGTAATTAAAGTTTCATATATCTGAAATAGAATTCTCTTTCGTTAGTACTACTTCTTCCTGAAACGATCTTTCTAGGATTTTGCAGTTGAGAAGCTATCGTGTTATATACAACACTGATCAAAAAATAATAATATAATAAAATAAATAAATAAAAAAATATATAAAAAAATACACGTAAAGATTTTTTTCAAATTTACACAATTCCAACCAATCGGGTTTTTTATATTTATTTACAGTTTTAATTTTAATTTATTATTATTTATAAAATAATAATAAATGAAATTTATTATTATAAATTTTTTTCATTGTTTTAGTGTTTAATTCTGCATCTTGTTTCATTGCATAAGTTTTTAAAGACTTACAACTCCGTTCATCTTTTATCCGAGTAAAGAAAACTAAGAATAAACATTAGTGCGAACAAGAAAATTTGATCTTATTTTATTATTTTTATTTTACTTTTTTGATTAAATTGCGATAGTATTCCTTTCTTCTTCTACTGCGTTGAATGCTAAATTAGGCCATTATCTTAATAGACACATTCTTTATCCATTTTTAGCTATGCCATCCTTGAATAATATTGTATATATTATAATAAATGTATAAACTGTACATTTATTATCATAAAACGTTTTTTGTTTTCTTCGGTTCTTGGTAAATTACCATGGTTGATCTCTGGTTTTCAATTTACAGCTGATATTATAATAGTTTTAAAAATTATGAGAAAAAAAATTATCTCAATAAAGTAAGCATGAAAGAACTGATTTTAATAATTTCCTATAATATGTATATATATGTTCGTATCTCTCGTAGAAGTAAATTAATATATTTTGCATACTGCCTCAGGCCGAAGCTCTGATATTTAATACTAGCACTTCGGCCTGCGCGATGTGCCAAAACATTGTTTCGTTATTATAGTCTCTTCCTCACAGAAACTCCAGTTTTTCATCCCACAGACAAACCGGCCAGAAGCTCTTAGCCTTAGTTACTTCGGCCGTAATTCAAAACAGTGTAATCCTTAAAATTTCTTCACATATTCGTTATCTAGTAGCGAGCATCTTACGACGGACCGCACCTTTTTCGTTCATAACAATGTAAACTACTCTGTCACCTTTATTTATCTACTGATGGATTTAAAGATGTTGCAAAAGAAAGGCCTTGCAAGTACGGCGCATGTTGTCCAGGACACTTTTTTTTCTGTTTTTTTTGGATATTGTGGACATGTTCGATACTAATCTGTACATTTATATATTATACTAATTTGTATATTATATATATTATACTTGGATAATAATGGGCGACAAGCTTTTGCAACATTCATGGGATTCACATAAAAAATTTAAAATATAATGAATATTAGCAGAACTAATTGGATAAATACAAAGTAATCCAATCGGTCTTCTTCAAAATTTTAATTACTTTACAGCGGTAATTTTTTAAAGGTATGTGATGTAGGCATAGAATTTAAAAATCTGTTCCTAATGTTTTATCAAGAAATTCGAAAAATTCCCGAAGATATAGCCTATTATTCAAAGCGGTGTGCAGATCAGAATCGGAGCGTTCACCACTCTCGCTTGTTAGTAAACGAATAAATGCGTAAGAACCTGCAACGGCACGTACTGGCGCTTTGAATGCGAGAGAGGCCGATAACCGACCTAATACATTTAGGTGATGAAAAGTAGGCGATGACAACTGCCTAAAACAAATGAATGGAACGATCGAAATCAGTCAATCGTTAATCGATCGTGAAAGTATGATGAGCGCTTATAACGTTTCAATAAAGTCTCTGTTTTTTTTTTGTCTTGTTAATTGCATGTTAGTCGGCAGTGTAGAAAATTCGTTTACTAACAAGCGAGAGCGGTGAGCGCTCCGATTCTGATCTGCGCACCGCTTTGAATAATAGGCTATATCTTCGGGAATTTTTCGAATTTCTTGATAAAAAGTTAGGAACAGATTTTTAAAAGTACATACTTTCAGAAAATAATATTAAAAAATCGATTTTTTTGATCCTCTAAATAGTACTGCCTCCTTAAAATTATCAAAAACTTACAAATTAGCAAAAAGAAAATGCCATTGAGGAAAAACCTGACGTGATAGAGAAAAATGGGTTTGATATTTGAAATCAGCGCACCCAAATTAGTAAAAAACAAGTCTCATATAAAAGTCAGCAAAAATTGTGTTGGACTGTGTAATCATTGTGAGTGGGAAAAAAAAAAAAAAAAAAAAAAAAAAAGAAAAAAAAAAAAGAAATCTGTGGAACGCAATGGGAAAAAAATCTCTGGATTGAATCGTCCCAAAAATCTTGTAGAATTTAATTTTATTATCATTATTTGTAATGTTACGAAGGTTTATTTTACAATCTGCATATTCTCCTTGTAGGGTTTGTATGTTAATAGATCTGTATGTTTAGCGTAATGCAAGTCTTTTAAACATAAGCTCATAACGTACTTACTATGTGTCTTAAACTACGTCACAAGGACGTTGATGTCTCTGATTTAACCTCCGCCTCTTCTCCGGATGACTAATCTTCATGTGTAGAAGCTTTTTAACAGCACAGATATTTCACTAAAATATTGGTCATAGTAATTCTTGCCAGTTACATTTGGCAAAAATCAAGTGATATTAATTATTTATTCTTGCCTTCATGCATCTGTCTACAAAATTGCCAGTTAGCTGCTCTATTAGTGTTTCATTTTACAAAATTACTTAACATTAATACATCACTTAAACACATCAGAGTCTTTCGATATTTTTAATTGAAAAATAATTAAAACAAACGACAGCAATTACAGTAAGTAAAACAAAAGTAAGTAATTATAACAAAATATAACTAAAATTGGTAGGCTTTATTATTAGCATTTTCTCAAGACATTAGATTTTTGCAGAAAGGGAAAATAAAACAAATTACAGTACTGTTTCTCAGTTCTGTTTCCATGACAACAGTAGCTACGGTGAAATCTGTCGATGTAAAATATGCTTAGCGATGAATGAATTACCAACCACGCTATAAGGTAGTATGTACGTGCTACATGGTAATATTCTAAAACAGAACAAAAATAATTCTTAAAAGCCATAATGGTCACCGATTTCTGTTCGTTGCATCTTATGTAATGTTACGAGCTGTTATGAAAAAGGGATTAAAATAATAATTCGCAGTTAAATGGATGATTCATGATTTATGAAGTGGAATGTCTGGAAAATTATCAATGATTTTTTATGAAAGTCTTTCGACGAATTTTTTTTCCCGGTTAGTTGCCATTCATTGACTTTACTTTTCGATTAAAGAAAAATGATTTCAGTGATTCATAGAAATTTTTAATCGATTTTTTTTTTGTGTATTCAGAATGTAATAATTTCCATCCTTACCCAACGGCCTTGAATATAGTATAAGCATATAACTGCCACAGTATTCAAATGACAAATTGTTTCTTAACAGACCTTATGTCTGTTACATACACTGTATCAAGAGAAGCGGGGGGGGGGGGACAATGTGCGGTGATAAAATACTCAAATATTTTGACTATTCACTATTAAAAATGATTTTCAACTGGACAGTTATTGTTTGGCTTGATTTTTTTAAAAAAATATATATAGCCGAATCAGCTAAGGAAATGAAGGTAGAAACACGTAAACTAATAGGCTGTTATGTCAGTTAGTTACGAGTGTTCTTCTAGCCAATTTGCCTGTTTTCTTGCATGAAAAAGCCGAGTTTTCGTAACATCTTCCACCTCCATATGAGACGGCTAGCTGGCAGTTACACTTTCAGTGTTCCTTGTATCTCTCGAGTCAGAGGCATTGGGAAGGCAATATTTTATATATTAGAAGATTAGTGCAGTGATTTCTAGCCTGGTTTTTCCCTTTCAGTCGTTTCCAGCCATAGGTGACTTTGTAGGCATTGCCCACAAAATATTCCTGATGAGATTTTTACAGGGTAGTTCACCATTGCTTTCCTCAAACTCCTAATTTTATCCGGGCTCTGGACCTGCCTATGGCTGGGACTTATTTATGACTGTAATCCATGTGTGTTCACGGGGCCGGTTTGCTTGTTCTGGGGGACGAAAAACCAGAGTTTCCGGTTGAAAAACCTCCCTATCTCTGTATGAAACCAGCCAACTCACCTTTAGTCGAAAGGGACCAGATAAAGGTTCCTCACGTCTGGATGGGAATCGATCCCAACTCTTTCCGACCAAGGGACTTCGTCTATACTGACTGAGACTCAGTGATTTCTAAACGCTCTTAATATTATTTTATGTGAAAAGAAAGAGATAATTTGATTCAGACCATGTTTCGTAATTGGGAAAGTGTATTTTGAACTTATTTGTTAGGACTGATAATAACAGTCATGTTAACTGATCCAAGAGTTATTAATGTGTATGTAATTTCTGGAGATGTTCTCTGATTGATTGAAATCTGAAAGTGATTAATTGGGGGAAGGGCAAAATTGAGATTTCCAGTGTGCAGTATATTTAGAAGACTTATATGGTGCTTATACTCGTACATGTATAGAACAATTTGAAATAGTTATAGGATAAACGACAAACAAAGTCGATTTACGACACGCCAAATTCAACTAGGAAGGTCAAGATTTCAATATACACAAAACGGCATTAGGTAGACTGCTGTTCTTACAGAATCAATTTGCCATATTTCACACAATTAGTGCACGTTGATACTGCTATTCGAAAAATCCTCTTATTCTTAAACTGAGTTTCGAAAAGTGCAATAAGTGTTTCTTTTTCAATGCAGAGTATAGCACAGTCACGATTTTTTTGTTACCATTGAATACTGTTCGTTTCTCGGGATTAGTTATTTCAGTATGTCGTGGCGAATTTTAAAAGGCTTCACTAGAATCATTTTATTTTGTGAAAGCAATCATGGGAGTGCCGTTTTCTTGCTGATCGTATTAAGTGACTTCAGCAACAGTTCAACTATAAGAACTACTGCTGTATTTCACATTACAGGTATTGTGCACTTAGTTCCTTTTGGTCTGCTGGGGCTTCCTTTCGTCTTTTGTGCTTCACTTTTACTGTGTTCAGATCCTTATAGTAACATTGATCTCTTTCATAACATTGTCTTGTAAAATCAAAAAAAGATCCATATCTTCAAACAAAAATTAGTGAAATTGCTTTAGCAATAAGCTATTTCTAGACGTCGAGATGTTGTATGGGTGCATAGCTTGTGCATTCTGTTCAGCTGAAAACTAAGAAGACAAAGAAAAGGATGTTCTTTCCTTGCTGCTTTTTTCTTGGCGTGTTCCCTCTCCTTTCCGTAATCCCGCTTTATATAATCGCGCTTTTTTTTGCTGATGGCTATTGATTTTCCATTATTCGCAGACGATGAGCCTCGGTGAAGGGGCAAGCAAGTATGAAATAAACAGAGAAGTAGGAAGAATGCGATCCATTTATTTTCATTGCTCGCTCAGAAAGGAATTTTTTCCACTTTCTCCAACTTCTTCCGCTTCTCATTAAATACGGAAGAAGATAATTTAAAAATAATAATAAAAATTGCAGTCCCCTACTGAGCGAAAAAAGTAGAAAAAAATTGCAGACTCGAGATGGCTTTTTATCTTAAACCCACAAAGATCCAACCGTTAGTTGTTGTTTTTTTAACAAATATGACGTTGTAAAAAAAAAACGTGACAACTTTATTGGCCACATTGTGGAAGGTGTTTCGTTGCAGAAGAATAGCACATCGGTGATAGAAAATATATTATTTTCTATTTAAATAAAATAATTTTTCTTGATCCTATTTTTCTCATTTATGCAGTTTGATTTATGGTCATATTTTTTCTGTAAATGTAAAGCTTACTTGTATGCCGTGAACAGTTCTGTATGGGTCAATTACTTCGCTGTTTTTTTTAGAAATTCAGAAAATATTTCTTTATTCTTTCTTCGGATAAAAGAGCTATTTCTCATCGTTGTGTGCTCCTTTTAAATCGTTAAGCAAATAATCTTTTTTCGTGAATTTGTTTCTCATTGTAAATAATATGGAATGACATTACTTAGATTTGTAACATTTAGTCGTCCACCTGCGGCACTAATGTATCACCGTTTTGTAACCTTTTGTGGTCAGAATTCACATTTAAAAAAATAAATAAATAACGGGGAGTTTTCAGCAGTGTAGATTACTACAAGTTTTACGCAACAATAAAAGAAATAGAATGACAAATGAGTGACCTTCCACATCGTCTACTACTCCTTTCAGGCAGTAGCTGTTATTTCAATCTTACGTGAACTTGAAGAGACTTTTGGGGCACTAGTGAAGAGTTGGTATCTATATGCACATTTTTCATACAATTACAGGTGGTATGTATTGGCATTGATGTCGGCTTTCCTTTGCATGCTTTCGTTATTTCATAATCACTTGAAATCTCGGAAGAGACATTTATTTTCCTAAAAACAGTTCACGTAATATTTAAATTACTAGGGTTGTATGGTGCTATGATCCTTATTTTTGTCAGGGCATTATCCAGTGAGTAAAAGTTCGGCTTTTCCTAAACTAGCGGAAATTAACGAAAGAGATTATAAAGTTGAAGGTAATAAACAAACCACTTATTCTAACAGATAGTGTCTTGGTCCACATATACAGCCTGCTACTTCGAATCTCACAATACATGTATGTTTGTGAATGTCTTTAGGTGACAGATGAAATTTATCGCCCGATGCGAGACCACCGCCCTGCATATTGCATGCCTGGAGTTTTAAAAAAGTTCCATGTGTGGTTTCTAGAGTGAGAACCCCAGATTATTTAACTACTGTGCTATACGTTACAATCCTTTTGTGGATGGAATGGTTGAAATATATTAAAAAAAACGGAATGGACTGTTTCATAGACATTTATGCTATATTTATAGATTTTTAAACATAAGATAACTCAGTAGCTTTGTAGAAATCTTTCTTTTATGATCAGCAATTTTGAATATTGATCTACTCTAACAGAAACGGACACACACAAACAGAAACAACTTGATTTTGCCGCTCTGGTACTAGTTATGAATATATTAACGATTTGCCCTTTTTTTTCCACAAAGAAAGCTAGCTTAAGAAATTAATATTAAACATGCGTTTTGCAGTTCCGTGCATGGATTCCATTATCGCTCTCTCTCTCTCTCTCTCTCTCTCTCTGGCTACTTGCTCAGTGATTGTCCCAAGGTACACCTAGAAGTAGTGTGCGTGATCATCCCACCTTCGTTAATCAGCTAAAAAAAGCTGCAGATAAAATTCTTAACGACTTCCTATTGGTCAAATGCAAGTCTCTTTTATCATTTGTTTATTTCAAAATGACGTCCTGTTATAAAGCTACAAAGACGATAATTGCGTATGTCGAACTGTTCTTTTTAAATTTGTTTCATACTGCTACGTGCTTCATATTTACAAATTTAATTTAATAAAAGAAAATTTGGTTATCATTCTTGTTAAAAGTGTTTGTATAATGGAAAGCCATGATTTATTTAACCATATGCGTAAGTTAGAAACATTAATTTTGTTTACAAAAGGTTCGCATTTATATATATGGACAGTCCCTGTTTCGAAAACCTCATTGTTCTGTGCTGCTTTATTGGTCAACCAGGCCTTCGCTGGCCGGGTTGACCGAGTGGTTAGCGTATCCGCTTTCCAACTAACAGGCAATGGGTTCGAATCCGGTAGGAACCACATTAAAAAAAAAAAACTGAGATGAGATGAAAACTAACTTTTGCAGAGTGCCTGTGATGCCAAGTCACAATGAAGCTGAATAAGAATTCACATGTTGTGATGTTTATGAAACAATAAAATAGAACGAATAAAACTAGTTGCGTCGTTTATTCTGCGTAGATGCCTGTAATCTGGGGGAGGGGTAAGTTAGCATTACTTATGCTAACTAACTACACTCGTAGTTAGCATAAGTAATTAAACAATCACCAGTTCATGAATGAATCCATGATTTGTATTTCATGAAAGTGTTCTAAAGCAAGTTAAATTTTTCTGCTATTTTCTTCAGCATTTCTTTTACTTGTCATATAACAGAGGGAAATGACTATAATGCATGTGTAGATTTGACCAATATTCAGTGACTCACTGGTAGAAAACCAGTATATACCAAACAGAGGATGATTTGCATACAATACTTCAAGAGAAAAGAAAGAAGTGGAAAGATTTCAATAAAATAAAAGCTAGCGTGATTGATTAAAGTCATCCGAGAAGGAGGTAAACATTTCCACTGTCATCTAAAATCCTAATTATATTGATTAACATCCTAAATCAACGATATTTTAATCTTATTTCATAGTTTCATACAGTGGCTACTGAATCTGTTATTAAAATTCTTTCATCTTACACTTCTATTATATTGGTGTGCTTAACTATTTGAGAGAAATCAGATCAAAAGTAAAATTTATTTTATACTATGAAAAGGCTCTTAGTTTTTTTTTTCTCTTGATGCTACTGCCGAGCGTAAGGACAAATTATCGTAGTAAAGAAAAAATACTTAATGATCTTCTTTATCCATTTGCATTATGAATAAGGAAAGAGAAGCTATTATGATAAGTTTAGTAAACAGGCACAAAAGGAGTGATCTAAGACACTCATGAGAATACTTTCAAAGCCGCTTTGTTTATTCTTATTATTATCTCAAATAAAAACAAAGCAAAAACGTCCCATCTTTAAATTAGTGTTTTCAATGCCCCACTTTTTTATATATTTTATTGTTTGTTCAACTATCCGAAAATGTCTACTTATAACCTATATTTACAGATTTTACAGAATAAATGTTTTGAATTGGTCAACCAGGCCTTCGCTGGCCGGGTTGGCCGAATCGCATCATTTGTATATATATATATATATATATATATATATATATATATGCGAGGAAGAAACATTAAGGAAGCAGGTAATTGTAGATACAAAATACTCAGATGTATGAAAAGTCACGAAGTGACTCCAGGCCAAATACGGCTTTGGAGTCAATTGTAGTTGGCTTAGAGAGTAAACTTTGAAGTCTTAAATCCAGTCAATAATAATAATAATAACAACAACAACTTGAAAAACGCGAAAACCGACAGGGAAAATGTTGCTTTTCTCATTAGTTGTCAGATCCCCTGGACAGGTTCCCTATATTGGAGCTAAAATGAAGATCAGGGTTGTACAGGGGGTAGAATAAAGTAAAATTCCTCCGATATCGCTATAGATCTTATTGTTCAATTGATTATGATAGTTTACTCTTGGATTTTACTTAATCTAAAAACCGAGTTATATGTAAAAAAAAAAAAAATCTATTAAAAAGTAAGCAAATAACGGAGTAAGCAGGGGGTTGACCGCAATATAGAAGCGGCTATTACTTGGTTGACATTTATGGTTTTAATTGGACAGAATATAAAATTCGAGCAGTGTCATAACTAATAACAACATCACGAATGTTTAAATATACAGTCAGTAAAGTAGCCACTCCCACATTGGACCAAATTACTGCTTCCCCAAATCTGCTCCACTTTTTTACAAATGAGTTTTTTTTTTTTTTGAGATGTTAAATACAAAAGAACGTTCATGAGTTTTAGTAGTCAAAAGCAACGACCTTTTAAATGACTTTCGCATACTCTTGTGTGTGTGTGTGTGTGTGTGTGTGTGTGTGTGTGTGTGTGTGTGTGTGTGTGTGTGTGTGTGTGTGTGTGTGTGTGTGTGTGTGTGTGTGTGTGTGTGTGTGCGTGCGTGCGTGCGTGCGCGCGCGTGAAATAAAACGATGAAGATTCATTAGTGCCTTTGGCTTCATTGTTAGAGGTTTACGTGTTATATTTAACGGCTGTAAATTTATTGTCGTAAATTAGGTAGGAATATAATCGAACGATTTTAATATAACTGCGAGAAGAAACTTATCCCTAAATTTAACAGTTTAGATGTAAGCCCAAACGGGCCGATGATGATGCAAGTAAAGAAGAGTAGGAATACGCAAAAGTTCTGCAGTTCTTTAATTCTACAGGGAATTAAAGAACTACAGAATTTTCAATGTTATATTTTGCACTCAAGTTTATGAAAAGATAAAAATTGCCATGTAAATGATCAGTCGGAGAGACCAGATTTTAATTTCATGTTTGCTGCACAGATTATTCTCTCAAGTATGTATACTAATCAAAACCTTGGACCGATAGGAAACAAACCTTGGTATTTTGCTTTCCTTATAATTTTAGAAATCAAACCTGCTAACATATATAAACATGGATTTCTTATTTAAAAATGACGATAATATGCTCTAAAACTATAATCTCATTCACATGGAGACAGATAAATGTTTTATAAGTGCAGATCTGCCCTTAAAATTATCAAATAAATATTTTGAACAATTTTATGAAGCGTGAGTCAAACGTCTATGATATTACTATATATACAGAGAGAGAGAATGGTTTAGTAAATTTTCATAACCATTGTTTCTACCCGAGTTTCGGCCAACAAAACTTCGTGCAAGACTAAATCAGTGATGCTTGTTTCGCGTGTTGGCATTTTGCCAAGAATGTCCTGCAGTCACCAACAATATTGTAATATCGCATGATAATACCTTGAAGCGTACATCCAGCAAATAAAACTGATAAATAAAAATGGGCTTATTTTGTTCGCACACAACCAAACTGCATGTTTATGTTCTTGAGATCTTCAACTTGAGAATCTGCTTTTATTTTGCTGTTTTTAATTTATAAAGCAAAATAGACCCAACCAAAGAGAAATCAGTGTCCATTAATTAATCACTTTCAGGCCTTTCATCTGCTAATTAAATTTATGTCATTTCACATTTTGTAGATATACAAAGAACGATATTTACACTCTGCATATGCGCTGTAGATTTTCATTATTATTTTATGGAGATAAATGGGATTACTCGATTTCATCATGATGGCTTGGCTGAAGTTCCTATAATTGAATGTGGTATCCTAAGGTCATTATTTATTAAATGGCCTCTGGACGTCATGCCAGTTTAGAAATAAGGCTTGCTGAAGCTCGCCTAATGATTAATATAAGCATTAAATATTTTCAAAGTTCGACATTCAACTTAGATTTAGGAAGCTTCCGAGATGTATTAAAATGCGTAAAACTTTTTTTTTTGATACCTTAGTTTCAAATAAAACATTATTGATATGTATAGATTACATATTAAATCTGCATATTTTAAATGACGAACCAAAAATTCTTCACTGATACTCCTAATGTGTATTATCGAAAAATAATGTATGATTAAATTCTAACTGTGCATAACTTTCATGATTTACTTGACGATCCATCCATCCAATTCTGGTCCGTCCTGGAGTAGGGGGTGATAGGCAATTTAATGCACCGGCTTGCCATTCCTCAACTGCAGACAGAAAATACGTACCTCTAAGGGTAAGTAGTTTTATGTCTATAGAACTGTGTGTTTACAGGGACGATTTGCCTATTTAGGGGTTGAATAACCCGCGTTTCCGGGAGGGAAAACCCTCCTTCATGATATCATTCAGATAGTTTATTAACATCTATTATAGGATGACCATGAGTTGTCATGTGGCGAAAATTATTTTACCAACAGCATCTTTCATGCGAGCCATCTCTTGTTCAATGTAGATATTGAAACGGTACGTTAAAGGCTGCATCGGATAGGCTTTATTTTTGATCGGATAGTCAATAAAACGATTCCAAGGGGATCAAGTGTAGTAGCTGGCGTTCAACCACAAAGACAAACATTCCAGTCCGTGTCATAAATGAGGAATTTTATTAGCATCATCGAGGAGTCAAAGCCAGTACTTTCACGATGCTTCAGGCAATATATTTTATCAAATTTCATCGCGGGATCTCTTACATAAGAATTTCGGAGTCCATCGTTGTATTTTATGATATAAAAATGATGCCCTTTCCGTTATGAAGTCTCATCATTTTGTGTATTTTAAATGGCTGTATTTTTGTAAATGTGCATGTATATTAAATACCGTTTATATGTGTAAAGGCTCATACGCTAAGTACCAGCGAATTTTCTGTAATATGTGTGCTTTCTTATCACACGTTTCGATTGCAGCTGTCAAGGATACCGGACGTTTTGTTGTGGTATAGAGATCGCAACAGAATAAAATATGTTTCCAATTTATACCGGAATAACGTACTAAAAATTATTAACATATACCGTCTGGGTAATAATGGTATATACTTTGAGGAAGTGGAATTTTTTGGTCACCTCCTGAGATGATTGTAAAATGATCATTTCAAAATGGAAATTACATGTCGTGTGAGAAGTTAATCTAGCTCGAAAAAAAAACTTACTCCAAAATCAGTAGACAAAAGTGATAAAATTATCATATTGGCGTTTTATGGGCGAGTTCCATTCCTCTATATAATACTCAGGATTCCCATATCAGGGTTAAGTTGCTTCTAAATCTTCTGGATTATGTCCCAGTCTTCATACTAAAAAAGGTGTTATAGTAGACCTGAGAGGCCCGAATCTTTGTGCCTAGTTGCTTTTTACTTTTCAAAGATCTCCATAGCTCAGTTGGTATCGACGATGCCCTTCGATTGGAGATATCTATCCGATTCCCGTCTAGGACGCGAAGAATCTTTACAAGAATTTTTTCAGCTGAAGGTGAGTCAGCCGATTTCATACCGAAGTGGCAGGGTTTTCCCCTCAGAAAATAGGCTTTTTCCATCCCGCGAAACAAACAAATGTGTGAAGAACACGTAATTGACAGTATATTCTAACTCTCAACAGCTACTCAATGGACCAATTGTTTTTCCCAATATTGAGGCCATCACGTATTTCACGAAGTTTTTCAGACTGATTTGCTTATTTGAAATGTCTTCCATGAGCTCGGTTTAACTCATGTTCGGTTAAAAAAAGAAAAATAAAACTTATTTCCTGTGAATGTTCCTCATGTCATTAAAGAGACTCGAATCCAGATCTTCTTCTAAACCGAAAGCACACGTCGTTGTTCTTCCTGCATAATGAAGTACTCTTTGAACGGAGTCTGCATACTTCATTAATATTATATCATTTATATTTAGAACAATGTATATTATTTCACTGCATTGCATTGTAATTTAAAATAATGCATCAATAAAAGTATAAAAGTAAACATTAAAATAATAAATAATTAAGTTAAATCGAACTAACACACCATCTTCTGACTTGGTGATTGTGATTTACTGTTTGTCCGTTCTGCATAAGACATCCTGAGCACTCTTTTTGATAGCATTCTTTTTTTCTACCAAGGAAGTTTTGTACATTTTAAAAAATCTTTCACGTGCTATTAATATATTTTTGTAGGATATAAGCCAGTATATGTTTACTTTCATTTTTTTTATATTTATTGGTATTGCGCTATTACGCCTCTCGAAGTTCATCATTTATCCATATCTATGGATTGCATCGTTTAGATTGGCTCAAAAATGATTTCTTTCACTGCTCTTCACTAATTGTAACTGCCTAACTCTTTAGAACTTTCTTGTATCAACATTTCTAATGCCATACCTTGAAGCATGCGCAAAAATGGCTGATAATCGATCTGTTATACACACTTTGTTTACACCACTTGTAATGTCAGAGGTATAGCATGCGTCTTTGTATTGGAAAAGACACAAGCGCTGTTATTTTGGTTTATTATGCAGTAACGATGTTATTTTCAACCAAGACTGAGTTATTCGGTACCAGAGTTTTCACCCAAATAAATTGGATTTTTTTTTCACCGTAAAAGATGCGTGCAGATCTCAGAACATACATTTAACATAATATTTGACATAAATACGCTGACGCTTTATGACGTTGGCTGACAATAATTTCAAACAACTCGGCACTATCAAACTTTCGTGGAATAGCTAACGCAAGGAGCAAACAGAAAAACTGACCACTTTCAGCCAGATGTTCAGAATGTTCAAAGCGAGAGGTAATCTATATCAAATTCTTTCTATGTCCATCCCCCAGAATTTTTTCTATCGTTTATCACAGTCGTTTGTGATATCTCTTTCGATCAAGGGATATTATACATAGATGTAAGAAATCAAATGCGCCATTAAGCTCGGAGTTTTAATATATGAATCACATTTTGAAAATAATCGCATGTCTTATTATCATCACCTAGACATTCATTAAAATTTCAACAGAAAATCTTAAGAATATTAGTAAATTCCTATAAATGACAATCTACAGGACTGCTGTAAATTCTTCTTTTTTTAACAAGTATGCCAAAAAAAAAAAAATTATTGGTATGATATCGTTGCTTCTCCCATCCATATTTTTTTAAATTTTTTATTTCTTAGTTGGTTATAAACTTTAGCATCTACTGCCTGAAGTTTTGTAGAATGATAATGACAGATATACTCATAATGTAATATAATATATTTAGTTACCTAATCGTCTTTTAATTATTAAAATAACAATTATTGTTAATTATAACTGCTAAAGATGAAAAAGTAATTCTATTTTTAATAAATTCATGAAATATTATTTTATTTCTAACTGAATGGCCATTATTTGAGACAAAATGGATAGTTTAAGTCCTTCTTCTTGTATTGTAAAAAAACAAATTACTTTCTAGGTGATATTTGTGTTGCAGAAAGAATTATGTAAATCAGGCTGGTTTGTTGGTCAACTTAACATTCCTGATTATATATTTCTACTCTGCATGTGTAAGTCGCTAAATAATGCTACTTCTTTTTTTATTCTGTTATCATGTATATATGTATACGTGTATATATATAATGCGCGCACGCACACACACACACACGCACGCACGCACGCACGCACGCACACACACACACACACACACACACACACACACACACACACACACACACACACACACACACACACACACACACACACACACACACACACACACACACACACACACACACACACACACACACACACACACACACACACACGTAATTATATAAAATAAGTGAATAAAAAAAACAGGTTTATCAAATATTGCTTGGTATCTTTAACGTATAGTATGCCCAAGGTAAAAAACTTTATATATATATATATATATATATTAGAGTACTTTTCTAATGACGTCGACATTAAATTGTCCACGTCTGCGTAACTGATGTCTTATACAATTTAAATCATTTCTGCTTCTCTGAAGACATTATGTGTGCTTGCTTTATTCGGGCTAATGGTTATCTAAAGAATATCGGGTCGATAATCCTACTGCACAGAATGTACCGGTCTACTACTAGCCGTTTATTCAGTCTGCACGAGACCTATATTGGGTAGAATAGAATGAATTGTCGTGTATATCTCTCCCTGCAATGCTTGTTTGCCCGCATTACACTAATGTTATTCCTAGAAGTTTGACAATTAAATTATTATCATTCAATACTTGCTGAAATGTGGTAACTGATCTCATTTATTATTATTTTTTTAAGAGATCATTAATTTTATCGTGCATCATTATCAATTTACTGTGCGTCAGGGTAATCCAAATCTTAAAGTCGTGAATTTTTGTATGAAAGGTTCCTCTCAACGAACAGGTTATTTTCTTGATTAAAAATATAGAAAAGAAAGAAAGAAAGACAGAAAAATGACTATTCAAATCTTAGATGTGTGATACAAACGGTAGTCACGTATAATCATATCTTAAAATGCTTTTCTTGCATCTTTATCTTGGACTTTTTGATGAACGCTAAGAATTTAACTCTCCAGCAGATCGTATTTAACTAATACAAGAAAGAAAAGTTGTCCATTGTTCCCTTTAGGGATCTAAACTTCTTCACAATTAAAGAAGTTGGCGGATAAGTTAGAGTGAGGTCTCTGATGGTCTCTCTCGTACTTGTGGAAAGGCATTGTCTTACCCAGCTGCTCCTCTGGAATCGCATCCGCTTAATCACGGTAAGTGGACAAGAATAGAGTCGTTAATAGATTTCTACGGTGATTAGCAGTTGCTCTCTTAGATCAGAACTCTCAGTCCGATATCTGTTTTTCCTTCTTTTAAGCAGTTTACCAGTGTGAAAAGAAAGCAAGTCTAAAATCATTTAGGATTGTATAACATGTTTGAGAGTTATATTAATTAATATGGCTCTGTCTCTTTCTTAAATTTAAATACCTAATGTTTATAAAAATATTTGCTTTGTGATTAATCGTTTTTCAAGTTTGTTTTCATTGAAGTTTACTTTGAATATTTCACTTTAACGAAATGGTAAATATATTTAGTCAGGTGTCGTCTCATTCCTTAATCTACTAAAATTGACGCTGGTTTGATAGTTTCGAAATTACGACCTTAGCAACTAAACGTATAGGGCTACTGAATTTTGTATGTTGATTGCATGTATTTCCTGTTGCGAGGTGAAATACTTGAATTTCTGAGAAGAGAATTCCCTACCACCGCCATATGAGACATCTAACTCACCTTCGTCGTCGCCTTCTAGATGAGGTTGTGGTGACGTACTCCTCAATCGGTTTGGATGACGGAATCGAGGGCATTTCATCAAAAGACGAGTTAACCATTCTAATATCAAAGTGGAAGTTTTTTTATTTCATTTTATTTTAATCCAGAAAATGCAAAACGTACATATTGGCGAGAAGAACACATGCAGTTAACACACACTGTCCCCATACCCTTAGTTGCTTCTGCTGTAATTCCAAACAGTCCAACCCAAGCGACGTCCTCGCGACTTCCCCTACGGAAGCAATTTAATAATAGACGTTATAATCAATCAAAAGTCGTTGTAAGTATATTTTCACTTTTCCATGATAAAAGTTTGGGCAACAATGCTGTATTGTTATTGTTCTATTAATATAATCTTTATATTTGTGCGTAAAAATGTCAACTGTTATTATTCTTAGATCTTAAAAACGGTGAAAAGTTACACGCAGTAAGTTTGCACTTGTTAATAAGAATGGAATAAGAATGGAACAGGAAGTTTGTAGTATTTTTGATGTGAATCCCGCTCACCTGCAAACATTTGGAAAACTTTTACCTGCTTCCAGTAAGGAAAGTTGTTGGTCTTACACAAATCGGCGAAAGTAGTGTATCTTCTGGCTTTCACAAAATACCCATCCCATCTTCGGATTTCGAATCTTTACTTTTCACGTTTTATACGTACATACACTAATGAACCAAAACATTATGACCATCCAACCACATTGTGCAGTTGGCAGAAACAGGATGGTACAAGATACAAAGATATCCTGGTATGGGAATTGTTCTCATGGGCTTTCTCATTTCTTAATGAACACATTTTGACTGCTAATTTTTACCTGGGGATTGTTTCGGACCAGGTATCCCTACGTGGTGACCATGTGGATCACCTACGGTGCAAATGTATTATAGGTTTACTAATAACCTTTCGTGGGTTGGAACCGCACACATATAAAGATGAATCTGGACTCTTCCTGCCATACACTACCCTACGTCAATTGTGCAAGTAGTTCGAAGAGCATATCCAAACATTCCGAGTGCTCCCCTGGCCGCCTAATTATCCTGAAGAATCCCATCGAGTATTTGTATGGAACGCAGCATTTTTTCTGTCAAGTGATCCGTTGGCTAATTTCCTCTTTATCCTTGTCGACTTAGCTAGCAGGTTTACAATTTGTAAGCTTCTTTTTCGGAAACATATGAGGTGGCTTGTTGAAGGTAAATTTTCATCAGTTGTTACTCCTAGATATTTTAGAACTAGATTTCTACTTGAGCTGTGGAGCACTTTTGACTTAGTGCTATTGAAGGTAACTTTCTTCCTGCATGCCCACTCTGCAATTTTAACGAGTTCTTCGTTGGCCATTACGCCTGACTATAAGCCGTCGTGTCCCCGAATCATCATCATCATCATCTGCGAAAGCTATGACCTTTGTTTCAGTAGTGAAAGGAAGTCTTAATAGCGAAGCCGTACTGGATGTTCCAGAAATCTGGTCCACAGCAGGAGCCTTGCAGCCTCGTTTGACTTCTTTTGTTACAGCTGTGGGTTTTAATGTCATGGATGCTCTTCTGTCTGTAAAATAATTTTTCGTAAGATAGAATAGATTTTTTGGACTGAAATCTCTTAATTGATTAATTATGGCTAGACACCACGGAATGCCCCTTGTACATCGAGTGCGATCAGTAGAACGTCTTTTTTGCTGTAGACTGTCTTCTGTGAATTCTTTAACCTCAAAACTGCGTCTATTGTGCTTGATTGAGGTCTAAATGCATATTGATTGCTGCATAATAGGTCTCTTCAGTAGACAAAGTGCATTTTTCGGTTTATCAGAAGTTTTTCTAGGACCTCATCAGCAACATTTATGACTGTCTCTCTCTCTCTCTCTCACACACACACACACACGCACACACACACACGCGCACACGCACACACACACACACACACACACACACACACACACACACACACACACACACACACACACACACACACACACACACACACACACACACACACACACACACACACACAATTTATCGGGATTTTTAAGGATTTTTTTTTGTTTCTTGAACCAGAGGTTGTAATTTCTTGATGAAAATACTTTATGACAGAGGCTGTTCCAAACAATAGATGCAGATGGAATGAAATAGGAAGAGAAGTTGATTCAATAAATTTAAAGCTGGACTGCGTGCGCTTTGATCAGCAGTTTTGCGAGGTTTTTGCGTGGATTAAAGAAGGGTTGAAGAATGGTATCAGTGGAGCAGTGCTCATGAAAATGCGTATTGAAAAGGCATGATTCAGAAACAACGTCTGTATGTCAGTGATTGGAGTTAGTCTGTGATAGATCACCTTTACTGGATAACAATAAGCATTTTTAGTGGATTCTTTTGGTGCTTATAAATATTGAGGAATTATTTCATTAGGAGTCATGCTGTTGTGAAGTAGTTTCTTGAACGGGAGGATACCAAGTTACTTGAAGAATGAGAAAGTTATGGATGTGATATGTTTGTGCTAGGGTACTAGATATGTAAGGCAGCCAAAGAAGAAATAGCTGATCTTGACTTGCGATCCAAATATTACCGAAAATAAAGGAGCCGAATCGAGTTATGTCTTAGTCATTTCTTGGTCTTAGTATAACCTGTGGATTTTTATTTCTTCAGCACACTTCCAGTAATGGTATTGTTAAATTTCTTACACAATTGCCTTTACAGATATTTTCTCTAAAGTAGCATTTCCTCTCTTTTCATATTCATCATTTCACATACAAGGTCGAAATGGCTTCCAATGATAACTGCTGCTCTCCTTTATAGACCACAAAATTTGTATTACTGCATCTTCAATTTTCCTTCAATGGGTGTGTACCCCATAGTTTTTATTAGAATAACGTTGTTAAGACAGCAAAAAATGAAATCCATCCCCAGTTTACAATCCTTCCCTCCTGCGAGAGCTAAATGTTTGTGCCCATTTTAAAAACAATCATGGGAATTTAGAATTCTCAGGACAAATAAAAAGAATAAATAAATAACGTCGACATTTGAACTCACTTCTTTCCATCCAAAGGACTTCGTCGAAACCATCTGAACAACTGAAGCTCTGCCTGGCCACTGACTAAGCGTACTACTCTGTGTGCATGGATTAATAATAATAAAAAATCTATTATTATTAATAGTAGCAGTAGTAGTAGTAGTAGTAGCAAGTTTTCTTTTTCTTTTCTTCACGATTAAGCTTAATTGCTTGTTGTGTTCTTGTTTTCAAGACCATCTTTCAAGAATTTATTTGCCTTCCTGACTTCTCTTTCCTTTTGTAGTCCAGTTCGTCATTTTTCTGCCCATTTATTGCCTGCCTTTTTATGAAAACTTTCCACATTTGTTTTTTGTAATTTTGATAGTTTTCTTGCATGTTTCTGCGTATTATGTTAGCACTGATCTGACTGGGGATAGGTTTTTTTGTTTCTTCATGTTCTTATTCTTCCACATCGGACTGTTATGACATCCACATATTCTACTAGCTTTAATTGCCGGTGCATGTATCTCGTTTTGAATTTTATAATTATATTTTGACTACATTCTATCAAATGCTTTAGTTAGATCTGTGTAGAACATGTAAAGAAGTTTGTCGTATTCTAATGATTTCTCTATTATTTCCTTTAATATAAATATTGTCAATTCTCAATCCATTTTTCCTAAACCCTCGTTGTTCATCAGGCAAATGAATCAAATTATCTATTATATTTATTATTTTTCAACACCATCAAGTCATTCATTTCATTTTTTTATTGTTCAGATATTACCCTAACCTCATGAAGTTTTACCACAAAACACACCATGAGCTAGGACTTGGAAACCATTTAGGTCTCCAGAGGATAAGGCTCTGAAGGAATTGGAAGAGATGCTTCGAAAGATGAAATCGCTTCCAGACAGACTGGTCTGAGAATACAGTTAACAGACGTAACTAATGGGTGCCTCATTTAGTAACGTTGGCCAAAACCCTTTCCAATTAAAGGCCATTATCATTTACGAATAAGTAATCGTAAATGATAAATGATACAGGCTTGTGTGTCTATATAAGAAATTTATTATTTTTGTTTAAGAATACAGTTGAAGTATTCTTGGTTATAAATATATTCTCGGTATAGACATGGTTTATGTCAATAGATATAAATATGTTTCTTTCAGAATATAAATGTTTCACGTCATAGATAAAACATCTTGGAAACGACATGATGTTTATTGCATTCTCCGCAAAATCAAAATTGTTTGCTTATAGAGTTAGAAATGATTGTCTCCCAAAACAAAATCATGGAATATGGACTTGTAATGTTATGCCTAAGTGTTGATTCATCATCTTCTTTATAAAAAGGTGCTATGATCGCTTGAAAAAGAGAATGACTACGAAACATGGATACACTAATTATTTGATTATATCGTTTAATTTCTTTCCTTATGAAATAATATTGAATTATGTGTTTAATCTACACTGATCACACTATCGAATACGATTTGCGTTAACAAAATTAGATTATTTTAACATTTTTATGGGCTGAATGCAAAATAACGTCTATGGTCAACACGCTAGGAGGCATACAGGTGTGCAAAGATTACGTCCCTAGTCATGTAGCACGTGTTGCTCTCGTTGTGATGATAGCTTTGTTCATATGTCAAGATCGCATCATCATCATGAGGACCGAGAGTAGGCAGATACTGTATATAGCTACCACTTTGGGTGTCTGTGTATGTTTTGCGTTTAAAAGTGAATTGTGTAATACAGTTTGGTATGATTACTATTTTTAATCACACAATAGTTATGTTGCATAATTCTGAACATTGTCTTAAGTTGAAGTTGCACGATAGCTGGTAAATGTATAAGCAGTGAGATTTATTTTACTGTGTGTGTGTGCGCGCGCGCCTGTACGTATGTGGTGAAGTGATTTGAAACAAGTCTTCTGAAAAAGAAATCTGGATGTGAGGTATTAATGCCGAATATGGGCTTTCCACGTATGTTATAGCGTCGTGCACAATATTTAAGAGAATGATTAAAGAGTACACATTCAACATTTGCTATCCAGTAGTATGATGGAGCCCATGTAAATGATTTGTGTTTATATTTACCAAATATCTCTGGCTTTTTTGCCAAGTGGAAACATATAATCAGATACACAACTTGATATCAGTCATGAGACTAGTACCTCGTCCCAGTTCCTAAACTATCTGGAGACATGGGCTGCAGATGAAAACCAAGCTGTTCGACCTGAAAGTGCAGCATTAGAGTCTCTTGAACCAGATCCAGATTTTCAACTACCATGCGAAGCAGAGGTCAATCATCTTGCGATAAATTTGAGTCTTACCAAAACGCAATTTCAAATCTTATGGTCTGCAACATTTAGCACTTGGCACTTCCTCGAGGAGGGCATATCGTTTAGAATCAGCAGAATTTAGATTTTTTTTTCTGTTAGTGGCAATCTTGTGTTTTGCGATTATGTTAACAAATTAAAATGGCGGTTTCTAATGAATGGGGCCGTGCTTCTACTTTAGAAATATGAATATCCCGCTGTTTTTTCGTTCGCATTTTATTCAAATATTATTTATTTAGGAGGATTAAAATCAGTAATAATAGATTTGAATATCTTCTGCCCATTAAAAAAAAAGCTTTCCATAGCGTCAAAATAGACTTATTCGTGATACTTTTATCATAAACAAAAGAAAATTATAATTGTTATTTAGAATAGCTCGATTTAACAACTGCTGACCAAAGAGAAGATTAGACCTTAGTCAAAATACTTACATTTGCTTCTTGATTTAGAAAAAGCGTTTGATAAAGTAAACCAGCAAATACTCCTAAATTGTCTAACTAATATCGGCATGCATTTGAGGGATAGGAAAATAATTTATCAAATTTACAAAAATCAAAATGGATGGATTAAAATCAATGATAAGGAGAAAATAATAAATATCAGGAGTGGAGTAAGCCAAGGACGTATACTTTCACCACTTTTATTTAATTTATATATTTAAAAGGCCATTCAGGAAACTAAAGATAAAATAAATAATGGCATAAAGATAAATGGTGAGCAAGTCATGTGTATAAGATTTGCTGATGACATAGCCCTTGTAGCAGAAAACAGAAGAACGTTAAAAACAATGCTAGAATTACTAAATAATAACCTTGAAAAATATAAAATGAAAATCAACACAGATAAGACTAAAATCATTGTTACAGGCAAAATCCCTATCAATACAGAGCATATGGACATCAGCGGGGAACAAATAAAACAAGTGAAAAGCTTTAAATATTTAGGAAGCCTAATAACAGAAGATGGCAGAACAAGAGAAGACATAAGATCAAGAATAAACAACGCAAAAGCCCAATTCTCTAAGATGAAAAGCATTTTAACAGGAAACCTCAACCTACAATTGAAAAAAAAATTAGTAAAGACATTAATATGGAGCATTGCACTGTATGGATGTGAAACCTGGATTCTAGGCAGAGAAGATGTAAGAAGATTGGAGGCTTTTGAAATGTGGTGCTGGCGTCGCATGAACAAAATAAAATGGACAGAAAAAAAAATCAAACCAACAAGTCCTGAGAGAGATAAACGAAACAAAAACTCTAATAAAATCGATCAAAATTAGAAGTGATAGGTGGTTTGGACATATACTTCGACATGATAGACTTGTGAAAAGAATAACTGAAGGCAAAATAGAGGGGGAAAGAAGAACAGGCAGACCAAGGAAAAGCTTTCTTGACCAAGTCAAAGACAGCACGGGTTTGAGGAATTACCAGGATGTTAAGAAGAAAGCCAGTGACAGAGAGGAATGGAGAAAATTGCTGCTGAGCTACCAGTCCCAAGACTGATGCAACTGATGATGACTAAACCATATTATACTGCCAGTCTGGTTGGCCAAGAGGATAGAGCTTCTGGTGTCTCTCAGACCGAGAGGTCATGGGTTCGTATTCCACTATAGCCACGGATGTTTGTGAATATCTTTAAGTCGTAGATTCACTTCATCACTTGGTGGGAAACCACTTAGAGTCTGCTTACTAGTGGCCTGAAGCTTCTTAAAAAGTTTCAGTTTTGGTCTCTAGGTGGGGATTTCTGGATTATTAACCCTTAGCCCACTCACCGTACTCATGTATAATAGCCTTATAAACCTAACCTATCCAAAAACTTCTTGTGGTCTCCAAAAGTTAAGTGACCCTTTCCAGAAACATCCAACGATCTATAACTTCATTGTTCCTGCTATAAGCCTCAGATCGGTCTGACTGGGAGAAATTATGAGATTAAGAAAGGTGAACATCGTAGCCATGGACCTCATTATAACAGACACGAAAGGTCAGATGTTTTATCAAAAAGCAGACCATGAAATGGAGCAGAATACAACTACAGTATCATACTTGTTGGAACTTTTCTTGTCTTATATCTATTCACATGGAATCCTTAATTGGAACAAGGGGTTGAGTTCGCACTCCATATGGAAGTCACGTGTCAGGTCTCATAATACTTTAGACTTCAATTATCATAGGAGAGCAACATGAGAAAGTTGATGACTAACATAACGTCTGAAATATGAAATTTCCATAGTTTATACTGTTAACAGCATACAGCTATTTTTTTGCATTTTTATGGTAGCCACTAACCCTGAATCTGCTAGATATTATATTCGCGCGATACTTGGTTATATTTTAGTTTGTATGTCATGGCAATTAAGCCAGTCATATATAAAAATATTTTTTTTCTGAAACAGCATCAACAAATATTACTATAACATAATAATAATATGTTGAAAAAATACTTATATTACTTCATTCGTTATTTCCCCCCGATCTTACTCGAATTATTCTAGGTTTCACCGTTTCATCTGGTCGAATTAAATAAACTTTATCACCTCTGAAAGTTAGGAAAATAACAATTTATTAAAAGAGTCAGAATATGCATTAGGCTTTGCTATTGTTTTCCAGTGATAAAGGGCAACACAGTGAGGTGATTGCTAATTTGGTTAGCAAAGCCAATTATACTATTCAACAAACGATTTTCTAACTGGGACTAAAACAGGTGGACTCCATGTATTTTTTGAGGACGCAGAATTACGGGATTTGTGATTATGGAAGAAGCAACTAAAAGACTTGGCGATCAGAAACCAGCTAAACTGTTCTTCGAACTCAAGTGTGTATGTGCGTGCGTGTGTGTGTGAGTGGAGAGAGAGAGAGAGAGAGAGAGAGTCTTACGCACGTAAGGCTGTTTGCCTGTGGTACACTAATATCAATACCGTGGAAGCAGAAGCTGATTTAGAAACTCGACTGCTGTACAGACGAAACATAGATCTGTTTCGAGCCCAATTCCGCTTATTATAAGCATATACTGATTATACATAATAATATAAAAACACACATAATATTATAAACACATACTAATCATTAAGTTTACATAAAAATAGATTAATTCATGATTAGGCGTATTTGAAACAGTTTGGACAATTATGGTTCTTAACTCCAGTATAATGGGTTTAATAATCACATCATGTTCGATTTAAATACAGATGATTGTTACATGCAAACTTAAAATTGCATTTTGGTGCTGATGACGTGAACTCGACTGTATTGGGAAATTCCTCTTCTTTTTTCTCACTCCCTATGAAATAAATTGTGTGATTCATGTTATCGGAAGTAAACAACCAATCATTTATCATTCTCCAGTCTATCTAGTAATTGTTCCGATTGCAATTCGTCTTTAGGACCGCTCTGTTTATGTTTTACCGGGCGACAGCTGTAAAGGGTCAATATCATTTCATTCTTTGTGTTGCTTTAACTGAAACTATTCTTCGCCTTGACTGCTTGCTTAAGATCGATAAGGAACAATTTGGATTGGGAAAAGTATTTTTTTTTATGAGGCGATTCGATAGATTTAAGTACAGATTTTTTATGTACTCTGAACATCTCCTACTGGAAATGATATGTAGTCCAGCCTTCTCATATTGTACCCAAAAACTTAGAAAAAATTAATTTCTTTACTCCTTTCTACTATTATTAATAAACTTCGGTATAAACTATCGGTGAAGCAAATATGAATTAAACAACAAAAATACCCGTTATCTCTTTACTACAGATAACGGGTTTAACATAAGCTTAGCATCGTCATATTAATTTTCAAAAGCACTGAACAATTCAAAAATAAATAAAGATGATGCTACAGGCTAAAATTATCAAGTCGTTTCAGTTACGTTTCCTTGTTTATTTAATCTCGTAAAACTATCCACCTTAAATCTTGGAATCTGACATGTCATTTAGCTTCCTTCGTTTTCTGTTGTGACATAATAGTCCTATTTATCGCATATATAATTTTGCACTAAATATTTAATTAGTTAGACAAATTAACACTTTTCTCATATTTTTCTTTTAGCATAAAATTACTACCCATTTTTATTATTAAGATCCATGATACCAATCTGAGTACTCACAATTATTTCATTTCTTAAAGTTTTTTCTGTAATTTATGACAATGTCTCTGTGCATAACTGTAGTTCATATGGATCTTCTCCTGAAACTTGGCAGCTCTGCTTTATTCTTGTATCTTAGTTTTACACCAAAGCAAGTTATTGTTAAATCCCTAATTGGTTATGCTATTTTATAGAAGATACGTAGATATGATATTTTAATAACTGACAAACAATAGGAAAGCGAACACATTTTCGCTGTAATCAGGAACATTTAAAAGACTTAAAATTAGAGCTGATCCTTAGATGTACCCAAACGGAGGCAATTACCAAACTTTGCATAGCAAATTTCAACTCTTTTCATAAGTTAATAAAAGAGCTGTTATTTGTGCTCATATGAATCCGATACGCATTAAAATTTAGACTCAAAAATTGATAAAAGCTTGTCAATCGAAACACATTTAGGGTCAGATCGAGTAGATTTCCTCTTGGTAACTGGGATTTTTACTGTTACAAAAAGAGATAAAACTCCAAATAACGGTTTCTTAAGGGAATCCTACACATGAAATGCTATCCGCATACAGCATGTGGGTTTGCTCTCAGTACTGCGGCTATGTTAAAGGTTATATTATATAATATAATTTTTCATGTGATCTCACACCAGAGGAAAAGTCTACTATCTGAAGATATTCACAAGTATTCATTTGCACGGTTTAGTTCCAACCAACTAAACCTACAGCCAGTTGATTGGAGTGTGGAGAAGCTATCCACTTGTCCAACTAGACCGGCATGTTTCTTTCTGCTGTCGTTCCATCCACTTCTAGTTTCCGAAATTAAGAACTCCACTTATTCGAAACTAGAGACAAATCAATAAATGCCAATTTACGAGTGAATATCATCTTCCATTTTTAAGCATACACGATTCTCTGTTACATTTCCATATGATAAAGAGATAAATAAAGGATCATAAATATTTTATGATCCTTTGAAAGTTTTATCTCAAGATATTGATTACATCTTAGTGTGCTATTTCTGCAAAAATTCTAAACATTTGCCAAAAAACTTTCCTGCTAAATGAAAGTATTCATGAACTTATCAGTTTAGTTCGTTTTGTGCCGAGAGGAATACTGCATGCTTTGCATTATACTTTACTGAACTTATTGAATAAGTAGTGAAAATCTAAAATTAAATGAATCCATTATGGAGAAGTCTATTTGAATTTTCTATTCTGCTTAATGTTAAAATTTACTTACGAGTATATATTTTATTTTAAGAACTCATATGATTTCTGCTTACCCTTCAAAATTTTGTGAATGTTTCATTTTGTGTTACGTAAGCCTGGTTGTCAAACTTGATAGCATTTTTGCTTGTAATTACCCAGTTCGAGCCTGGAGGCTCTCCACTATGGCATGGATATTGTGAATGTATTTAGATAGGAGCTGATTTTCGTTACTTCTTATTGGAAGTCCAAAGTGACTTTGAAAAAAAGTATCATTTCGGTCTAGCAGTTGCCTAATTTTTGAGAGTATCTAACCCGTAACTCACCCAGCATTAAAAAAGTGTGAGTAACAATTTTCATACAATATAATCTCCTTGTCTTCCATTTACTCATTTCATATAATTACTACTTAGCTTGTTCATATAATTACTACTTAGGTTTATTAAGAGTTTTATTATAATAGAAAATAAAGAAAGGAGAGATTGGATCACTTTCTGTCTTCCAGTTTTTTCTGTTCTCCTTATAATCTAATTTCTACGATTTTTCATTGTAGACATCCTTTCTCACTCAAGCAAAGCCCAGCGATGCCAATTTTCTAGTATCATCCAGAATCAACGTGTACCTAAAGCTACATCATAAAATCACGCAGATTTTGTTTTTTAGGTAGCGGGTGGGTGTTGGAAGTTCCCAGTTAACTCGCTGCTCAGCTGGATGTTTAGTGATCTAGTACAATACCGAAGCAACTCATTGAAAGTGCAATGTCAAACGCTTGAATTATTGCACTTTTGTTTCCAGAATTTCATCTATCGGACTTCCAATGTTTTCCTTCCAAACATAAAATCCTTTAAATATTATTAACAAGAATATTAAAAAGTGAAGAAGTCAATGCTCAAACCTTTGACTTTATATTTCGCCAACTGAATAACAAAAATTAATCTTTGAATAAAACTAGCAATTTTCTTCATTCTTTCTTCGTCCTCCATCTTTCTCGTTTTACTGATTTTTGTCCTTTAACTGAATATTTACATACTGACTACCGCTACTACTATTACTAGAGGATATAATAGACAAAGCATTTAGTTGGGTTCCCGATTCGCATAGTCAATAATATCTCCCTACTGTTCCTGATTTTCAGTTTGGAGAATCTGAATAATGTTATTGCAGACATCGCTAAGCCCGCTATTTATTGAAGAATTACGGACTCATATAATTCCTAATTGTTGAGAAATGTGTCTATGTCCCATTAATGTATTAATCTTGATAATCGGCTACGGTAACCTGACTTTGATAAACTTTTCTAAAACAGGATAGTCGTTCTTGTCTCCACAGTTTGTTATTTCTATATATTGCCTGTGTTCTCCAACGTTTGTTTATTTTTGAGAAAAAAACTAGAGTTTTTTGCCGTATGATATTACTATCTCCGTATGATACTTAACTAATTCATCTTCAGTTGAAAAGCTCTTATAAATATTACTCACTCCTGAGATGAGATTCAAATACAAGTTGTATCCAACCACTTGCGTGTCATTTTTTACGATGCTCTACTGAGATGCTTGCGAGTAAATTTTCATCGCTTCAATTCCATGTCCATTGTTATCTTAAAATGGACATGTGCAAACAGTTTTGCTTAATATCACTAACCTCTCAAGTTTCCCTGAACTTTATAAATGTGTAATCCAGCAGAAAATTCAAGATTGCTTGCTTATATATATTTGAGCTACATTTAAATAGTTTTGATTATATACGTGCAGGAAGAATGCTCTCCGATTTCAAATAACGTTTGTCTTATTTATGTTGTGAAATGTGATATATGGAATATCTTATTTACATTGTGGAATATCATAGTTCATTCTATTAAAAGCGTTTTACATTATCACTGTTTAACTCTATAAATAATTTTACTTTATTTTGACGTCTTTTATCCAAATCATAACTTTCCAGTCTAACTCTTGACAATTCGTTTCACTAGCTTAACTAATTTGTTTATTGACACACTCATGGAGATTAACTCTTTGCTGTTATTAATGAGAGCAAAATTATTCACTCACTTATTAGATAATTATATTTCTCCCCAACATTCGATCATTTCCTGGATAATAATCCTTCCAAGTGTACTGTGCATGTTGGCTCCAATTCAGTATTTTTAAAAGTGTGGTCTGCAACGTTCATTGTGCTGAGCAGGGGAGCCCAAAATGCAAGTCTAACAAAGTAGTTTATTTTTATTATTGTTTTTTTTTTTTACATTTCTCTTCCAACATATATTTATTATAATTTTCTGCAAGATTGTGAGGCGTTTCTTCACTATTTCTGCGATGTTAGTAAATTAATATCACAAGAATCGTAATTAGATGCATCTCATACTCTAGTTGGCGCTCAGTGTCATTGCAATCCCACTGACTATTTCAGTTAATTGTGTAATATAGTTTTGATTATACTTCATCATTTGTAACAGGAAGAACTTTTATAAGGGATTTTCAACTGATGGTGAGCTATCATCCGATCTCTTACGGAGGTGGCAGAGTTTTTTTTATCTCAAAAAAAAGGTACACTGGACAGAAGACTACACACAATTTACAGACATACTGACCTCGTCGCCTTAGTTGCTTCGGTTGTAATTTCAATCAACCCTATCCAACCGAACTAAAAATATCTAAGCTACTTTAAAAAAATTAAAATAATCAGCATATGAGTTAATGTGGCTTACATTTGGTATATTTTTTTTATTTAAATTAAATATTCTACAATTAGTCATAGGTTACTGAAGCGGGTATCCATTTAGAAAAGACATAATTTTGGCTTTACGTGCGTCTCGAGTATTCTGGATTCTTCTACACAGCTCTGAGGCAAAGTCCCCACAAACCACCTGCCAGTTAGATAATCCCCGAAAACATTTGCTCATGGAACTAGTCTGTTGTGGACTTCTGGGGAAAGTTGCTGTTTTCATAGGCTCGTTTCTTTAATCACCGTCGTTATCTTATTTGCTTTTGTAATAATACCAGATGAAATTATTTTTCTATTCCATGACATCCAGTCAAGGAAAGAAATAATTAAAACAGCAAAGTATTCATATTCTTACATTGGTAGTATGTAATTGCTTCTGGATCACAGTCGAAAAATCAACAGTGCTTTGTAAACATTTGTTATAAGGGCTTGAAGCTAGTTAGTCAATTCCACACAGATACGACAGAGATTTTCCTCCCGAAATCCTGCCGTTTCCAGGAAGCAGAAACAGCCGTCTGTTAGCGCATGTAAGCAGATTTTATACTCTCTCCTCACAGTTTTTCTTTTTCATAATTCTGACCAACCCCAAAATGCATTGCTGAAATTGGCTGTTGGAAAACCCAACAGCCAAGATATATTTACACTCAATGGACAAAACATTAGAGATAGAGATGATGGGAAGTGACACTGGCATCCTCCGGGCATTGAAACATACCTAAAACGAACGCCGAGACGGTAAATATGCAAACATCGGGGTTTCCCAATAGTGTATCGCAATCGACGAACATGGATAAATGTGGAGATCTTAGCGACTTTGATCGTGGACGTATTATCGGCGCAAGACAGATGGGTCACTTTATCGCCTAAGTGGTAAGAACCCTAAGGTTCTCGAGGACAACCGTATCAAGGGTCTACCGGGAGTATAACATCAATGGACGTACCAGCGCACAACGAGCAACTGGTGGCCGACCATGCGCTATTAATGCTCGGGGTCTACGTAGACTGTCCAGGCTCGTACAGACCTGTCGCAGGGCAACAGCGGCACAAATGATATCCTGTTTCAATGTCTGAAGTCCAAGCAGCGTTAGCGAGCTAACGATACGGATACCCTGCATATCATGGGCCACGACAGCTAACGCCTTAATCGTGTACCACTGTTGATAGCTCGTCATCGGACATTGCGCCTCGCCTGGTGTCAGGACCATCAAAACTGAACCTCTGCAGAGTGGACCAGAATCGTATAGTCTGAATTTCGTTATCAGTTGTACTGAGCTGATAGGAGAGTGAGGGTGTGGCGTCGACAGCATGAGGACATGGCTCCATTATATAAGTTTTGTTCAAGGAGGTGGTGGGTCTGTGATAGTTTGGCGAGCCTTCTCATGGGACACATTAAGTTCCTTGGTGTGTCTGAAGGTCCTTTAATGCTGTGAGCTACCAGAATGTGCTGGCTGATGACCTACACACTTTTATGACCTTGGCGTATCCTGCAGCCGATGGTCTGTTTCAGCAGAACAATGCGCCGCTCCACGAGGCCGCACCCATCCAGGCATGGCTTCAGAAATATTCATCTGAGTTTGAAACCCTTCAGTGACCCACAGGGTTGCCGGATTTAAATCCGATCGAATTTCTCCGGGATGCCGTAGAGCAAGACATCAGATCCATGTATCCGGGACCAACGTTTAAAGCTCAGTTGTGGATAATGCTGCAACAGGCATGATGGAATTACCTCCGGTATCTGGTGGAGTCAGTGTCTCGGAGAGACATTGATGTCTCTCCGAGATTGATGACACTGTTATTTGCGCTAGAGGAGGACCAACACGCTATTAGGTACGTATCTCTAATGTTTTGTCCATTGAATGTAGATCGGAATAAAGCATATCTTAATTTATTGTCATCAAAATAAATTGTCAGTTTTTTTTAATTTTTTAGACTCTCCGAAATTAGTTTTTCATTCATTAATACCTGTTTGAAATTATTGCATAATTAATCAATAAATAATTAATTATTGCATAATTATTGACAACTTCAAAGACGCTTGATCATGTTTGGTATGAAGTTCTTCTGTATAATCTGGTTTCTTCATTTTGTAACTGGTAAATAATTTAATCATCGACCGTTTGTAAGTTTTATTAAAATTTCCATCTTCTTCGTCTCCATTTAGTTGGATTTTCTACGAGTATGCTTTCTTTCATTTAAAAACGTCAGTACAATTATAAAATATCGTTCACTTCTTATGTAGGGTCAGGCAATGCACTGGAAACTAAACATAATCCGGAAATTTTGCTCTAGACCAAACATCGAACTTTTCCAAGGCCACTTCAGGCCTCCAGTAAGTTTGGCAGTGGTTTCACATCGGCGATTAAATTCACCTGAAGACAGTCCCAAACGTCCATGCCCATGCATTCTAACGGCAGCCTATTGGAAGAGTAGGAACCCTAACCACTTTGTCAACTAGGTAAATTTTGGTTTAAATATTTATGTTTAAGCAATGAAAATAGTACTTAAAAAAAGTACCATCAGTATACAAGGTTTGTACTAATCGTAAAGTTATGACAGTTCACCGTAAGATCTTAATATATATATATATATATATATATTTTTTGAAAAGATTTGTTAGAATACTACCTAGAGCTCGAATAACTTTTATCAGGGTTTGTCAGCTAAAGGTGATTTAGCTGGTCTTAAACAGAAGCGAGTTTTTCTTATTGGAAATTCGAAATTTTCTTCTGCAAAAAAGGCAAACCGGTGAGAAGAACACACGCGCAATTAATACACATAATACATAGCCTCACAGCCTTAGTTGCTTTTTAGATTTTGGTTTAAAAGATAAATCTAATTTATCTATTTTCATTTTTATAGAGATTTTAAAAATGAAGAACTATAACAGCTGTAAATTAATAAAACTAGATCTTGCTATAAAGCAGTGACATTTTTACAGAAAAACTCACATGTGCTGTCCAGCAGCGGTGTAATTTGCACATTCGGCAATAATTTAAACAGTAAAAATTAAAATTCATTAATTTATCGATTCTAAATGCGCTTCTATTCGCAAACAGATATTGCAATATTTTTTTTTCAATTTTTAAGCCACTCTTTCTGTACTAATTAATTTCTATACTAGTACGTTTCCAGGCTTTATGAAGGATTCGAATTACCTACACTATGCAGTTAAACATGCCCTTTTTTTCCCTCTTTATTTTTGCCAGCTGTCCAAGGCATGAAAATTCTACACACTGTTTATTTATAAAGCCAGTGGTCGAAAGGAATGGTAAACTCTTAATAAATATCTTGAGTCTTATAATATTTATATTCGTTTTAACTAGATCAGGCATTGGAAAATTAGGGAGTGAAACTAGATATTTACCTCTGGACAAATTGTGCGATTGATTTCTGCAATCAAATCTCAAAAACAATAATTTTAAACTTCAATTTTTTTTTTTCTTTGGAGACCATACATTGATTGGCATAGCATGCTATCTACTAATGTTTATCAGTTTTACTCATTCATATAACGGTTTTATGCATTCAGCTAGTAACAAAATTAATATGGCAAAAGCGGGATATTGCTTTCATCCTTGGAATAATCCTAGTTGTTGCTTTTATATTATCACCACCCAACATTTATGACTTATTATTTTTCATATCTGTCATAAATAATGTATTTCTAAGTTAGGGATTCAATGTTAAAATTAGATCGAGAGTTGAATAACCTTTTTATGCAACTGAAATCGCTTTTTTTTTCTGAAAAAAAATCGAAAACTTTCTTAATGAAATGCAAACAATTATTGCTTTCCTACTAATAAAGCTTTTTGTTTATAGGTATTTTGGTATGCTGATACCGTCATGAACATATTTCCCAAGAAATCAGTTCCAAATGAGCCTAGCCTGTATTCATGTTTGCAAAACAATTATTCTGCTAAAGACTTTTTCTGGCGAGAAATAAATAGGTTACAGTGAACTTTAATGAACATTCAAAAAAAAAGAAAATTGTAAAAATAATTTCATGACGCTTCGGTATATTATGATTTCAAATTTGATAGCGGAAAGTCAAGTTTTTGAGCATCAACTGGAAGTGGCAAACTGCTACACTGTAATTAATAAATCCCAAAAGAAACGTGAATTTTTTTCTACTGAATGGGAACAGCTTGGATCGATGTTTTTCATTTGTACAAATGAAGCTAATATTTCTCTTGTGGCTGCCTTAGCCACCAAAATTCAGTCAGACAGGAAATTCTAGCGATCTTTGGATCATATTTTGCTTGGATAGATCATCACAGGAGAGAAGAAGGATCTTCTTGCACTTACAGCTAATTGCCGTGAGTGCACTATACTTATGGTTGATTGGCTTGCGTATAGTAGAAAGGTAAGCTATAGGTTATATTTCAGTCAATATTGCTGAGTGTTTCCTATTGACGATTTGACTATTGTGATAAAACGAAATTTTAATACTTATTGCTCAACAACTGTTGTATTTAAAATGGCAGTAGATTTCGGAATAGTTTAATGGACAGAATACAATCCAAATAAGTTTTGCAGGTCAAAAAATTCAAAATTAATCATCGCCCATGACACACACACACTTGCTGCTTGGAATCCTTGTCTTCAGTCAGGAAGAGATCTAATCTTGCAGCGACTATTGAAATTTAAAACAGAGAGGAAATTAAGCCAGTTTTCCACTACACCTGTTCCATTTTTGTGCAATCAGTTTCTTTCTTATGTAATACGAATATTACATAAGCTTCTGTTCTAAAATTGTCCTAAGACCTTGGAGGGATTTCCAAAAGCAACAAATCTGGAATTATATAGCTCAGTTTCATTATTTACGAATAGTTCTACATTTGTTCTATATATCGGTAGTCTTAAACTATTACATGATCATGTTTGATGAAATATTGTTCACAGATGAAGAGAGAAGTAATATTGAATATCTTTTAATATGTTTAATATTTATAATGCTGTGCATTGAATAAATATATTCAAATTATATCTTCGAAGGGGAAAGAAGAAGAAGATGGTAATTTTAAGTAAAATAACTGACATTGGGTTTTATTAGGCCGTAATAGTATAGATGATTATACCAACTCGTTTCTCCACCTGTGCTAATTGCTTCTGGGTTAGGAAATACCGAAAAAATAAATAAATACAATAAAGGGATAAACGTGAACCATTATATAACTTAAATAACTTGGTATTAAAAGTCTGACTTGCGGAAATATCTAATAAGTGACTTCCAAATATCACATAGAATCATTCCTTGGTTTATGTTCAGTGTGCCTTGTAAATGGATAACCATCGTAGATTTCTATGATGTTGAGCGCATTGAAGTTGTCTTCTATGCAAGGCATGGAGCTTTTATCCCATTCAGTATTATGGTGAGTGTGGGAGAAGTGGAGAGCTAAGCCTGAGCTGTCTTTTCTTTGTTGTTCATATCTTTAATATGTTCTTTTTGTCTTATTTCCAAAGTTATAGAAGTTTGTCCTATGTAAGAAAGGCCACGTGAACATAGAATATTATAAAATAAACTCCGGGATGTTTATAGAAGGAGTTGTGGTCCTTAGGTGAAAGTAATAAAGATCGTATATTCACAATGGGTTTGAAAGCCACTCTTATGTCATGTGATTTTAGGAGATTGGCGATTTTAAGAGAAAGTCTACCACTATAAGGAATGGAAACTGAGGTTCGGTAGCGAATGTTGGGAATTTTTTGTGGAGCAGGAGTAGAGAATACAAAGAATAGTATTCTTTGTACCATTTTCTTAGAATATCCATTGCACACTAATAGTTAAAGTAGAGACTCTAATTTTTCTTTCATTTTTTTCCCATCTTTTGTAATAGAGATTGCCCTTTTCTTGGGTGTATGTATAATACCTAATTTTTGTGATATATGGTGCAGTGAGGATGAATTTAGGTAATTTTTTTTTACTTTCATGTAACGGTTTCCTGCATGTTTTGTTTTTTTATCTGCATGTTTTTAGGCCAAAAATATCTGTACTGTTAAGGCCTAATAAAACCCAATTTACATCAGATTTATTTTGTGGTCGAAAATTTTACATACTCGTAATTTTTATATCAGGGATTGTGTCATGCTCAGTATCTGATACAGACCGTAGCTCTGGGAAATATTAAACTTAAGAACTATATGAGCGATTAGATATACTTTTTTTTGTCTTTCTTGTTTCATTCATATAATTTACTTAATTCTTTACTAATAGCATTTATTTCATTTTTTGAAATTTGTATTACAATTCAGAAAGGCAATATGAGATAGGTTTCTTTCTTTCTTTTTTTTCTTTTCGCGAAAAATTCACGTCATTTTATCCTGATTTCTTGAGGGAGTGGAGCTACTGCCGTTGTTCTCCGTTCCTTAGAAGGGCAAGTCTCTGCCGCCAGACTTTGGATATTACAATGTGGAATTTTGTGGTGGTTTAAACACTGCAGCAGTTTGAAGATTATTTCTTAGCGACTCACAAACGTAATGACTGGATATCGTTTATCGTGCACTTCCATACTCCAGATGGCGCCACATGGATCAGAGTTTCGAGGTTTCCCTTGTCTTTTTTGGAATGCTGTAGTAAAATAGTCTAGGTGAGAACTTCCAAGAGTGCATGGGAAGATTCTAGCAAGATTAGATTTTTTTTAATTGATATATGCCGAACAAAAATTGATTTATAAATAAATAATTATATTTGAATATCATTTGACTTGATCAACATAACTGAAAAAATCTTCTCAATAATGTTACCATGATATATTTAGACTATTTTGGATGGCACTGTATTGAATATTTATTCTTTTTTTTTTTTGTCATATTGTCGTCCTGAAGACGTCGAATGGTCTCACCTATACCCCGTAGGGTGTTGGGAGTGACTTCTCTGCTAGAAGAAGAAGAAGTGGTAAAGTCGCAGCTTCCTATCCACATAGAATTATAAAAACCTTTATAAATATCCATGTCCACGGCGGAATTCGAATCCTCAGCCTGTTGGTTAAAGCGGATCCACTAACCATCTGGCCAATCAAGCTAGCTTTTATTCTCTTATGCGATTAAATAGCGCGACGTCTTTGATTATTTCTCTAATCATATCCCTTGGATATAACACATAAATATATTATGGTAGCTTGTTCAATGGAATCTACGTCATATCTTGTCCAACATATATCTCCTTTGACATCTGGTTAGATATAGAAACCATGCTTATATCCATGAAGCTGAAAGAAACCATATTAGTCTCAAAGGACAGTCTTTTTTTTGGGGGGGGGGAGATCCGCATCATAAAATTTCGCGCGGAAAAATCGACCGTTAAACTAAGACATTTCGCTCGTTTCAGGAATGAGGAAGTTCGAGGAGCAACAATCTATACAAAAAAGAGGTTTTTTTTAATGAAAAATTATTGTTATTATTCTTCTCCCTACTACGTATTAGGCCTGCTGGCCTGTTACAGAGCAGACTTGAGCTCTTCTAAGTCGTACCTGTCCGGATAAGGTGATCAGCCCTATGCCTCCCGGCATATCCTGTGACTGTAGCTCGTGTGTTCATGGGGCTGGTTTGCGGGACAAAAATCCCCAGATAAACTTGGGAGAAAATCCCTGCTGTCCACGCCCAAGACCGGCTAACTTGGCTATGTCTGAGAAAGATCCTAAGCTCATCATTCGGCAACGGGAATCGAACCCAGAACACTCATTTCTCAGGCATAGTCACTAGGATAACCGCGCTTACATTATTGTTATTTAATGTATTAATATTATTAATGGACGATCTCTAAATAAAAATTAAAAGCAGGAGGCATTTTTCAATTGCAGGCAATGTGTAAATAATATTTCATCCCGAACTTACCGAGGAAGCTAAGCTTTTGAGGGTTTCTTCAAACAAACCAAAAGAAAAAGTTAGTTGATGAGCATATGTTATTGGCTAGCGTGCCGCCATCCTCCCGTAAAAACAATTTTTTTTTTTAATGCTCGTAACATTTTTGACGGGATTCGAACATAAGTCTTTCCATTTTCCATTTCCGATTACGCTATGGGGAAAAGTTCACTTCCCTCCTGGAGGAGTTTATACTGTATTGATCTAACGCCGATAAGAGTTATCACCATGACATTTATCTTAACGCATCAATAGAATATGATATTTTTGTGACTTTAAAGTGTCGTTCAAGGAAAGTTACCGAAGAAAAATTTAATAAGAATTTTCTCCTGTTAACCATTTATTATTGATGCGATTACATCTCACACCTGGCTTTGTTATTGGAAAGTCGTGCATAAGAAACAGTCAAATATTTTTCTGATAACTTTCGAATTCAAAATACCATCTGAAAATTCGAAGTATCTACAAGAAATTTTAATCAAAGCATTGATCTGAATAAACTACTGAACACTGTTTTAAACATTAACAATTGACTCATGTTGAAGAAGGAAGTCGAATAGCGAGTGAACTACACAAACTAAGGTAATAATCTTATTATTATGCGGTCTTTTCCGAGTCGTTAAGACTCATGATCTGCCAAGTGGCTAATCTTATGCCAGTGGAATATCATGTCTATAAATTTCTTGTATTCCTATGACTAGGGCCGACTCTACCGACGGTGCAAGCCGTGAACTTGCACGGGGCAGCAAAATTGGCATAAACCATACGAAAAATAAGGGGGAAGGGGAGACAAAATATGCTACTGCACGGGGCAACAAAATTCCTAGGGACAGCCCTGTCTATGACCGATTTGCAGGGATGAAAAACCCCCGTTTTCGAAAAGGAAAAAAAGCTAGTTACTTCCATATGAGACCGGCTTATTCACCTTTCAGCTAAAAAGCCCTCTTAGCTTTCTAGACGGAATTAGAAACTAAATCTTCTCAACCAAAGGGTATCGCCCTTATATTCTGAGCCATAGGTTATTAGAGCCATAGTCCGCGCGGTTAGCCTAGTGGCTTTGCGCTTCGCAACCATATGCCTGGGGAAGGAGTGTCCTAGGTTCGATTCCCGTCGGAGACGTGAGGAGCTGAAGGATCTTCCTCAGCCATAGCCAAGTTAGCCGGTCTTGGGCGCGGGCAGTAGGGTTTTTTCCGCCAGTTTATCTGGTGTTTTTCATCCCGCAAGCAGGCAAACCGGCCCCTTGAACACACAGGGATACAGCCAAGAATACCTTGAGGCATAGGAGTGACCATTCTATCCTCGTATTTCGGTTACGAAATCCAAGCATGCTTGGAAGGTTGTGGGCCTTAAAGGCCTGTTAAAACCATTGGGATTGGGATAGGTTATTAGAGATAATAATTCCCCTTAGGTATTAATTAAAATCTCGCTAATAATGCCATACTTTCCCTTTTATAAATAATTTTTTCTCAAATAGGTTGCCCTTCTAGTGTTAATGTTGCTATAATGAGTTATTAGTTAAGCAATAGTGTAGGAAATATGGTTTCATGCTTGCTGCTACTTTGATCTACCACTTCTCATTGTATTAAGGACCCTATTTAGTTAAGAATGAATGCAGTATTTTTTTTTGCTTTACCATTAATATATATATATATATATATATAGAAGCGTCTTGTAAACATCTTGGAAGTGGTGCTCATGAATATACTTCCAGTAACATGGTTCATGTTTTGTTTTTTTTAATCTATTTGCTTAAATAGCGTAGTGCCAGTTTTTTCTTTGTTCTAGCCTTCTCAAAATTAAAAAAAAAAAAAAAAAAGTACACGAGAAAATTAATTGCATACAATAAAGTCACTTTTGTACTTCTAATGTTTATTCTTAAACAGTGCAGTAAATATAATCCGGCAGTTAAACTCTTGAACCGTCTGAAGTTGGTTTATTTGATCTTGCGAAAATCTTAAGAAACGGAGACAACTTGTAACTTGTCACAAGTCTTTCCGCTGCGCGCGCAATACACATACACAGACAATAATCACCCACGTGCATAATTATCCTGTCAGTCTTTTCAAGACAAAGAGGGTTACTGTGCGCTCGCGCTTGAATGGGTTCACTACACTCGCCATATTTCTGACAGCCTCTTTACAGTATTAGAATATTTTCTTTTTTTATTATTATTAAAAAAAAAAATTTTTTTTTTCACATGTGGGTATTTCATGTTAAGGACAGAAACATGTAAATCAGCGCTGAAAGATAAGGCTTAAATTTTTCGTTAAAGAATAAAATTGCAGTTGAGCTGAATTAGATTTCTAAATCCTATCAATACTCAGTCAGCGATAATTCCAGTCAATAATCATTTAAATTATGATAAATTAATTACTGTGAAGTCTACAATTAATTTAATATCGTAACAATATCAACAGAGCTTTAGATTAAGAATTATGGCTTCTGCAGCAATGTTTTTCAACCGCTAATATGTGCTCTTGGGAATACGCATGGACGAAATTAGTCTGGAACGGGGACAGACATTATGTTTCAATATCTCTTTCAAACAAAAATCTATATTTAATATGTCATACCCATGACCTATGTTCGTTACACATTAGATCGTATTACGTTTTAAAGTAATACGATCTAATGTGTTATAACCATAAGTCTAAGCGTGAACTAGTCTCTCTCGCTTGATTGGTTTAAGACAAATTACAATGTTAATTAATGCAAATTAAAACTTTAAAACATGATTAAACTCATTAGAGCAATGATTTAATGATTAAGTACCGAAATTATCTCATTATTAATAAGATCCGCAATCTCATTCAGGTACTAACTATTAATGTATTCTTTAAAATAATCTAATTGTAGTATATTCAGATATTTCATGTTTATTGAAAGAAGCAAAATTTCACCTCAATCAGGGTAGTAAGGAAATTGTTTAATTTTAGTTTATACCTATTAATGTTTTTTTTTTAATTAAATTCTTTTTAATTCTCGTTTTATCATGCTAAATAAAAATCTTGTGTCGTGACAGATAATCCAGATACTTCGACATATTCATTAAGCTCTACTTTGCGTTTTATTTTAAGTAGCATAATTTTATTTTTTTATAAATATCCAACAAATAAGAAAATCTAAAATAATAATAATGAAACGATAAGTATTCTAATACACTTGTTTTCGGAAATAGAGAATATATGGCTCATATGAAACATTTATATGAAATGGTTGAGAATCTGTGCTAGTAAATGTTCAGTTAATTCATGTTAACATTAACATGAATTCACTGAACATTTAATTAAATTAATTAAGGTTACAACGACGCCAGTGTTTATCTGTTAATTACATATATTCTTTTAGCTGATTTGTCTGTTCTGTGGGATGAAAAACCCACAAGAACTCGCAGAACCCACTTTTCTGCGAGGAAAAGCTAATGTTTTTGGGAGAAGAACCCCTGTTACCTCCATGTGAGACCGGCTAATTCATCTTTGGTTTCATGGCAGTGAGAATAAATATGAATTATGTGACCACTTGTTTATTATAAACAAACCCTGACTTGTCATCTCACCAAACAATGAATCGAAGCTCTGAATGCAATTTTAAATGACTGCAAGAATCAAAGCTTTGTATCCATCCTTCCATCTTATTGCGTATAGCCTCATTGTAAACATGACGTATTGTTTTTGTCCATGGAACTATGTGTACAAGAAAAAAAAAGCCTTCGTGAAGTAAAATTACTATGTCGATGAATTATGAAGCCGTCAGTCCGTCTGGGTGACTGAATTCTTGGATTAAACAAGGTAAGTGAGCGACCGTTCACTTGGTTCATTATGTTGTTGACACACACTCTAAATCATTGTCTTAAAGGTTCAGAACTCGTCACTCTTTAGCACGCTCAACAGCCCCACTCCTTACGTGGCCATTTAAGATGCTTTTAATCATATGGTTGTGTTGTCTCTCCAGTACTTCTTGAAAGGGTTTTTGAAATATGTTTTGAATTTTATTTACTTTAGATTGATGTCTCAATGGATGTTTTTCTCTCCTATTATAATGCTTGCTATTTCCTCATGCCTCTGAATGGTTTATTTGATTTCCCGATTATAAATCATATCAAAAAGTGTGGCAGTGACTCTCTGCTGGAGTGTTTTCACATATTTATTTACGTGCTTTACTCTCAAGGATTGAAGTTCAGAATACGTACTAATTGGAAAATATTTTATACCTCCAGTGCTGTTGATTATCCTACCAGGGTTCATAGTTAATTCTAAAAGGAGACCAAATATACTCTTTTGTGGAAATACTATCATATCGAAGGTATATAATCAAAATTTTACCTCAAGGACAAATGGGAAACATTAATTAAACAAAATAGTATATTTATACAGCATTAACCATTTGGCCATACGAATTTTAAAAGCGACATACACTTTAGGACTTAATTATGAATTTAAGGACCTCTTGCAAATTCAAATACCCTTAAAACCTCTTAAAAGGCTCTTAAAAGGCTAATAGAAATTTATATAGACTTTAAATTGAACCTTTCAGACCACCAGGGCTGTGGATATTTCCTTTCCATTTTTCCTTACACTGTCTCGAAACGATAATAGGACATACCTCGGAAAGAGATATTTTTAATTTGTATATTCCCCAACTTCATTTTGGAACCCAGGGTTTTTTTTAAGAGTAACATCAACTGGGCCATAAACAAACGTAGCAGAAGTGCTTATTATATCAACATCGTGACACATTCTTTTGAAGGGAAAAAGATGTTCTTGAAGAGATGCGAGAAAGCGTCATGCTTCTTATTAGTAACTGTTAAACGTTCTTCTTCTTCGATCCACTTCCGGGAATAACGACATCAGCTGTCATTCTGATTAACCGTTTATCTGATTTAACTTCGTAAGCTTTTTGTTGGTATAGTATCCGAAACGAAGTGTCTGTCACGCAAATCCAAGGACTCTGTTAGACATGAAGGAAGGATAACATCCGTTAAGAAACAGGGGGAAATCCTTCTGTAACAGGACAGAGAGAGAGAGAGAGAGAGAGAGAGCTAATGTGCTGACACCTACCAACTACTTATACAGAGCAATAGCTGCGCCTCTGTAGCGCAATCAGGAGGATGATGCGATGCGTCCTTAGGTTCGAAAGTCCTTAGTTCTAATCCTGTGTAAGACACGAGGAATCTTTATAATGACTTTTCAACTAAAGGCAGGTTAGGGTCTGATATGGTGGTGGCAGAGTTTTTACTCTCTTGGAACAAACAAAACAAACCAGCTGGAGAACACACGAAAGTGGTAGGCATAATTATACTGGGCTAATAGCTTCGGCTGTGATTCCATTTAATTCACTCCAAAGAGAAACGGCGTACAGACAAGAAACACATCTAAGTAATAAATGAAACCAAACGGTTTTTGTGTATAATTTGCTGACTAGTTGTAGCTCTGTGATAAAGAGTAATTTAAAATGACCAGTGGCTCGACTCTTCACTATACCGCAATTTTAGAGTTGGCACTCTTACTCGGTTCGTGTTATAAGTTAGAAATAATATGTTCTGCATAATATTTTTAATAAGCTACAGACCGGTTCTTCCTTTCTTTCTCATTAGGGATTCTAAATGAAAAATTGTTTCATGAAAGGCGGAGTTTTACAGATCCATTTCAGCCCACTGTATATCATTAATAATAATGCATCTCATACTCTTTGCAACATGTTTTACATTGAAAAATATGTTGCAAACATGATACAATGTAACGTTTTTTTTCTTTTCACAATGGAGTCGATGAATAAATTTCTCTGATTCCAGTGAACGGGATGCTAATTGGATTAGGAAATATTTATCGATTAGTAATTACTCTACTTTGAATTTCCAGTTAACGCGATTTCATGAACACTAATACAAACATAGGCAAGATTATTCCCCCCTTATCCACAGCTTTTTATCATTATTTATTAAACACTACTAATAATAAACTTACTCGTCTAACACTAAAAATTAAGATTAGTAAACTGCTAAAATAACGTTAATTGAAACCCAAGAAATACGAAAATAATTGAAAATAAATAAAAATTCTGAACAAATGGCTAAATAGTGTTATTAAGGTAGTAAACTATAATTTATTTATGTAAGTATGAAAATCACGTATAGAAAAAGTATATACGTTTCAAGGTACAAAGCAAGGATCCATAACACCGCGACTCTTTAGAACTCTATAAAAGAGAAGATAAATTGTGCGAATCAGCTGGTTCTTTATAAAATAAAGAAAAAAAATATGAACGAGGAAAGAATGTAAAAGTGGGAAAAACATTCACAATTCAAAGTTGTCCCCTCTATGAAGTTGCCATCAGTAAATAATATGCTTCGGTTTTCTTTTTTTAATTATAAAGTGACTTTTAATTAATAAAAACATAAATTCCGGGGGAAGGTGGAAGTTAACACATGTTCTTGTAGTATTACAAGAAAAAAATGTTTTTCCCTTGCACTTATAATGTTATAAAGTCTATTTTAGAATATTAGATATTAGTACTGCGGGAAAAAAAAAAATTAGAGTTACTCAGCTATTGGAACGCACTCATCGTGCTAATCAAGGAATACCTGTTTACAAAGAAAAAAAAAGTAATATCAAATTATAATTAGTGTTACTATCTCTCGCGGGATCCTTCTCTAAACGTTTTCGTTTACAAATCCCATTATCATTGAATCTTTCTAGTCTTTATACATACGAATCATACACGTTACTTGCCCCAGTCAATAATGCAGTATGGCTTCGATTGTCAAGATTAAATTTAGAGAAGGAAATCGCCAACAAATGCACAGTGATTCACATATTGAAATGCGCGAATTACTTCGAAACGAAGAGTACAACATTCTGTTATCAAATATTTTATCTTTACGGAAGCAATGATTAGTCTGTATTGAGCTTGTAATTTCCTGAATTTAAATCATCTCGTGCTTATTTTGAACTAAAATTACTCTGTATTGAACTAAAACTATTTATCAGTGCACATGAATTCTCTAGTTCGATAAGAAAATAGATTATGAATGAGTTAAAATGCGAACCTGGCGAAACATTTTAGCATAGTGTTATAATTTTAGTACCAATTTGAGTACTAATGTACTAAAATTATAAGTATCAGACATAAAAGTATTGATGGAATTTAAAATTTTCTTCTGTTTTGAGAAAGATAAAAGCTAAGTAGAACGCAACGAGAAAAAAAAAAATTAAAATGCAAACAATTTGTCGTTATGTGGTAAATTATGTTGAAGGTCGATATTATTATTTTGTTCTATTATTGAAACTTCAAATTTGATCATTTGAAATTTTCAAAAATTATTAAAAGATACTTTATGGATGTTTTGTAGCATTCTTTATTAACAACATATTAATTTTTTGTTTAAAATGGATTCACTTTCTTTACATAATTATAACCAGCTACTGTTAATAATATCTGATTATTCAGAGATTTTCAGTAAGTAGGATCAATTCTGGTCCAAGAAGTTTGGATAACAAAAATACTCCGGATTCTCATTGGCTTAATGAGAATCTACGGTGAATTTTGCATCCTTCCACTTCCTTCACGATGTGCTGTTCATGTATACATCAGTTTTTAAACTAATCGTTTCCTAAATAGTGCTGTGACCTAGATTCCTTTAAAATTAACCATTTGAGAAAATATCACCTTAATTGCTTAATGTTCCTTTACGGCTCATTAAGCATTCGGCAAGATAGTTGTTTGGTTGGTTGTTTATACCTGCTGACAGCATTTCATGCTCTTCATAAGGTTACGACCAAATGAGAAACCTGGAACATACGGATTCTGCCGTCCTCACTTCAGAACCACTGACCAGAAGGAATGTAGCCAATCATTGGCACAACCATATCTATGAAATATGTTGCCGTTTGTGTATCCTTATATAAAGGGTTGATGTAACGTATCCGTTGGCTCAAAATGACTTACGTGCAAACGTCTTGCACATTCACTCAGTTCACCAGTACAAAATTGCATGTATGGAGCAGACCAGACCGCTTTAAAGATCATAGTCATACACAGTAAATTAATTTATTTTTAGTAAATATGATCCGCGAAGAATTTCAGTATTTAGAAAATATGAAACAAGTATTTACAATAACTACCGTCACCAACGTAATCAATTCCATTCTGTAGGTATATCTTAAAATATCTAATTAAAATTCGATATTTTGAGGTAGGTTGATTTTGCTTCCATTTAGCGACTGATTCTTCCATTCGGACATAAAACATCATATAAAAATATATATCTATTCGTTATCCGTGGAGGAAAACTGGTATAAGGGGAAGAGAGAGAGAGAGAGAGAAAACCAGTAAAATTGCACAGAACACGCATTTGAGTACAGTATTTGTGTTTTTATGTTTTGCATCTTGAAATTTATTTTTAAACACTTAACTAGTCGTATGCATAAATCGTTCATATTTGTGAATCTCATAAAATTATTGACAAACATCGTGTATTTCATCGAAGTTCTTAATACTTATTTTGAACATTTAAAGAGAAAACAAGAACTTGAAAAATATGGAAATCATTTTAACTGTGACCGTTTTCACATTTTAAATACGAAACGAAGTTTATCATATTTAAATCAAATTCTGTATTGCTAACCTTATAGATTGATTCACGCACAACACAGTTAAAATAAATAAATAAACAAAATAAACAACAGTAGCCATATCTGAACTCTAACGCGATATAAACCGCTATCGTACATCACTACCTGCACACACATATATTATTTATAGTTCCTGATTTCACATTACGCGCACAGTCAGATAAATGAAAATGAAACGGCAACAGTAGAAACCAGATGATATCTTTAACGGCGTACTGCACGAAGATTGCAGGAAAGTGTCCATTAACGTAACTATAAGATATTTCTTACTTCTTTCATTATATCCGGAAGTGTTTTGTCACATCGAGCATTTTGGAGGTAACACCAGGTGGCGCCCCGTAAATGCAGTCTTTATATTCAACCTTGTGAAGATGTCAGATCGATATCTCAGGCTGATCTTCCTCTCTCAAGCTACACAAGTTAGGAGCCAATAGCGCAGGAAATGATCGAAAGAAAGAAAAAAAATGGCCGTTTTTGTTTTGCATTAATTCAACCGAATATCGTCAACTGTGAGTGAAATGCATTTCATCCAAATAGCATTTGTTTATGCCTTTCCTATTGTCGTCTGCTCAAGGAAAAATATTCACTCATTGATTCATTTCTTATGATACCCTTCATTGGTTCACTGTTACTTGTTTAATTGGTTTATTTTTATCTTTGTCTATTTTAATAAATCATGGAAAGATAATATTGAAAAATGTACGCCTGTATATAAGATATACGGATTTTCCATGCGTTTCCAGTTAAATAGTATGGTATATATCACGCTCTCTGGTGAACCAGCTGTCGCGATCACATTCAACTTAGTCATTTCTGGCTAAAATAAAATATTCTTTCTTTCTTTCTTTCTTTCTTTTTGTGCATTCTGGTATGCTCATTTCATGAAGAAAATTTCTCGCGTTAAATGCACCTCGAGATACGTTTTCTTTTCTTTTCTTTTTATTTTATATATATTTCGTTAATTTTTTGTCATAAGTTCATATCCTATATTAAATTTCACGTGCTTATTATTGTTTATTATTATTATTATTATTTTGTGCACGCACGTGCACAAAATAATAATAATAATAAACAATAATAAGCATTCTTTGTGCACCTAAGATAACAGCTACTTACAAAATATGTCAATAAATTGTTGAATGCTTTTAAAATGCATTACCTTTTCGAAGTAAAATATAAATATAGACGTGTAGAAAGATGAGCGAACTGATTCTATTAATATAACTTTAGAAAAAAAAGTCCGTAAAGTTATGAATTTTCATGTGGTTAAAACACATTCCCAAAATAAAAATAGTACCGTGTTGTAAGATAAACCAGACTTACCCTGCTTTATAGATGTCGTGACGTCACATCTTGTAGCAGCAGGAGAGGTATCCTCACACGTGGAGGTGGTTACCTCGGGGATGGACACTTCATAACTTTCATCTAAAGGGACGCCTGGTGTCACCTGTCGTCTCCTTGATTTGGTGCTGCTGGGGCAGTCCATAATTGACAGACGTCCATGGATAACGCCGATCCAATGGAAAAGAAAGTGCCTTGAACTAGCAGAATTCTTAAAGGTTGGAGGGGAAAAACTTCAACAAGCTCCCATTTGGGTTCACACACCAACACGCACGTTACACTCACATTTTGCCGATCACAACAAACACACTAGTATCTCCAACAGCATTAGAAGACTTGTATCCATCACGCTCCTTTGATATGTTATGGTGATTGCAGCATCGAAACATATTCCTACGTATAAGACATGGAAGGGACATAGATCCCCATATTTTCACTCTGGGGGTAGGGTGGGGGAGTGGGAGTCTTAACCCGCGAACACTGCAACAAATTATCACCTTACGAGCTGGCGTTTTCTTTCGCAGCTGAGAGCAGAGCGATCAATACATCACCGGGCAGTTTACAAACACGAGGATAGGAGTTGCTTCTTGACATCCCTTTCGATTTTTTTTTTCTCTGAAGAATCCCTGAAAAATAAAAATATATTCCTCCGAAATGCACTAGTTGGCGGGAGGCAGCACGGCTGCAGAATCACACTGACACAGTTAAGCGTCAGTATTGGCCTGGTGAGCAACGAAAGGGTAGTCCCAACTCGATGCGGAAGTCGGAGTTGGGCGAAATTAAACGCACGTTGTAGGTGTCAGATCAACGCGGAAGAAGGGTCGTTGAGCAGCTTCCCCGACTCTCACGTTCCTGCAGCAGTAGCGTGGCCATTGGCATATCTCACTTCCCCCGACAGTTTACTATGTTCCCTGCATCCCTCATTACAAACATGTTTGTTGTTCTTAGTGCACTCTGCCAACCACTACCGCTACACCAGGCTCTCACTCGCTAGCTGCAAGAGAGAGGATGAGGGGGAAAGCAAGGGGGAACTCTCCGACTCCAGTACACACTACCCGCTACTCCGTTCTCCGTTAGAGCATTCCTATGTAGCGGTACTATCCGCCCGTTGCTGTACTCTGCTCTCCCGCCACTGCGGCGTTGGCCGGACCACGGCAAAGACAAAATGGCGCACCAGCCACGCCCACAACTGCTGCTTCTTTATACCAGATGGCGCTCCAGGAAGTGCCATAAATGTACAGCTGATGACTGTTTCTCTCTCTCTCTCTCCGCCAAGCTTGCTGCAAATGGTGACAACGCTGACTGCTTGCTCTTCCTCTCTCTCTCTCTCACGTACACATACACATGCATACATACATACACAGTCTCTCTCTTAGTGAGGGTAGTTTACAGTTATATTTATAAGCTTAGTAGAGAGGGAGACAGAAGAAAAAAAAAGTAAACTTGAAATAAACTACAGCCGAGCTTTATCTAAGATGCGATAAAAAAGAATGCAATGGCAAAATATAGCAGCTTAGCTATCAACTATTGATTGACACTCCGATATTCTGGCTTCACTGAGTATCAAATACGCACGCAAGAATATCTCAACGCTAGTGTTCTGGATACCACAAAAGTTCGTATTCTGGGAAAGTGTTGGCTCTTAAAAGTAGGCTAACTATTATATATTTATACTTTCATATTGACAAATGGTTTTCAGGAAAACTGGGAATGGACTATAGAGTTTGAGTCTGCGTTTCTCTGGAATCTAGAAAAATCTAAAGAAATTATGCAAATAAATATTACCTATCAGATGAGGTGAAATTACTTGGAACCCAGTTAGAGCATTGGGTTGAGAAGAGCCATACAAAGGGATCATAGAAATATTCATCTCAGCAGTTTCTCCTTAGACCTGAAAGAGTCTCAGGGTTCCTCAACATGTAAAAATTTTAACTTCAAATGTTATAATACATCGCTTCATTTTTATAAGAATTCTCGAAGATCAGTGATGAAGTGATTATTTTTGTCAAGACTGCATAACACGTGAATTTAATTCATTTTTTCGCTAATGTGAAACCAACTGCAATCCAGTACTGTTGTTCTTTGCCTTTAATGCTTAAGAGTAATATTTAATGTAAGGCAGTTTTTGAAAATATTTAATTCATTGACACCCTGGTGAAACTGTTTGGGTTATAAGCCTTTCTGCAGTTTTAGAATGCCAAAAGAGCATTAAACCATTTCAAAGGGGAAAAGATGTAATGAAGCAAAATATTAGCTCAATGGCATTGCTTTTTTTTTAATATTTTATTCCATAATGCTGCTTTATTATCGTGAACGTTTGAAATACATTGGCAGAATTAGGTCACAATGGAGTGTAAGACAACACTGTTTAGTATTTTTCTTCTTATAAAATAAAAACATTGCCTCGGTAATTAGTTATGTGCTCATTAGTAACTGCAGCTTTTCAGAAAACAAAAGTGATTTCTGCTTAACATTTTTATTCTTATGGACAGTTAGATGTTTATTTATTTGTTTATTTATTGGTCATTCCTTTTAAGTGTTTTACCACATTTTGTAAAAGCTCACACGTCCCCATATTAACTTGTAATGTTGAAATGAATTGATTTTGAAATGGGACTTACAGGAGTGATAAGTGAGAAAGCAGGAGTTAATTTGTAAATGCATCATACGAGTTTCAGCCCAGAGTTTCCTGAAGTCCCCCCGCCCACCTCTCTGGAGCGAAAGCATTAATTATTATCAATTTTAAATACATCAAGTGTCTGAGGTTCCTGCCTCTTGGTAATTTCTTAATGATTTATTTTATTATTTCTTATTATGTCGCTTTCATTCATACAGACCGACATAAAAACACCGTTATATTTTTTTCCAACCAGTCCATTCCGAGTTGAGTCAGTCTTTGGCGTAGGCATGTATGGTTTAATCTATGCATTTAGAAAATTAGACCATTCAGTTTGCCGTAATGTCGCCTCGATGTCTTAACATTCTAAGTAGCTCTGAACTCAGCTACCGTCAAAGACCGAGACGTGAAGACCAGCTGCCTACTTCCTTTGGGAATAACGAGCATTAGTGGATTTATGTTTTGTGACTCTGTCCACAAAAGAGGTTATAAACGTATAGTACATTGCTACTATTGGTGAGATAATACGGAAGTTCTGCTCCATAGACTAAACATGAAGCTTTTTTTTTTCCCAAGCCACTTAAGGTAATCATTTAGGTGGTCTCGCACTGGGCGATGAAGTTCGTATACCAACTCAAGACATTCACAGACACTCATGCTCAGGGTAGATTCGAAATCACAATCTTTTGGTTGGAGAGAAGGAACAAGAGCCAACCGGATTTTGCACAGGAAAGATCTTATAGGTTCGATTCCAGCCACCAACCAGAGGAACTTGTTCTAGGCAGCGTTTGTTTTTAGCTGATTTCAGAGTTAGTCGATCTTTGGCTCAAGTTAATAAGTTTTTCCATTCGAAAGAAACTTGACTTTTTAAAATCCGCATGCCAGAACAGTTTCGACGGCATGCATAATAATAATAATAATAATAATAATAATAATAATAATAATAATAATAATAATAATAATAATAATAATAATAATAATAATAATAATAATAATAATAATAATAATAATTATTATTATTATTATTATTATTATTATTATTATTATTATTATTATTATTATCTAAGACTATAATAATAATAATTATTACTATTATCTGAGACCTTCAGGGAGTCAAGGACTCATCGGTGGAGGCTGTAAATTACCCAACCCAGCTATCATATCTTCTCTTAAATTCATTTACACTAGATGCACTCACTACCCTTAAGGGTAAATTATTCCACTCACTCACCGCTCTCTGGGAGAAAAACCTAGCTCTTACCCCTTTCTTGGCTGCAAATAAATTTAACTTCCATGGATGCCCCCGTGTTCTCTCCCCGCCTTCCATATAACGAAAAATTTCATCATTTGAAATGCTATAACACCCATTCAAAAGTTTATAGACTTCTATCATATCACCCCTCTTTCTTCTGTTAACCAGTCTGCAACTCACATACTCGCAATTCCTCATAATCTAAATCCCATAATCCGGATATAATCTTTGTAACTCTTCTTTGCACCCTTTCCACAGCTTCTTTATCCCCTTGGAACCCGGGAGACCAAATCTGCGCACAATAATCCAGGTGTAATCTTATCAAAACCTTATAAAGAGGCAAAATTACTTCCTTATCCTTACATGTCAAGGTTAGCTTCAACATCGCAATTATCATCTGAGATGTATTTGCAACTTTTGCTATGTGACCTTTAAACTTCAAATTACTATCCACCATTATGCTAAGATCCCTTGCCTCCTCAGTTTCTTGTAGCATAACCCTGCTAAGAAAATATGGAACTCCGATCATGCCAAAGTGCATAACTTTACACTTTCTAACATTAAACTGACAGCCATTTTCGTTTGCCGAGATTTCCGGTCTATTCAAATCATTTTGTAATTGCTGAATATCAGTAGCATCCCTGATTGCCCTGCCTATATTCACATCATCAGCAAAGAATTGCAAATCTGATGATAGACCCTGCTTGATGTCATTGATGTATAGATTGAACAATAATGGCCCCAAGGACTGAACCCTGAGGCACACCACTGGTTACCTTAAATCTGGCTGATTCACACCCACTGTATAGTACTTTTTGATATCTATCTGTCAACCATCCCCTGATCCAAGTCAATAGATTATATTCCAATCCCATACTAGTTTACCTAGCCTAACACGCCTGGGTGATTCAACTCCAGTCATGGTTAGAGGTGGAGACTAACTGATTTCCGAAAAAATTAGGTCTTATTTATGAGTGAAGGTAATTATTTTTGGAAATGAAAAGGTGTTAGTGGATTTATTTTTATATGCTTGTTGTTAGTTTTTTTATCTCTTAGCTGGTGCCTGGATGGAGCTGCCCCCACCCTTCACCAGTACACTGCTGTGGATGCTGCTGGACTCCTTGTCCATTGGTTCTTTCCTAGTTTTACGGCCCATAGGAAGGGGGCCAACTGCACTTAAGAGTAAGTGGTAGGATCGCAGTTGCCCTTTTCCACAGAGAGTTGGAAGTACAATCACAAACATCCATGCCCTAGGTGGGATTCGAACCCGCATCCTCTTGGCTGGAGAGCGGACACGCTAACCACTCGGCCAACCCGACTGGCATGTTGTTAGTACAAGATTACCAAAAATGATATTTACACTGAAACATTTGTTATAATTTTTAAAAAAATAAAATTATTGAAGTACAGCTTACATAACAGGTCTCAATGCTTTATGTATAATGATTCTGTTCCTCAGCATTGGCCATTCAGTAGATAACGTAACGTTCTTACTTTCATTGCTTTTATATTTTAATAATGCAGTCATTCTCATATATTCCAGGTATGAACATTCCTGGAATAAATGGAAGATCAAGAACGGTAGCTATACATTCAGTTCACTTCGAAACCGTCTGTGAATAACGATTATTCTGGATTCACGAAACGGTCACATTTCTTGATTTTATAAAGAACAAGTGACCTTTCAACTACTGATTCGCCATTATACTGATACAACCACATGCTCACCTAATGATCAAAGTTGGAGTTATGTCAACTCTCGTGGAAACATTAGAAAATTTAAAAGTATTGTTGGTATCAGTTTTACTTCTGTTAGTCTTTTTCTGTAAATAAATATTTCAAAATGTAAAGATCGTTTGTAGTCACTGTGCGTTGCTTATGTATTTCGAAGACATGAAGATAACTGATCTAGAAATCATTTTGGCCGCTATTATACAGTTATCATAAAAATGATATTCTTATTTAGACCAGTGGTTTTCAGACATCTTTCTTGCGACCCCCCCCCCCCCCAAAAAAAACATTCTTTATACTACCGCAAAAAATTATCACATAGTTCTTGTCATGCGATCACTACGCTATAATGATGTAAACTCAATGAATATTGTTGCCTTAATCCTACTGGCAACTCCATGATCAGCCTTTCACGACTCTGTAATGTAACACTATCTTAAGTTTTTTAAAAATCCCAGATTGTTTTTGGCCAGATTAAACATTCCGAGCCGCTGAGGCCAAGTACGAAGCCACTATCTTAAGTTTTTTAAAAATCCCAGATTGTTTTTGGCCAGATTAAACATTCCGAGCCGCTGAGGCCAAGTACGAAGCCGACATCCAGTAGAACTAGCTAACATACAAAACGGAAGCTGTAAGCGCCACTGATACGCAACCATGATCGGGTGTCATAACTTTTGTTTCAGTAGTAATAAACAAACATATATACTAGCTGAACTTTAATAGAAAAGTTACATAAAAAAGCGTTAGTTAGTAGATTTTTAAGGTTCATTACGAGCTCAGCCGATAGCAACATAAAACTTTATTGCTTTTCCCTGCTTATCCATCGTATCCAGAATTTCTTCTTTTAAAGTATATCTGTATGAAAATATGAAGTCGGGATTGAAGTTTGATTGATAAAGGTAATTGATATATCATTTCATGCAAATTAAGAATTCTGAGTAACAGCCCGTATTAGTACTGTAAATAAGTACTTACAAATTAGTACTTAGAAAATAAGTACTGTAAAATATGAAGGTTCCATTAGATCTATCAGATTTAAATTATTTAGATTATTATTTCATTTATTAATATTATTGGTATTATTTAAATTTTCAGAGTTATTAGATTTCTGTCAGTAAATTTAAATGGCATGCAAGTGAAGATCGCTATTTGTGAGATCCGTAGTTAACGGTAAACAGTTTACTTCTGCAATATATTTTATTAATAGGGAATGACTGAACGAGTTTCCTGTAACATATTGCGACCTTGAGATTAAACAAGTTAAACAAAACTTGAAATGCCGCAAAGGATGTCTTTAAAAAGCTCCGCGTATTCCATTTATGAGGTGAGTGTACTTTATACCATCTTGTTTCGCTTTGACGCTTTAGATTTAACACGAAATTTGTTATATTATCAATAAATGATTAGTTATCGATATATCAGACAGATACACTTGTTTGTATTGAGATTTCTAAAAACAAGCCTCAATATAAATACGGTTGCGAAATACACAGAAATGTAAGAAAGAAAGAATACTAACAAAAATTTCAAATTCTGTATAATTGCATCTTGTTCACTTATAGCACTAAGTGAACATTCCTTATATAATTATATAGAAGTCAGTAGGTAAATCGCTGGCATATTATTAGAGGAACATATAGTACAAACAACGAAGGTCATCTAATGCTGAAAATAAAAATAAATGCATGTGTTAAAATAAAAAACAATTCACAGAATAGGGGGAAAAAACCTTCTGAACCAGTTTATATACTTAAACAGCGAACAAAGTAGTAATAAAAAGCAAAGTCTAAATTAATGACAATAATGTTAAAAGCAGTTCTATACTTTTTTTTGAAGGTGTGCAATTTATAACAATTTCTGATTATGGCTTTATATTTTAGGTTTGATTATTTTTGAGAAAAAAAATATTGCTCATTGAAATAAATGTTTTTCCACCCGAATACGGATCTTAATAAATTATAATTCAGTCTCGATAAAGATTAAAAATTACTATGAATTATTTGCAAACAAATTTTTAAATTAAAGAAAAACAACGAAAAATTGACAAATCCCAATTAATTAAAAAATATACATACATTTGATGGTACATGGTGTATTATTTGTTTGCGATACTGTCGTTTGCGCTGCGAGCAATTACAAAGCAATAACAAAAGATACAACAAAGTTATTTAATTTTCTATAAGAGTTCAGACCACTTATATTCATGATGTTTTCTATCCATTCTGTCCAAAAAGGTCTTCTCGGCGGTATTTTTCGTTTAGATTTCAAGTTCTCTTCACACACACACCGAGGGAAACTGCTACAGAAACCTTTGGGATGTTAAAGCCTTGCTTTAAAGCCCAGTTTGAAAGGGTTTTTTTTTTTTTTTTGGCAACATTCGTGGAATGTTTCATTACGAATCCGTTCCAAAAAGTGAAACTGTGAATTAATATTTTTATACAGGAAGACGTGTGACAAAAACGATATAGTGCACTGGACAATGCTTTGCTTTGATTTCAGTTTCTGGTACCACTGTTGTTCAACATCCCTTTTTAACCCACTATATCTGGCATTACAACTTTTTTTTTCGCCTTCCAAAATTGAATTCGCCACTGAAGAGATATGGATTTAATGATACTATCCTGATCAAAAAACCGTAAGATGTGTTTGCCTCGTTTAGAAATACAAGCTTTCTTCAAATATTTCAACAATGTTGCAAATTCTAGGTCTTCGGTATAATGCTGCAAGGAACTACTTGGAAGGGGGCATTGAAAGTTCTAATTTTGAAATAATTATGCCGGCTTGGTTGGCCAAGTGCATAAAGTATCCGCTTTTCAACTAGCAGACTGTGGATTCGAATTACGTCGCATGTTTGTAAATGCCTTTAGGTGGTAGATGAATTCCAATTCACCATTCCGATTTCTGGACGCCAAAAAGATCATCTTTGGTTTCTACAGCAGATTTGCTTGATCATCCGACTCTTGAAATGCCATTTACTGTATTAATGACGATAGGTTTACAACATGGGCGGGATTCACATAAAACAAAATATTTCAGCTTGAAGCTTTTACCATAATCCGAATGAAATGCGAAGCATATATTCACTATTCTTCTCGCACAGCTCCATTTGTTCAGTTTATTTGGTAATTTATCCATTAATAATATCGTATCTTACTTCTCTTTATCTTTCTTATTATGCCCAAAGAAAGAATTATTTTGGAAAACAAGATAAGGAAGCAAGACATTCTTTAAGAAGTCCAAATCATATCCGCCGTAATTTTTTATATTGTTGGTCTTTGCAGTTCAAGATTTGAATCCAGCGAAATAGAAAACATACACACTTCTCTAATAAATACTGAAAATTGGCCCATAAATAACGGATTTTATTAGACACTTTGTTGCAAAATATCAATAGAATTTAGATGATTTGAATTCTGTTTGAAGAGAATTTCTAATTGCACCGATTTTAAAACAAAACTTTATTTTGAACATAGGTGGTGAAATAAAGAGAAACAGCACACAGCTAGCTGGTTATTCTGTTGAACTGGTTAAATTTATTAATGATAAATACTTTAAAAAATTAAAGAATTCAGTGTAGAGTTGAGCAGCAGATCTGCCGATCAATCAGTTGTCCGGTGGACTGATACTCTCCGTTCTTTCTAATCGAAAGGAAATTAAATAGAACTGGTCCAAATCATTTTGAGCGGCACTACTTTGATGAACCGATTAAATACCCTCATCCGGCTCTTAATTAAATTAGTTTTATATCAATCCTTCCACACTCGAGAGTTAGTTAGTTTTGATTTTTATGGCGCAAAGACATCAAAGGTCATACTGCGCCAGGACGCAGGTTACATCAGTACATATGATAAACAGTTAGTATAGTTCGCCCACCGTTTGTAGGTCTCTCTTTGGCATTTTGCCAAGAATAGTCGATTCATGCTGAAGGGGAGAAAGAAATGAAGGATGTACGAATTGGTCGCCAACATGTGAAATCACGTGTTTTCTTGTCTGTCGCTGTACTAGTACTAGCTTGATTTTTGTTGTCGCTTTTTTGCATTATTTTTTATTATTAATTTGTATGATGGATCCAATACAGTCAACAAGTTTTGTTGTTAAACGTTTCAGTAGCGCTTGCAAACGAATATTGAATAATGTACTGACATTCTGCGAAAAAGAATCGTCAAAAGGCCGAATCCTTGTTCCCCTTTCTCAAGTCATAAAACGTGCAAGTGCAATCGCAGGCGTATCGGGGTCGACTGTTAAAAGAATTCGTTGGGAATCAAAAGGTGAAGGTAAGCCAAAATTTAAATCTCCTAAAAAAAAAAAAAGGCGCCAGAGAAAGAAAACCATCGAAACAGTAGCTTTGAATGATTTTGATGTAGACGTTATAAGAACTGTTCACGAATTTTACGTGGTCGAGAAAAGAGTGCCAACTGTTCCGAAATTGATTCCTGTGCTTAAAGAAAATAATATTAATTTTCCTTGGAAAAGAGAAACTTTAAGGAAAATACTTCATGAAATCGGATTTTGTTTTAAAAAGTCCCAGAATAAAAGGAAACTTATCATTGAGCGAAGTGGCATTGTTTTATCTAGAACGCAGTATTTGAGCGCAATAAGACGTTTCAGGGAGGAGAAAAGACCGATTGTGTATCTAGATGAAACTTCGATTGATAGTAATTTAACTTATGGAAAATGTTGGCAGTCTAAAGAAGAATGTGGAGTGCTACAAACCGGAAATGCCTCGCGGCGCATAATAATTTTGTGTGCGGGTGGAGAAATGGGTTTTTTTTTTTACCGAATTCAAACTTACTATACAAAGCCAATTCAACTACTGGAGATTACCATGGTCAAATGAATTCTACGATCTTCGAAAAGTGGGCAGAAGAAAAACTGATTCCAAACTTTCCTAAAAATGCTGTTGTTATAATTGATAACGCTTCATATCACTCTATTCGATTAAACAAAGTTCCTAATTGGTCTAATAAGAAGCAAGTTCTTATGGATTTGCTCTCTGCAAATAACATTTCTCATTCCTCAGATATGCGAAAAATTCGACATTTCTAGCTTTGAGGCTACACCATATCATTGCGATATTAATGCTATTGAGTATGTTTGGGCAGAAGTGAAAAGTTTCATTCGCCATCGCAACGTAACTGGGGATATTGACATGTCGAAACTTTTTAAGCTTTCAGAACAGGCGATTGAAAGTATTACAGTTCAAAACTGGGAGAAAATATTGCTCTCATGTCACCTCATTAGAAAATATGTATTGGGACAGAGACGGAATTATCGAAGAATTATGCGAACCTTTGGTGATCAGTTTAAGTGAAAGTGATGGCGATTCGGACACCGATTCAGATAACTCTGAAGATTAAAAGGATTTGATAATGGTATTTTTTTTCCAACATTTTTTTTTGCATGGGTTTGTTAAAAGAGTCACAACAAGTCATAAATAATTAATCGGTTTAGGACACTAAAGTGTCTCAGTTTTCTAAACTGTAAGTTTAGAATATCTAAATTCATTTGAAAAAATTTCTGTTTTTCTGTATAATTATTTTTATTTTATAGAAAACTTTCTTAAAAATAAATTTAGTTAAATTTTTGTTTTATGCTATACCTTTTTTAATTTTGTTAATACTCTACTTACATTTTTCCAACTATTATACAAGCAAAATAGTTACACTTTAAAATCAGCAATGTTCGTAAACGAAAAGCTAAATTTTCCGACCTGTAATAATAAACAAACTCATCCCAGAAGACAGATTGATTACCCTATTATCGGAATGGATTCCCCTTTTTCTGACATGCGCAGAAGTGTCGAGGGATCTCTAATCGGTGGGCGAACTTATAAGACAATCACAAACATCCATGCACCTGGTGGGATTCGAACCCGCAGCCTCTTGGCTGGAGAGCGAACACTCGAGAGGCTTCAGAATTTACAAGCATATTAATACTGTGTATGGGCGATTCGAATATATACGATATATACGTATATATTTTAGCAGCAAGTTGGTACTCCTCTAAAAATTACTTTTAATTTCTTCTAATGTAATTCTTATACTTCCTAACTTCTCCCACCATTAAATGACACTGAAATAAACACGACCCAGTAAACAATTGAGAATGATGAGGTTCTGAGAACGACTGCTTAAGCATTTAAAAGTAAGCTAGCTTTGCAAGGCAAATATAATCCACTACCCATTTCCTCCAAGTCACTGGCACAGGTTAGAAGACTCCCACATACATGCACAATGTGATTGTTTATGTCGACTTAAGAGTACTATTTTTTCTTTGTGGTGAGCGCTTAGTACATTATAAGAATACTATCCTACTTGCCAGCAGTAGGTCTTGTACTCCTGTGTTAAATATCTAGATGTTCAGAAGCTTTTTGGAAGCAGTTTTCAGTTGGTTAGTTAGCAGACTACTATGTGTAATCTGCTAAAATTTTGTTTTGGGTATTTAATTTAAAAAATTTCGACAAAATTTATATCTCCGCAGTTGTGTTTGTGCGCTGAAATTCTAGAATAATATCATAATATTCCAAATTCGAGTGTTGGACGTTTAATATGCAAAGTATCAGTTGGAGTATTCATCGTGTGCTGAAGTGCTTTTTATCACAACACTGTGGCAGATGTTACGCACGAATGCACTGATATGTCAACGTTAAGTGTCTACAAATCATTTGCGCGCTTTGTAGTCATTACATATGTTGGAATATGTGTAATGACTGCAGAGAAGATGCCTTCCTGTCGTAGGTACTTCGTCTTGGATCTTTGGAACCTCTCGTATAATGCATAATTGTTGTCAACAATATAGTTTTTTATACTGTTGATGGTACATACCTTGGGTTCTCCTTCCTCGAAAAGGAATTACCCACCTCAACTAATTGCTGTAAAGTCACACTACACTACACTACACCACACTACACTACGCGACCATATTACCTCTACCGGGGTAAAACATGTTTCATTCGTTCAAAAAAAAAGTATGGTTATCCATTGCTTATCTTCCCACAAAATCCATGAAGGATTATAAACCTATAATGCATTAGTATTAGTAGGATGGGAAGGGTAAAGGTAAGAAAGATGATACGGAAAACTTGCTACAAAATGAACATGGAACTTTTTTACAGGCTACTTCATGGCTCCAGTAAGCAGGGTGGTGGTGGTGGTTTCATGCGGGTGGTGAAATTCATCCAGTACCTAAAGATAGTCACAAACATCCGTACTCACGTTGGGATTCGAACCCAAGCCTGTTGGTTTGAAGAGTTAATACACTATCTGCTCGTCCATCCGGTTGACAATATCAAGTCTCATGCCAGTGACAATGTTAGCAAACTCTTGTAGGATCATATTTGATCCTATACAAGAGTTTGTATGAAGTGATTTTCTCCTTTTAGTTGGTAAGACAATTCTAAACCGCACATAAAGGTTTATGCGATATTAGCTACATCTACTAGCATCCTCCTCTATTGTACGACGGATCCTAAGCCTACCACGGACGTATGGTCTCAGATTATCCACTCACGTTTCTCTTATATCGATTTCACCATAAAAGATCATTTGTTGTTACGATTTAAGTATTGTGGACTTCAGAATTACATCGGAGCCTGTTACAAAGAAGTGAAACAGGATGCTGTCACACATATCAACAATATAACAAAATAATTAAACGTATGTTTAATTATGTTTTTAAAATATAATTCGCTTTGATTACAGTAACAAATCGAATTCAGGAATGTTCACTAATTTCAGGATAGTCTCGCTATTAATAGCATCAGTGATAACTTCTGCTAGTAATAGCGAGATAGTTAAAGACAAATTTTAAAAATTTGTTTTCAACCATCCTTGTATAAATTACAGAATAAAGCTCATCGTTACGTCACCCTTCTGAATGTATAACTTGATATAGTCACTCTTAAAAAAAGTAATGGGTCTCAGTGCGTGTCTGAATGTTTTTTAGCAATATTTTGTCGAGACCTTATCTTTTACATAAGATCACGTTCTATTCATCATTATATATGATACGCAATCCTATTGTTTTCTTAGTCTCTTGTGTGATTATAGCAAGATATAAACTTACATTGCAGTGAAGAATCGTTCCTTGTTTAATTAGAATAAGCAGGAAATATCCTGCAGGAAGTATTCCCTTCAGTTTGCACGATTTGTATGCCTGATGCATTAGAGGTTAACTCCAACTAACCCTTTCCTTCTATTATCACTAATACTTGTTTCCTATCCCTTTGTACTTTTCTTTTAATTCTCAAGCGATGCTTCGAAAATATATTCAGTGTAATGATTGTAGCGATGAATATCAAAAAAAAAAAAAATCTCAGTATAGCTACATTATATTATAACAAAAGATAGATGTTGCCAGTGGTTATCGGTGTGTAACGTCAGAGATACACACCCCTTTTATAGCGATATCGCAAAACCAATCGTTTGAATTCAACTTTTTTACTGACTCAATATGGCGATAGTCTAGTTACTGAAAGAGATTTATTGCTATAATTAAGAGACTACTCATTTTAAGTGCCTCCCAAAGAAACAACACTACTGGAATGTGTTGAATCTCTTGAAAATCAAAATATGATTGTCATCTCAACCTTTATACCTTTTATCGAACAAAAATAAACTCGCATCGAGAGATATACGTAACTTCTAAGTCACAAGCTTACAGTATAATGATAAGCGAGAAGGTTGCAGTCGACGAACATAGGGGGAATAAGTTTGGAGGAAGGGGAGGGGGGGACTGTTTTCCATAGCGTTTATCTGTAACAGTTTTCACGTGCTGTATTCTTATCACCACCGATGTTTCAAGTTTTTATATTTAAAAGATCGTGAATACTAGTTTTGCCCTTTAACCCCAACACTTCCGGTTTTCTTATCTGGCATTGTGTCATTGCACCCACTATAGAACGTGATCAGCACCTTATTCCCTTATCTTACTGCTTCAAAGAGAAAGTGGCCTGCACGATTTCTAATATGCAAGGCGATCTTTGTGCCCTCTTCCTTCTCTGTCACCATCACGCTTTTTTTTCTGTTTGTGAAATGTCCATGACGTTGTAGGCAAAAGCTGTTTGACGACGGGTTAGTGCAAGATTCACGTTGTTATTTTTCATATCCCAAGTTTTGTAGATCATTAATGCATCGCACGTACTTGTTTATTAGTCTCTCTACTCTTTCTGGTATTATTACTGTAAAAGAGTAATAAGTACTTACTAAAACAACTCTTGTAAAAGAAATGTGATCGTTAAAAAGATAAATATTTCTCTCTGTACATTACTATCTATATATTTATCTACGAAAGTCGTATGTGCAATATTGGCAATAAGTAACTGTAGCGTGTTCCCCCCCCCTACTATTCATAAATTTTATTTTAATGCTTTGAATGTTCTTCCATACCTTCTTTGATTGATGTTTCCTGTGGTCTTCATTGTTCAACTTAACAATCATAACTCAAGAAAAATAAGCAAGTACATAATTTTTTTTCCTGTTAAAATATTCTCGCTGTCAACTTTCACACTATGAAAATACTGTGACTTCCTCAACAAATAAATACATGAAAATTAACTAATATATTAGTTCCCATCTCATTTTCTTTCCTCATGCGTTCTATTATTTTTTCCCATTTTCAGTACCTAGACACGCAATATGTTTACTAGATAGGTTAACATAAACCTCGAGGTGGGGAGAAATCCGATAAATGGACGAATTGGGCAACATTTTCTACAAATAACCACAATTCCTTTGAAAAATACCCTGAAAGAGTATGTTTTTAATTTTGTTATCTAACTTCCTGGAAAGATTGCATTCACAGAATTCAAATGCTCAAATGCAATACAGAATCTCGCCTTTCACCACGAGAATGAAAACAGCGGCTGTACACAAAATATTAATTTAAGTTCGAATTAAACTTATTCTGACGTAAACAGCTTTGAATGGTGTGTTGGAAAAGAAAAGAAACCACTTTTCGTTGCAGTAATCCGACATGATGAATACGCTACCCAAAATAATATATATTTTTCTTTTTTATAAGAGGTGATTTTCCCTTTAAAATAAGGATTTTAAAAATTTCTCCTCGAAATACTGATACAAATAACACTTGTTATCGTCTTTAGAGGAAAGTTGGAATTCGTATTTATTGAAGACTTGATGAAAAACTTAATGCTGCGTGTTTACATTCTTGGAAGTCTAACGAAGCATCGTTGTTTCATCATCCGTGTTCTCTACATAAAAAGAAAAGTGTGACGGTCCGTCTGCTTTCTTCAGTTTGACTGTAAATCGCTATTTAATGCACCTTAGGGCAGTTTATTTTATACAATTTATTTTGTCAAATTTGGAGGCCAAGAACTCCACCGGCACAAGACAAGCTTGCTTGCTAGCGAGTATATGACTCTAAGTTAAAAAAGCAGTCCGTTCACGGTTATTATATTAATAAATTTTTCAGAAACTGAAGAATTTATTTTATATATGAATATATATTTTCGTATTGCTATTTTTCTTATTCCACAAGAGCGAGTTCTTTTATTGCTAAAAATACGCAATAATTTGTACTGGAATGAGATCTTAGATACTTTCTTATGATAATCCCATTTCAGAATGCATAAACTAAGGGAAATAAAGTAAAACTGATAACTAGTTCAATCATTAGGCCAGTGTATTTTGTTTGTTAACTGCATGTGTCCTCCATGATTTAGCGTTTCCTACGAATTTTTGACGGGAAAAAAACCCTTGTCATATGAAACTACTCTACCTTTTTGGAGATCTTGAATGGATTGTAAAAATCATGTTCCGTCGATCCACTTCCCTGTTTAACAGTTGGTTCGTTCACAGTACTAATGTCATAAGTTTAGAACGGGATTGTCATTAAAAAAAGTGGTTTCTTATGTTGAAAATTACAACGTGATCCAAAATTTTTTTCGGACTGGGGCTCTAATTTAGAAACGCTTTGAGACACGATCTCGGAAACTGTAGCTACATTATGCATGGAAATCTCTTATTGCTCGCCTGTTATTACCTGCCTGCCTTCAAATGACTCATTCGTGTTTTCGGATTGCTTTTGTCTACTTGTATTTCTCATCCCTCGTGTTTCAACGTGCCAACTTTAGAGGAGCAAGTTTTTTTTTTTTTTTGCGTGTGTGAGAGTGAGTGCGTGCGGGGGTGCGCGCGCGAACGTGTTAAAAATCAGTGAAACAAGCGCAGAAATTTACAAGGTTCTTGAAACGACTTTTTTTTGAGAAGTGTTTTTTGTTGATGTTGAGAATGCATAGTGCGTCAAGAAGACGCTAAACTCGATCCTCTCGAGCATGCATATTGTATAGACGACCTGGGAATTTATAAAAATGAGCAGACCTGTGTATTACGAATAGTAGTAGTGGTGGAAGATAAACTCAGCATTTGGTGTAGTAGTAGTGGTGGAAATTTTAATCCACCAACAAGTACTTAGTTGAATTCTCACCAGAAGGAAAATTAGTTGCCATGATCCCAGAAACTTTTCAACTGGCAGAATCTGACTTTTTTTCATGTCCACTATTGCAAACAGTTTCCTCTGAAGGTAACGAGATTTTAACTATTGATTGTTAAAAAAATTGTGAGGTGAGAAATTCATTCCCAGAAGAAAGCATTAACACCCGCTTCAGAAGATGGTAAAGTAGTTGGAATCATTGTATGTATGTCCAATGGAGAACCACACCGTAGGTTATAACAAACAAACATTAGGAGGTAGGTGTGCTCTGATCTCTCATCAGCCGTTGAACTGGCTGGCTCCAAGCGGTCATTAAACAATTACAGTGTGTGAATTTTCTCTAGTTCGAGTTAGCATTGCGAAATTCTTCGTTAACTGGTGATGCTACCCACTGTCTTTTTTCTTCTCCTGCCCTTCATCTGCTCTTTGGTTCCAAATTAAGGATTTTTATGTGAATTTTATTCACGAAAGGCAGCTGACTTATAGTACATTAGTATTGCTACCATGGATATGCCAAGAGTTCGATAATCAAACATTTCTGCTAATTCACGAAACATGGAACTTTTTTTTTCAAGCCACCTCAAACCTCCAATATTTTGCTATACCTAACATTCCGCATTTATGCTATAAACCAAGAACCTAATCCCTTGTGTAGTGTGTCATATCATTTAGATGAACAAACAGAAATTCCAGAATTGTTTACCGTCACTTTTATTTCTTTATTATTCTTTGGAAGTATTTTATTGTTTAATGTTTGGACCGTTCACATAAACAAACTTTAGACGGTACATGGATTCAAAATATAATGGAAATTATATTTTTTATTGAGTTACTAAAAAACTAATATAACCTAACTCGGTTAAAATTAATAAAAATATCTGCTAATGAACTAGAGCCTGGGATACATCTTGTCTGATGGATCTGTGAAAATGCGAGCATGGATGAAAGGCGTGATGAATCAACGCTTCAACAGTGATTGTCTCAGACTCTTCGGCGTTAACAGCAAAAAAGAATTATTTTAAGTATTTCCTTTGGAACGATAAATAATGTTGTTTTTTTCTGTTGCACCACAAAAATGCTAGTTTTTAAGTAGTATCACTTAAAGCAAACAATTTCAGGTAAACTGCATTCTAACCCTTCACGAAACCCTACAATTAGAAGAGTCTTTCTCAAAATAAATAAAAGAAAAACATCCTTTCCAACTTGCACCATCGTTAAAAACCTAAAGAAACAGTTGAATGAGTCTTACTCTTAGTAGTGAATCATGTAGCTGAGTGGAGTAGACAAAGAAAATAATGGATGGTTCAGGTGTCTGTCACGCATGAAAGAAACAAAAAGAATCGGTAAATGCCTTGTTAGGCGAAGCCAGAAAATAGTTTTGCTTTGTTCAAGTTATTGGATTGTTGAGTAAAGAAATATCAGATCAGCAACCAACTATTACGATAAGAGAAAAATTGGAGTCATACTGGCTGCCAATTATTTATTTTATGAAGTGTGACCTGCGCTTTAAGTTAATTTAATTTGATTACAAATACGTCCATCCCTGAATTTATCTGGAAAGATAGGATTAGGAGTACTCATGTTTACTTACAGCTCATACCCTTCGAAATTTGCTTTCCTTTTGTATTTCCAGAGAATGGATATTTCCTTACCTTTCTTTTAAGTTTATCACAGCTTTTAAAAATATATTACGTCAGATTATAACATATTGTAAAAGTATTTTTATTATTAAAATTTACAATTGTAATTTATTTTACTCGTTACTTTTCCTAGATTTATTACAGTAGTAGATATCGATGTGTACTCGAATTTAAAATAAAATAGCTGAAATTCCACATTTGAAAACAAATAAATTGTTTCACTGGTTACATTAATTTTATGAAAATCAACTACTACCACCTAAAGACACATTCCCAAACATCCATTCCTATAGTAGAATACAAAAACAGTCTATCATAATAAAGACTGCGTTTGAATGGAGGGCTATATCATGTAGCACCTCCATAGCGCAATTCGAAGAACAATGACATTGCACCCTTCGATTAGAAAAGACCGGAGTTTCATTCTCATCGTGACGAGAGAATCTTTATATGGGCTTTTTCAATGGAAGGTGAGTTAGTCAATCTCATAGTGGTAGCAGGATTCTCCCCCCTCCTCCGGAAACTCGGATTTTTCATCCGCATTCAGGTAAATCGGCCATGAGAGCACATGCAATTTACAGACAAAAAATACTATTGTTGTTGGTGGTGGTGTACGGCAGATGGCGTTCTGGTAGTAATATCGTGTGTAGTTGAGGATTAAGCAGGGTAGACGGTGAGTTATGTGTAGCGAAATAGTTTGCTTTTCCACAATGATTCCTTGAAAGTGCCACGTAATAATTAAAATAATATAGCATGCATTTGAATGGATGGCGAGTCTGTTTGCTACTCCACTGAGAAGAAAGCAGAATCGCTATCGACTCCATAATCGATTTTATGTGTTTTTAAAGAAAAGGAGAGTGTTTGGTATGTGATTATACCCTTTCCAGGGATAATAAAAATTCTGATCCCTGGTTATGTGAAGTTTTTTAATAAAATGCTTTATTTGTTTAGCTATTTACATTCAGTATTCAGTGAAGCAGCACACACACACACACACACACACACACACACACACACACACACACACACACACACACACACACACACACACACACACACACACACACACACACACACACACACAGAGAGAGAGAGAGAGAGAGAGAGAGAGAGAGAGAAATCTCAAAACGTCTCTTCTGAAGTTCAGATCAAAGTGATTCACCTCCTTGCCTAACTTACTTTCATTGTGTTTTTAATTGCAGTACACAGCTTGTCATTTTAGTTTGATTTTATTTACAGCCAAAAAAAAAAAAATACTGAGGCCATGAGGCCAGTGTATTGCGTCTACTAATTATTAATTCTGTTAATTGTGTATTCATGTGTTCTTCTGTCCTCTTCCTCTTTTGTAGAATAACCTCCCCCCTGAGGTTTCGATAAGAAAATTTTGCAACTTCCCTGTGTGACTGGCTAACTCACCTTTAGTTGAAAAAAGTTCTTATAAATTACTGCGCCCATTCTAGATGAGATTCGAAAACCCTGTCGACTTAAAAACTTATTAAAATAAGCCTATGGACTTCTCGCTAGTGAAAAACAACACGAACACTTGTTAGGAGGTGAAAGGAAAAGAAATCAAGTCGAACGAAGTTACTTGTTAGGTGTTTTCCTCCCAATAGTAACCCTTCCAGGAGGTAATCTATTTCTTACATGCTCTGTTACATATAATGCATATAGTACATGTAACTTCCAAGTACTGATTAACATTTATATTTATATTTTTCTATCAATATTCATATTTACATTTATATTTTTACATCTATATGTACGTATTCCGACCTTTACATCCATATTTATATTTATTTATATTTATATATTTACATTATATAATTCCCACAATATCAGTAATTTATGTTATATTACGACGACTGGAATTTTATCTTATTGGCAAAATTAATTAGTTATGAATAATACTTTTGGATAAGTCTGTTTTTACACTGACCACTTCTCCCCGGAAGTGATGACGTGTTGTATTAGGCGCATCCGGATGGCATCCAGTAGCTGACAGTCGTAAAGTATGTGATCGACAGTCTGCTGAAGATGTGGACAGCAAATGCATGATGGTGATTCCAGGATATGGAATCTCTGTAGTTGTCTTCATCTTACATGTCCCGTTAATAGCGTGGTTAAACCTGGAGAGATGTAGTGTTTTTTCAGCTGGAGTCTGCTTCTCTGATACTTGGCAAGAATTATCTTGTTGTTGATCCGTTTTTTTTGATGTTTTCCATTCTTCTTTCCACAAGTTTAGGCTTCTTTCTTCGACAATCTGTTTTTATAGCAGATTTCGAATACTTTAGTAACTTGTTTATTGCCGCTTCTTTAGCCAGCTGATCCGCTCTCTCGTTTCCTGCTACCCCAGTATGAGTCTTCACGCAGCAGAACTTGATTTCCATTCCTCTGGAGCGAAATTCCAAACCAGATTTCTTGTCTGTTCTATTAACGCTATATGGTTGTTCTGGTTTTTTATGCCATCTATAGTACTTATACTGCCACTGGAAATTGTTGCTGTATTTTGATGAGAGGTTTTGAATTCTAATTCCCGGAGATATGTAAATGAATGAATTATAGCAAGTAGTCGGAACAGAGGGGATGCAGTCTAGAGCAGCATTCTTGTATAATGGACTTATCTGTAATATTCAATGAAAGAACAACTGACGTTCACTTTGGTTTTGCTTCCTTCAGTATATATATATGGAAATCTTCACTTTCAGAGCTTTACTTCTCCTTAATATATATTTTCTTTGCCCGGTGAGGCCACCTACTGTAGCAGATGACCTCGAACCAACTACCCCACCTACTCACCAACTATAATAGTTGCATTTTCAGGCAGATCGGTGTTAGACTAGCACTAACGCAAATTGCCTCGAAAATATTGTCCTGTATCCTTTAATTAGTCGTATGGCTATAAGACGTTGAACTCTGTTTAACTTTTGTCGGTTTTTCGTTTGATTTTAGTGCATGTTTCCAGGCAGGTGCAGCATAAGATGTCAACGGTGGTATAGCTCCGGTATATATTGTTTTCAGCGCTCATTGGCTAATTTCCTCTTTATCCTTGTCGACTTAGCTAGCAGGTTTACAATTTGTAAGCTTCTTTTTCGGAAACATATGAGGTGGCTTGTTGAAGGTAAATTTACATCAGTTGTTACTCCTACATATTTTAGAACTAGATTTCTACTTGAGGTGTGGAGCACTTTTGACTTAGTGCTATTGAAGGTGACTTTCTTCTCGCATGCCCACTCTGCAATTTTAACGAGTTCTTCGTTGGCCATTACGTCTAACTATAAGCCGTCGTGTCCCCGAATCATCATCATCTTCATCATCATCATCTGCGAAAGCTATGATCTTTGTTTCAGTAGTGAAAGGAAGTCTTAATAGCGAAGCCGTACTGGATGTTCCAGAAATCTGGTCCACAGCAGGAGCCTTGCAGCCTCGTTTGACTTCTTTTGTTACAGCTGTGGGTTTTAATGTCATGGATGCTCTTCTGTCTGTAAAATAATATTTCGTAAGGTAGAATAGGTTTTTTGGACTGAAATCTCTTAATTGATTAATTATGGCTAGACACCATGGAATGCCCCTTGTACATCGAGTGCGATCAGTAGTACGTCTGTTTTTGCTGTAGACTGTCTTCTGTGAATTCTTTAACCTCTTAACTGCGTCTATTGTGTTTGATTGAGGTCTAAATGCATATTGATTGCTGCATAATAGGTCTCTTCAGTAGACAAAGTGCATTTTTCGGTTTATCAGAAGTTTTTCTAGGACCTCACCAGCAACATTTATGACACACACACACACACACACACACACACACACACACACACACACACACACACACACACACACACACACACACACACACACACACACACACACACACACACACACACACACACACACACACACACACACACACACACACACACACACACACACACACACACACACACACACACACACACACACACACACACACACACACACACACACACACACACACACACACACACACACACACACACACACACACACACACACACACACACACACACACACACACACACACACACACACACACACACACACACACACACACACACACACACACACACACACACACACACACACACACACACACACACACACACACACACACACACACACACACACACACACACACACACACACACACACACACACACACACACACACACACACACACACACACACACACACACACACACACACACACACACACACACACACACACACACACACACACACACACACACACACACACACACACACACACACACACACACACACACACACACACACACACACACACACACACACACACACACACACACACACACACACACACACACACACACACACACACACACACACACACACACACACACACACACACACACACACACACACACACACACACACACACACACACACACACACACACACACACACACACACACACACACACACACACACACACACACACACACACACACACACACACACACACACACACACACACACACACACACACACACACACACACACACACACACACACACACACACACACACACACACACACACACACACACACACACACACACACACACACACACACACACACACACACACACACACACACACACACACACACACACACACACACACACACACACACACACACACACACACACACACACACACACACACACACACACACACACACACACACACACACACACACACACACACACACACACACACACACACACACACACACACACACACACACACACACACACACACACACACACACACACACACACACACACACACACACACACACACACACACACACACACACACACACACACACACACACACACACACACACACACACACACACACACACACACACACACACACACACACACACACACACACACACACACACACACACACACACACACACACACACACACACACACACACACACACACACACACACACACACACACACACACACACACACACACACACACACACACACACACACACACACACACACACACACACACACACACACACACACACACACACACACACACACACACACACACACACACACACACACACACACACACACACACACACACACACACACACACACACACACACACACACACACACACACACACACACACACACACACACACACACACACACACACACACACACACACACACACACACACACACACACACACACACACACACACACACACACACACACACACACACACACACACACACACACACACACACACACACACACACACACACACACACACACACACACACACACACACACACACACACACACACACACACACACACACACACACACACACACACACACACACACACACACACACACACACACACACACACACACACACACACACACACACACACACACACACACACACACACACACACACACACACACACACACACACACACACACACACACACACACACACACACACACACACACACACACACACACACACACACACACACACACACACACACACACACACACACACACACACACACACACACACACACACACACACACACACACACACACACACACACACACACACACACACACACACACACACACACACACACACACACACACACACACACACACACACACACACACACACACACACACACACACACACACACACACACACACACACACACACACACACACACACACACACACACACACACACACACACACACACACACACACACACACACACACACACACACACACACACACACACACACACACACACACACACACACACACACACACACACACACACACACACACACACACACACACACACACACACACACACACACACACACACACACACACACACACACACACACACACACACACACACACACACACACACACACACACACACACACACACACACACACACACACACACACACACACACACACACACACACACACACACACACACACACACACACACACACACACACACACACACACACACACACACACACACACACACACACACACACACACACACACACACACACACACACACACACGAAATTTGTGTGTGTCTGTGGTTTGGTGATTATTACACGAAATTGGTGATTGGTCAGATAGCTGCTGCTGCTAGTTAGCGCTTCATCAAGTGATCAGTTGGCAGAGATGATTAGTTTGTAATTCAAACTGAAAAATGTGTGGCCGGATATCACATGAGTTACTGTACTGATTTGTTCGAACTGGGAAGGGCAGTTAGGCTCTTAGAACGCCTTATGACTAACTATTCCGTTATGTCGTTCAAGCACGTATAAATGCACATTTATATCGGAGTGCCTTCACAGCATATTCAAAGACCCTGGTTTGAATCTCGCCTAGGATGGAGTACTTTTCTAAGACCTTTTCAACTTAAAATGAGTTTGTCGGTCTTTTATTAAGGTAGCAATAGTTTTCTTTCCAGAAACTTAAAAGTGTGTTGTTGTTTGGAATTAACAACTAAGGCTATGAAGACAGTATATTATGTCTGTTAATTGTGTCTGGTCTTCTACCGCTTTGACTGTTTTGTGGGATAAAAACTCTGTCATTCGCATGAAACATTTATAAAAGTTCTTCGCTTCCTGAACTTAAAATATTTTGAAACATTTGAATCCGCATTCCTTGTTGTTTGGAGAGCGTATACGCTATCCACTATCCACTATCCACTCAGGCCAGGCCGTAAATTCGGGATTTTTCATCTCCCACGAAGACAAACCAGCCACAGATACATATTTTGCTGGCACACTGCGTAGATTGCAATAATCCCTTATCATCACATTAATTAGATCTATATGAAGTCAGATTAAATGGACGTGACAGGCCATTGAGCTTAGTACGTAAAAGAAAGATAAAAATAATATATTAGTGCAATATTCATCATAAAAAACAACATTACTTTAAAGTTGTGTTGCGTGTTATCTCTGCTGAATTTATTGGAATATCTGAGGCATGTGTTATTCTAGTATCCTCAGTGCAGAAGGGAATTCGGTAAGTGTAATTGTACTGATAAACAAAAGAGATAAGGGGAAGAGAGAGTGAAATCCTTCTTTGATTGAGAATAATTGTCGTTTGGACAGTCATAGAATGTTGGAGTTTCAGACAAAACAGAACATGGTGAAACTGTATTGCATGACTTTAATTAATTTAGAAAAAAAATAGTGAGTGGATGCTCTAGTATCTCCATAATGCAGAAAAGGAAGCTCCCGAGGAATTAGAATGGACAAAAGAGACTATGATTAATGGAGACGTTAATTATCTGATATTGATTGGAAGGCTTATGAAGGTAAAAGCTGCAGTAATACGTTTTGAAAAGTAAAGTATTAGACGACTGATTTCTCTGACGATGCACCATGTGCTTCAAGAAAGGGAAAATATTTGAGTTGATGTCGACTAATGATTGTTATCATATCAACTGTAACAGGATTAACTTGAGAATGGTCTGGGAGGTAGCAAAAGCCTGTTATAAGGATAATTAACCTGACATTAGGTGTTTAACCTGATACTTCTTAGAAAAATATATTGTAATGTATTTGGCGCAACCGTGTAAGTTTTAATAACAAGATACTGCTTATCACCAATAAATTCATACATCTTAATGAAAATAACAGACCAAAATGAAATAATCACATGCAGTAAGGAAATAAGAAGAGTATGTGGGATGAATATACGCCTTCCCGAGATCTTATCAGGTATGATTAAATAACTCCATTTATTAATTACATAATTATATTGATTAGGCTTAATAAATCATCAGTGTTCACGCAATGTGAAAACTGCAAACGCATCTTCTTAGCATATACAGCATTGAAGACAAAGAAGAAAATTGCAGCAGGATATACAAAATTCTGCCCTAGACAAAATTGTCAGGATTATACAAGAAATGTGATCCACGGGTTTAATCAATACTTCATCTCCACGTTTACAAAGAAGAAGAAGAGCCTGTAACCTGAAGATGACAGTCTATTGCAGTTAAGTATTAAATCGCAGGATTTTATATTATTCTCACTCAACTCTGAGTTGAGTGAGAATTTCGTATTACAATAATATTAACATCCTCCGATTTAGCACTTAACTGCAATAGACTGTCATCTTCAGGTTACGGGTTCTTCTTCTTTGTAAATGTGGAGATGAAGTATTGATTCATATGAAGTGCATGAAGGGCCAATCTGCACTCCAATTTACACATAAAAATAATTTGAGAGCATTAGTATGAGTATTGCACCTAACTCAGCTTATTTTTGTTAATAGAAGAAAAAACTTCTGAATATGATTATCACTTTATTCATTCACTTATGCATTATTTTATGCAGTCAACAGTTAAGTGATTATATTGTTTTTCTCTTGGAAACTATCATTTTCGCAGTTGTCAGGATGATGCAAACATTTACTCGTTGGCTGGAATAGTTTGAGTTCAGATTTCGTCTACGATGCGACGTGCCTTTATAAAGGGCTTTTCAACTGAAGGTCGTATACAGAGATGGTAGAGATTTTGTCTCTCGGAAACTTTTCTTTCCATCTTGCTAAAGAGTCAAATTTGTGAGAAGAGCACACGCAGTTAACGGACACAATATATGAGCCTTGGTTGCTTGGATCATAATTTCAAACAACTGATCCCAAGAAAGAAGCGTCATTCATTTCTTTCTTTCTGGAATCACAATTTCACGCTTTAGCTGGACGCTGAACATCTTGGGAGAGTTTGTTTGACACTGCAGCAAATAATTCGTTAATTCGTAGTATGTTAATTAATTTTAGGACGGAGTGGTTTAATTAAAGAGGCTCTATACATTTTATTAAAGTTCTAAAACACTCATTTATCAACGTCGCTGTTATATGAATAGGAAAAGAAAACACAGACAAGCAGAGCTAATGTAATAGGTTAATGATTGAATTACGACCGAAACAGTTAAAGTTATCTGTTAATGGAGTCTTTATTGTTCTGGAGATGGTGTGTGTGTGTGTGTGTGTGTGTGTGTGTGTGATATTTTCATTGTATTTTAACAACTTTGTGTCCGAGCGGTTAGCCTAGTGGCTATGCGCATCGCAACCATATGCCTCGGGAAGGAGTGTCCTAGGTTCGATTCCCGTCGATGACGTGAGGAGCTTAAGGATCTTTCTCAGTCATAGTCAAGTTTACCGGTCTTGGGCGTGGACAGCAGGGTTTTCCGCCCAGTTTATCTGGGGTTTTTCATCCCGCAAGCAAACCGGTCCTGTGAACACACAGGCTACAGTCATAGGATATAGTGCTTAATCCCTCATTAGGAGGGCTCAACCAGTCCTAAGGGGCTGTCGAGTAACGGGAGGAACCCCACACGAATAAATAAATAAAAATCAACTCTATGGCAGAATTCGTCAGGATTGTAAAGAAAAAAATCACTTATAATTCTACTTTATTTTTAGTCGGAATAAGAACATAATAGGTTTTCAAAGTTACCTTCTGCGTGTGATCGTTTATCACTGTCGACATGCAATGCAATGACTATAATACTGCGGGAAAACCTCTACTGAAGAACACCAAATGTGAAGCAGCTTGGAATATAGGAATATGGGAATTTCATAAAATATACGAACTTTAAATGGTATTTAAAATTCAACTTTTAAAAACAATATATAGCATAAAAAGTAAAAAGAAGAGTTCGCATGGCTATCATCCCCAATTATTTTACTTGAAGCTTTTAGTTTAAAAGAAAATATGCATACATTCATAGAATATCATAAGATCTCACAGACATATATTAATTTAGTAACTTAGAGTACTCAGCTGTATTTAGATTTCCAAAACGACTGCATCCACGACTTATTTTTAAGTGTGCATAAGATTCATTGAATCTGTAGTATTGGTTATATATAGGCCAAACAGACCGATTTAGCATATCATTGTTTCAAAGAGGAGAGGACTGGTTTTGGATTCGGCTTTCCATACAGCTTTGGAGAAAGATAATGGAATATGTCTGAAATGGAATAATCTGAATATGGAAGGAGACATGACTATCATGTTTTTTTTTTAATTCAAAGAAGCAGCTGAAACGATGCAGCTTCATTTTAATTTTAGTTTAATAAATTTAATTTTAAATGAAATTAGCCTATATTTCATATAGGCTAAATATGGTGGGCTCAATATTTTAAATTTTACTGATTTTATTTATTGAATTTAATATTTCTATATATTTATAGAATAACCAGATATTTTATATTAGTAATTGTACACAGTACAGGATATGTTCTATAAAAATAATTTTCTATGATACCGCCAGCGAAAGGTTGTAAACCCTAACCCATTAGGTTTAGCTTTAGGTTTACAGCCTTTTTCGAATGAGAATAATGATAATAATAATAATAAAACAGTTTGGATACCAGGATTCTTAGGATACATCTCATGAGATGTGATTACTGTTTGCATATTATTTTAAAATATTATTATGTTAATCATCAAATAAAAATTATTTTTATTTATTTATAAATAATGTATTTACAAGCCAACGAGGTTCCGTAGAATACAAAGGCCTAATGAAAGCGTACTTCTATAGGCTACTATATATCTGAGTACGCAGTTATTTATGAAAACACTTTTAAGTATTTTATTCATATGGTATTTATCGATACACTTTTCAAATGCTTTAGTATATACTTAACAATGTAATGTATCCTAAAGATAAATGTAAGATAATTATTCAATAAAGATACAATAGAATAAAAAAATATAAGATAAAAGTATAAGATAAAAATATAACAGTAAAATATTTTTGTTTTTATTAAATTAAAAAATTAAACTTTTTATTTAAAATAGCACGATTTTGTCGGATACTTTTTTATAGTATTTTAACTGCGTTGCGAGACTGTTGGAATATTTAATAGTGAGAAGATTGGTTCACTGATGCGCACCTCCATGGTATAGGAGAGTGGTGTAAACAAACTTCTGCCTCAATTCATTCAAAATTTAATAGGTTGTATCCAAACCTGGCAATAAAGAAAAATGGTATACTCAGTTTTACATAAATAAAAAAAGACATATTTTTAGATTGCTTAGAAAGTTTAATTTAAATAATAGTAATGTTTAATTATAAATTATTAGAAAAAATCAGCAGAATGGTTTATATTTGCTATAATTCTCTTTTAAACTGAATAATAAACAGCGAAAACGATTATTTGATTTCTAGTGTTTTTCATACGAGAAAAAGTTTGTTCGCGCATGTATGATGAAGATGCTATAAATTTCTATATTAGAAATAAAACTATTCCCTCTGTAGCGCAGTTAAAAGAGGACTGGAGAACATCGCGCGCTTTGTCATTAGCGGTGTAATGAATTCGATTCTCGTCATGACAAGAGAAATCTTTGTATGCGCTTTTTTCAACTATCCGTTTCTCATACGGAGATAGCAAGATTTTCTCCATGAAGCTCGAGTTCCTCGTCCATCAAAACAAGCAAATCGTCCAGAAATTATGAAAGAAATTATGTACTGTAGACGGTGATTCTTGTAGTATGATGCGCTGTAAAGTGTCCTTCACAATGAGTCTCCTCAGACTCCATGGAAGTCATCTAAAAAGAGAAGGAACAAATAGTTCGACAACTGGTCTTTGTACGTGTTTAACATTGTTGTGTGAATGTTAAACAGTTAGAATCAGTTGGGTTTTGACGTTTGAATTTCCACACTCATGTCTTGATGGCTTAACTTTATACAAATCATCCTCTCAATATACGCTCGACGCAATTAACTTTTATAAGGGCTTCTGATATGCTGAGCGGGCAGGTTTTCCTCCCTAGAACTCAGGTTTTGCATAGCGCAAAACAGACCAATCGGAAGAATTCATGTAATTAACAGACATAATACATTGGTGTCCAAAAGTTAAGGACGAACTACATTTTTACCTGCATATAAAAAAAAATTTCATGACTACAGCCAAATGTCAACATACATTTATTGCCCGCATACAATTAAATTATATTAAACAAAAAATGTGTTATAAATTTCCTACAAATTAAATTGCAATACGTTTTTCTCAAAAGTTACAAATTTCCAAAGGACGTAGTTGAGAAATTAATCTACAGTGCTTACAGCAAGCTACGAGAAAATATATTTCAGTATGGAATATGTCCGCCCCTAACCGCCATGCAACTTCACAACATTCCTCACAACGTCGTACCATTCTAAGCACCGAGTGATTCAGAAGTTCTTCAGGCAAACTGGCCCACTCCTCCTTCAGAACAAGGTTTGTTTGTTTTCTGGATGGGGATTTCGAGCAGCAATGCGTCTCCATATTATCCCCAAACGTGTTCTATGGAGAGTTGGGATCTGCGGCCAGTCGATTCAATTAATATCCTCGGTCTCCAGAAGCATTTCCATTGCTCGTGTACGATGTGGTGTGGAATTATCATCCGTAAAAATGAATTCTTCGCCTACAGCACTACGCAACAGTCGAACATGACGTTGAAGAACTTCGTTGCAATATCGTTCGCCAGTCATAGTTTCTTTTCCCGCATTGGTAGCTTGGTGCGTCCATTAAGCATAATGCCTCCCCACATCATGATCCCAGCACCGTCGCATTTCTCCCTTTCAAAGCCATTCTCGCGATGATAAGCAGTACCACTTTCATGCCAGATCAAGTGTTGTTTAAAATCGGAGGGAAGACTAAAACGACTCTCATCTGTAAAGAGTACATTAGTCCATTGGTGCCTTGTCCAATTTTTATGGATACGACACCATGAAAACGTGCTCTACGATGAACTGTGAAATGTAGGACAGATAGGTCTATTTGTCGCAGACGTCTTGCCACACTTTGTCAAGATATCCGCGTACTTGTGCTTGAATGGAACCAACTTGCAAATTGACCTGACATGGTGTGTCGATTACATTTTGCTGTTATCACCAAAAATCTGTCTTCATGCCTGTGGTATAGTGAGGGCAACCTCTTAGCAAACGTCTGGAACACATTCCATTGTTTTGAAACGCTGCCCAAAGCCTAGATACAACGCTATGTGAGATGCCAAATTATTCTCTGGTAATATCAGTAATTCTGCAGCCTTCTTCAAGTTTTCCAATAATTCTTCCCCGTATGAAATCATCTAGACGATGTATTTGAGACATTACAAGACATCCAAGTTTACAACTTCATTCCTTCATGAAAAAAGCTTCCTTCAAACACGATTCGCTGAGCGCAGTCTGTTGCCTTTTATCCTTTTCAGTGCTACCACGTGACTCTTTGGCTCGCGATTCTAAAATTTGAATGTGTACCCGCTTTCTACTCGAAATCGCCAGTTATACAAATTTCCTTAAATTGATTCGTCTGAATTTGCGGTTGTAATATTCAGAAATAGTGTTCAGCCTTAGGTTTTGGACACCAGTGTACGAGTGCCTCCATAGCCTTAGTCACCTCTTCATGATTCAAAAACAGCCCATCAGAAACATTCGATATATCCTCTCGGCAGAATGGAGATCGTTGGCAATCCGCATTCGGCTGGTGGATCGTTGGTGAGATACTAATATGCAAATAGAAAGCGGGGGCTTTGGATTGAACTAAATTAACGAATTGAGTCCCTAAAGTATGTTTTTATGATCATTATTGTTTTGTTTTCATTTAACAGTATTGATGTGGGTATTATTTTCATTCTGTTTACTGATGATGCTAAAGAGAATAGAATGGTGAACGAACAGCAGAAATGCTTCAGTTCTTTTCTTCTTCTTTCAATGATTAAGAACTGGATGAAATTATGATCTCGAGCAACACTTAAAATATAATTCATGAACGTATCCTCAAATAGCAGAAAATCATAAAAGCCATCAATGGAACTTTATCAATCCCATCCCATGTTCCGTTAAAGCAATGAGTAAAGTTTCTTGATATCTAACTGCTAGTAACTTTCGTTTCATAAGTTACGCTATGTTAGGACTGTTAATCATGTCGCCATAGTCTGCTATGTCGATCAGTGCAGAGGGTTTCTCTGGCCTATTTCCAATGAACAGAAAGAGGAAAATCCACCGCCCCGTATGAGGCGGGCTAACTCACCCTTGGTTGAAAAGGCCTTATAAAGTTTCTTCTCGTACTAATTGGATCTGGACACAGATCTTTTCAACCAAAACGACACGGTTGTTCTTCCGTCTGTTGTCGAGGATGTATTTTATCGGCTAATGTTACGAAATTTTGCATTTTCACAGAGAGAAGAAAGAGTAACATTGTGTAAAGATTTGTTGCAGCCGTACAAGAAAAGATGGATTAAAGTAGGACTGCCCCATTACAGAATGAACATTGATTCGCTGGAGAAAGTGCAAAGGAGAGTAACGAGAGTAGTAATTGGTATTGAGGGCATGACTTTTAATAAAAGAACAGAGATCTCTGAGCTTCAGTTATTAAAAAACAAGACATTTTTCATGGGATATTATACGCTTGCACGCATTATACGATATTAAATTCTGGAGGATTGTTTGTTGCCTAAGCATTAAAGAAAGGTTTGAGACCACGTTTTTAAAATCAGTCTTAAAATAGAAGATTGCACTTCAGGAAATACTGTTTCATTCAGAGGATTGTAAGCACTCTAAATAAATTACCTGATGAAATGGTTAACATTGAACAGTATGGATAAATTCAAAGACCGTTTATGTAAATATTTATGGAACGGTAGGATGCGAAAGAAAAAGGGAGAAATAACATAAATAGGAGGTTCCAGTGTAGTCTTTGATACAGAATTTAGCATATCTTAATATGTATTTCTTCACGAATTATTATTTACTCGTTATTAATTATTAATGAATGGCAGTATATAAATTTTAAAAGCATGACGTATATTTCTCATGGAGAAAAAAGTGCATCTCACTTGTTGCTTCCGGACAGACCTTAAAGACTGATATTCTCCTTTGGTTTTAGCTTCTCCCCATCCATCACTAACACAGGCGTTTATTATTATTATTTTTTTTAAATTACAAGAGAGATTGTGTAGAACTGGTTATGCCGGATTGGTTGGCCGAGTGGATAGTATACGTGTTATTCTACCGATAGGTTGTGGATTGAATCCCGCTTTGGGCATGGATGTTTGTAAAATCCTGCTTGACACGAGCATGAAAGCTCTTTGGGTTTATACAGTAGCGAACGAATTAATCCGAGCACTCACATTTTACAGAAAAGTTTTAATTTCGCAAGAAAATATGTACAAAAATTAAGCTGCAACTTTACCTAATAATTTATACGTGCTCCTCTATTCCTAATAAGTTCATTAATTCGCTTAGGCATGCACTCTACCAGCGTAGAACACATTTGTTTCTTATTTCTGCATCTCGAAACCATACTTTATAACGAGTATATTAAGTTATCCTTTGTATCATAATTTAATTTTCCAAGTCTCTTTTTCACAATGATCCACAAATGTTTTATTGAGTTAATGTTAGGATAATTACCTGGCCACTCAAGCAATTGGATGTTGTGATTTTTGAGGAACTTTTTCACTTTTTTTGAAGTGTGACATGGAGTGAGATCCTGTTGGAAGATCAGTTCTTTGCCTTTCTGGATCTGCGGGACCACTCTTTTCTCCAATATTTTTATGCGTTGGTCACGTTTAATCATACCGTCAACAGACACAAATGATCCTGGACCGTCATGTATAAAACAACCCCAGAACATCTTTTTAGCTGAATGTTTAGGAGCTTGTTGAAGGTAGATGGGAGAAGTCTTCTCAGCCCCTGATTTGCGAACACAGTGTACTTGCTCTCCTTGCACAAAGAAATGGTTCTCATCTGAGAATATGACCTTCTTCCACTTCTCAGCAGTTCAATCTTTGTACACTTTTGCCCGCTGGAGCGTTTTTCTGCATTTTCTGCATTCCCTTCGTCAACAATTGTTTCTTTTTTTTTTTTTTTTGGTTTTTTGATCTGTGGGCAGACCTCCCAGCTTCCAACAATCTTCGACGGACTGTCATGTCAAAAACATTAATCTCATTAGTTGCCAAGTCTCTATTTAAGTCTACAGCAGACAATATTGGATTCATTTTTCTTTTCCTAACTAGTAAACGATCTTGAATACGTGCAGTTTACCATTTTCCCTCATATTTTCTTTTCGGTTCGGAGAAAAGGTACTTATATCCTTAAACCCCCTTAAAATCGCATTAACAGTACCCAAACCAACACCACACTCGTTGGCAATTTGTCTTTGAGTCATGGATGTGCTGATAAAGAGTATATATTTTTGAACGCTTTCTTCGATATGTATCCATTTTATAGATAAATGGATTAATAAATAGATAAATCTACACAAAATGAATAAAACATTACGAATGTCAACTTGTTTACACTATTTAAAACGCACAACACTATTAATAAACATCGTAGAGACAGTTAAAACACGCAGCACTCAACCAAAATAGTGAATTAAAACCAAAACTGAAAATAGTAAACCGAAACAAAACTAAAATTATTGTGAACTGAAACAAACCAAACCAAAACCAAAAAGTTGTTCGAAAGTTCGGCTTGTGCGAGTTAATTTTTTCGCTACTGTAGATCTTGTCTTGATTGTAAGAAAAAAAAAAGTGTTAGCCTCATTTCTAAACAAACAGTGATTAGTCTTCCCTTATTACAACGCGTATAGTAATTGATATACATTACTGTACGTTCACTATAGATATTTTATGTAAATTTTTAATTTAAACTGATATTCACGTTTTATATATTTTATTTAGTTATATTTATTTATGATTTTATTATTAATTTTAACTCTTAAATGGGGAGTTAAAAATTACAGTTTTTTTTTTTTTAATTTATCATATTGTTCCCATACATGAAGAGGTCTCAAGCCCTATTAGCACAACAGTGCCATATGTAGACAAGTAGTTAGAAAGAAAGTAGTAATCTATTGACAAGTTTCTTTAAAAGCTTGGAGTTGTATTCACTAGAAAAACGGCATGGAGGAAGGCTGTTCCAAAGAGCAGAGAGAGAGAGAGAGATCAAATGAAACATGTTCGATGCGTAAAGTTGGACTGTGTATGAATACTGACCAGTGGCTGCCCGAACACGAGCAGCCACTAGTCAACATTCGATTAGAAGAAAGAGGAGGAATGGTAGTGGCCAGTTCAACCGAGAAACTATACAAATATTTATAATGCAGAAACAGAGTGAAATATAAAACATTTAAAATATAAAAGAGCAAAATATATAAAAGTGAAATATAAAAGGAAATATAAATTTATTTTTAATTTTTTTTTAAATAGTTTTGTTGGTAACAGCAACAAATTGCAATGATTTCGTAGTAAGAGTAAAAAAATATATATATTAAAAAATTGCAAAAAGTAATTAAAAAAAATAGAATAAAAAATCCAAAGCCCATTCACGGTACTAATGTATTATGTATTATAGGCATACGACCTTTAGTAATTGGGAACCACGTAAAAAAATGATGGAAGTGGATATATCGTGTAATAATAAGTAATTGATTGCGCAGTGATACATAGCACTCTCTCTCTCTCTCTCTTTGAGTGTGTGTGTATGTGTGTGTACGCGCGCGTGACGTGTACATATCCGCCTATCCAAAGATATATAAATATAAATTTTTGTGTAAATCTGTTTTCACAAGCCCATTTTTTCAAATCACGATCCAGCTTTGACCGCAGTAAAATACTGGTGCATTAACATTCAGTGGAGAATCCTCTGAGTATTAATTCGCAGACCCAGGCATCATGGCCACTTTCTCCAAGGGTATGTGAAAGGTCTTTGGGTAAGTACGAGCCACTTTTTTAAACTTTTGATAAGCTTTTTTCTTTTACTTTTATATTTTTGTCGCAGAAGTGCATGGTCTATTCCTTAATTAAAATTTCAATAACTGATATTTCAATAACTAAAGAAAGTTTTGTACAAGTCTCTTTGGCATGTATCAACTGATCTCTGCTAGAGCAGGGTCTGGTTGACAGCCTGATCGCGTTTTACAAACTTGGTTGGAACTGTTTGCATCGAAAATTTAAATTCGAATACACTGCTTGAAAAGAAGCTAACGAACATCCCCATGGGCAAGGTGCATCGTGCCATATAACGAGTCACATGTTTGTAACCAGTGTGAATTGGAGGAATATGATGCTTCCAAGGCAGGGCAACTGTGTCCAGGTACAATGACTGCGAGAAGTCATTATGCAATGACTGCAATAACTGACGGAGTTTGAAGGAGACGTTGTGATAGGATGCCATACTGCAGGCCTATCTGTTCTGCAAATTGCGCCATCTCAAGCCAACAATCAGGGATACCATTTTGAGATGGAAGCAATGGAGTTAACTGCAAGTGCTCCCCGCAGTGGACGACACACCACACTCATCAAACGACTACGAAGGACAATATGTAAAAACTACCATTCGTCGGCCGACACGTTGAATGCGGGATTCCGGGCATCAACTGGAACAGTGCTTCCCAAACTTATGGATGTAAAGGCCCCCTTTGGAAAAATTAAAATATTTCACGGCACCCCCATCGAAAAAAAATCGTAATATAGACATATATTATTGTAATATTTATTGAATTTATATTCAAGATTTTGCGTTTGTAAGCTTTTTTGTGCTTGTTATCAATAGAAATGAAACTTATATGAATAAGCATCTATTTACCAATATTCATTAAACGCCGAAATATGCAGGAAGCAAAATTTGTGAATCAACACCAATATTTAATTTTTTCCATTAAAATATAAAAAATAACAAAAAAGAAATAATAAATAATAAAAATTAAATACATTTCTTTTAAGATGAAAAAAAAAAGAACTACTTAGTCTTAAAACATTTTAAATTTGTTTTAATTATTTCACGCCCCCCCCTCAACAAAACTTACGGCCCCCAAGGGGGACGCTCCCCACAGTTTGGGAAGCGCTGAACTAGAACACAAAAACATTCATAACCGAAGCTCACAAAATGGATTTCCATAGTAGGACCGCAATATGCAAGTCCCACATTACCCGAACCAACATTGTACCTTGTGATGCAAAAGTGTGTACAGCGGGACGTGGAAGTTGAAAGCTGTATTATAGAGCAACGAATCACGTTATATCCTACTTTGTAGCATTTCTACGGAACTGAGCATTGTCTCTTTCAGCAAGACAATACACATTGTCTCTTTCAGCAAGACAATACACATTGTCATAAGGCTACTGCTATAACTGCGTCGTTTGTGGACATGAACGTCACCACATTTCGACCCTCCACAGAGCTCTGATTTCAACCCTATTGAACTTCTTTGAAATGAACTGTGGAGTTGTGAGGTTGACGTCCCTTGATCTCAGGCGAGATCAAGGGACGTCAACCTCACAACAATCCAGGACCTCATTACATGTCTATAGGAAGAATGCTCCAAAATTCCCATTGATTGGCATCGTACGCTTGTGGAAAGTATGCCCCGTAGAATTGCTGCAGTCAACGCAGAGAAAGGAGGTTCAATATCTTATAAGGTGGATGCCATGGCTATTTGTTCGTTGCAGTATGGTGTCTCTTGACTTTTTTCCAAGCAGTGTAGTTCGAATCACGCGGTTGGAACTCCGTTAAATTTCGTTCGTCTTATTAAACTTTTTTTATTATTGAAAATCTAAATTTCAAGATTTTTGTTTTTACTATATGTATATTGCTTATCTAATTAAAAATGTATTTCATGATTAAAAAAGGTTTCATATGTTTGCATTTATTATAACGTAAATGCTAAAAAATAAATTCAAACTATTTAATTATTCGTGTTTGAATAAAATATTATTGGAACTTCTATTTATCTCCGATACTGAAAGTTTGGGAAACGCTGCTCTAGAGGGTTCAGATCTGCGCTCTGTGCTGCTGTACTTTGATTTTCTACTCTGATTTTCTCAACCCGCGTCACCCCAGTCCTTGTGGTGCTTTAAACCACCAAAGTATGGGCAATGTATAATTCAGAACGTCAGCGTAGCGACAGGTATTCGTTTTTCCAACCATTATCAAGGCCTCTTAGTAATGTTATAGTATCCCCTTACCATAACACCACCGCTATATAGATGATACGATATATACTCTCTGTGAGCCTCCGTAGCTCAGTCAGTATAGACGAAGCCGTTTCGTCGGAAAGACCTGGGTTCTATGATGTCAGGAGCTTTATCTAGTCTCTTTTGACTAAAGCTGAGTTAGCCGGTCTCATAGAGGTATGGTTTTTGTTTTTTTTAAACCGGAAACTCAGATTTTCGTCCCCCAGAATAGGCAAACTGGCACCGTGAACACACGCATCTACAGACACAGGACACACCGGGAGGCATAAGGCACCTTATCCTCGAGTTACGGTTGCGAAGTCCAAGAATACTTGGAAAGGTCGTGTGTGCTTAAGTGCCTGTTAGCACCACTGATAGAATAGAATATATACTCTGTAAATAATTATCCTAGCAACCACCAGAACCTGCTCATCTAATTAGGAGAGCGTGAAACTTCACTCTATACCACCATTTCCATCCAACGGTGGTATAGAGTGATTCCATCCAACCAATGAGCTGTGTTTGTGCCATGCAATTCGAACCTGAACGTTGTCGAAATTAGGTTTGTACACACAGTAGTTATTTCTCGGAAATCGAGACTGGTATTCAGTGCGCAGTATTGTGACATAAACTTCTATACTTATGGATGTTGTTAAACTTGGTTGAGAGAATGCACAATAGGAAGAGTCAGGAGGGGGGGGGTACAACATTTCAGATCCGCTATCCCTTCCTGCTTCAGTAGTTTCTTTTCACCATTATGTTTTCTTTTTTTTTAATGACATCAGCATCCAAGATAAAAAATGATACTGACACCCCTATTTCCGTTTTATTTATTTATTTTTTCTTTTCGGACATAATGTATCAGTGACAAACCACGTGTGAAAGCAAGATTTTCTGGCAAAAGACTGGAAAAAAAACATATTGGCCGATTGGACAAGTAAGGGTTGCCATTACATAACTAGTATTTTTATGTAAATTATTCGTATTTATTTATTTTTTGATGTAGTTCACACCCACGAAAGTTTGTAAACCTACGATATATTAGTACTACGGGGACAAAATCTCCATAGGTAGAGGGAGATTTTTTCTGTTTTTTTTTTATTAATTTTTATAATTTTTTATTTCTTTTTTATTTGGAAACCCTACTGTTGAAAGTAAACATGGAACTTTTTCAAGCAACTTCAGGTCTCCACTACACGAGTCGTGGTCTCACTCCAGGCGATGAAATTCATCTCCTACCTCAGGGTTTCCCAAACTGTGTTCCGCGGAAGAACACCAATGTTTCGCGGAAGGTGAATAAGTGTTCCGTGAGAAGTTCTGGAATTTGCCATTTTAGTTTTCTAAGCATTTTTCATGAATAAATATTTTATAGTGGATATTTTGAGGAGAATAGTATTCGTGAATATGTCGAAAAGCTCAGACCCAGAACGCCTAATAACATCTGTGTAGAAAATGTTAGTTAAACGTGGAAGTGTTTATGAATTATCATTAATTATCGAAATCTTTCAATATTTGGGAAAGGGAATACCGCTGTTTATGACCGGTTATAAAAATTGCCTGCAAGCGGATTATAACAATGGGTGGCATATCCTGTGTTCTCAAAGCTGAAGGAAATGACATCCGTGTAGCAAATGTCAGTGACCAAGCGGCATATTTTTAAACATGGAAATATTCATGAATTATCGTTAATTTTCACATATTGAAATCTTTCAACAATCAGGAAAGAGAATACCGCTGTTTATGACCGATCATAAAAATTGACTACAAGCCGATTACAACAATGGGAGGCGTATCCTCTGTTCTCAAAACTGAAAGAAATAACATCTGTGTTGTAAATGCTAGTGACCAATCAGCAAGGAAGTATAAAGAAAAATTTTCCACTAAAATTGAAGATCAAGGTAGTCTGTATCCGGTTCTCAAATCTAGCAATACTGAATATACTTTCTTCGCAAGTTCGTATTGTAGGGTGAGAGTTTCGAAACCGTAGTGCTGTGATTTTATAAAAGTAATAGACCTGCAGATTTAAATTTTAATATGAATAAGAGACAAGGCACTTTGTTTAATTTTGGTATTAATAAATCTCTTATTGAAGGTGTTTGTGACGCAACAGATAGTGAGTTATCCACCACCAGCCTACAAAGCGATCTCCAGGATATACAAAAGGTGGGGAGAACTACCAGCACACAGGAGAAAAAGTCTGCATTCACTTCTTCTTCTTCTTCTACGCGTTATTCCCGCTTCCTATGCAGGGTCTGCGTGTTATTTAGATGCGACTTCTTGGTAGTCCTACTCCCAACCGACCCGTCGCCTGGTCTGCCGCTGGGGGGGGGGGAGATTTTTTTTTTTTGACTGTAGAGGCGTATGTTCACGGGGCCGGTTTGCCTGCTTGCGGGATGAAAAACGCCAGATAAACTGGCAGAAAAAACCCTACTGACCGCGCCCAAGACCGGCTAACTTGGCTATGCCTGAGGAAGATCCACAAATTCCTCACGTCTACAACGGGAATCGAACCTGGGACACTCCTTTCCCAGGCATATGGTTGCGAAGCGCAAAGCCACTAGGCTAACCGCGCGGTAAATAGTCTGTCTTCACTCGTAATTAATGATCAATTATTAATTAATAATAAAAAATCAGTTAAATTAACAATTAATTATTACATTACAAAATAACGAAGGTGTTCCGTGAACATTTCAGGATTTGTGAAGTGTTCTGTCGTAGGAAAAGTTTGGGAAACGCTGTTCCTACCTAAAGACAATCACAATCATTTATGCCGCAGCCTGTTGATTAGAGAGCGAATATGCAAACCACTCGGCCAACCAATTAATGTTTATGACTTTCTGAATTTTTTCAGAAAAACTTTGCTATTTTTTGTGGACTATGTTTTTATTTGTGGGTTGTGCGCATGCATCACGTGATGGCACAGCGCACTATTGCAACACGATATATGGAAGAGGCTCGCGGATTCTAATACAGTCTTTATATTATTCAAATTGATTTTTTTTTCTGTTCTAGCGTTAGAGGAGTTGAATGCTAGCAATACAGAAGAGAATGTTCGTGCAACTCGGAGGTGTACACCTTCTGTCCAAAAAGAAACCGAACTTTTCCAGAATAAAAGAACGTAATGTCACCACATGTTGTATCTTTTTGTTGTCGAAAGCGGCAACCTTCATTAGTGTTGTGCCAACTGTTTATGACATTTGTTTCATTACAAGCCGAATTATAATGCCAAGAGTGACAGTGTGTTTTGACAAACGGTCGGAAAATGAGTTTCAAACAGAGAGCTGCGATTGACTTTTGTGTTAAACTTGGTAAAAGTTTTACCGAAACGCATCAAATGCTTCAAGAAAAAGCATACGGTGATGAATGATTATCCCGTACTCAAGTTTACGAGTGGTTTAAGCGATTTCAAAGTCGTGAGACGCTTGCGGACGACGAAAAGCAGGGCCATCCAAAAACTGGACTGAGCGAAGTTAACATCCAAAAAGTGCGTGATTTCATCAAAGAAAACCCGAAATCGTCCGTGAGATTGATTGAATATGAATTGGGGATTCCAAATTCAACTGTGCACAACATTTTGACCGAGAGTTTGGGTCTTCGTCAATTGAATTCGCGATTTGTTCCCCACAAGTTGATCGACGACTAAAAAATGAATCGAATTGAACACTGCAAGGACCTCATTAAAACCGCTCGTAAGAACTCAAACTTCCTTGAAACGATCGTTACTGGTGACGAAACGTGGTGTTTTGAGTATGAGCCAGAGTGCTGAATGGAGACCACCAGAAGAGGGGCATCCGAAAAAAAGTCGCTTGGAGAAGTCAATAGTAAAGACAATGCATTTGTTTCTACGATTCCAAGGGTCCACAAAGAATTCGTTTCGCCTGGCCAAACGGTCAATGATGAGATTTATCTCGAAGTTTTGAAGCGATTGATAGCGAGAATTCGTCGCGTACGGCATGAATGTCGTGACGACCGACCGTTCGTCAAAACACACTGTCACTCTTGGCACTATAACTCGGTTTCTAATGAAGCAAATGTTATAAACAGTTGATACAACACTAATGAAGGTTGCCGCTTTCGAAAACAAAAAGATACAACAGGTGGTGGCACTAGTTTCTTCTATTTTCGAAAAGTTCGGTTTCTTTTCGGACAGAGAGTGTATAGTGAGTAATTTCATTTCGACTTTCTCTTCCGTGCCGTTATGTGTTGTGTGTTACGTGAACTGAAATATTCAAGTCCTTCTCGCATTTACGGGTGGCATGTGGGTTATTTATTTTGCTCTGCAGGGTGTTAGCAATTTTTTGAATAAACGGATTTTAGTAATTTCGTTGTTTTTAGATACTTAATCAGATCCAGCACACTGGACAGTATGAATAATGAATAATGTTCACAAACGACTGTTTGTTGTGAACAAATTTGTGAATGAAATCCGTGATGCACTCGAAAGACCTAGTTATCCACAATGGCAGTTCTCATTTGAAAACTATCTGATCCATCCCTCCTTCTGTTTTATTTTCACAAATTGCTGAAATGCATAATCAAACCTGTTCGAGTAAGTCATCCATTTTATTCCCCTATATCCTATTAGATTAGCTTGAAATATATGCCTCTAAGTGCTAGTATTATACCTTTAGTAATAAACTCTTAAATCTTTTAAGACAAGAAAAGGTGGAATGAATGTACATGAAATACATATGCTTATAAACTTTGCTGATATAACTATATTAGCTGAGAATAAGTAGGATTTGAAACAGATAATAATTAAGATGGAAAATATCGTACGGAAAAGAATTATAAAACCGGGAAAAAACTCACGTAAATAACTTGATTAGCGTAAACGTTTCGCCTAAGTATCAAGGCATTGTCAGTAAAAGATCACAGAATGGCAATTAAACATTAACAGACAATTCTAAAAAAGCGCCACCTAACTAGCTAATGTAAGATAACTGTAAAAGGTCGATTCCCTAAATTATTAAATTATATATTCAGACAAAATAAAGTTAGGAAAGATTAGCTGATTTATTATCTCCCACAAAGGGGATAGACGTAGACCACTGTATCTATTTAAGTTAGGAGAAAGAAGTAAAGTTTCACACGTTTCTTTATAAAGCCGTTCTATGAGTCTCTTGTCTTGTTCTAATGAACTATATGTTTAGTGTCAATAGCATGCTCCGCAAGTTCAGACTGCTCAGGTTCATGGTGTTTATTATAAGACCTGTGTTCTTCCAGCAGAATAAAAGCAGATCTTCCTGTTTATCCGAAATAAGATAATCCCCAACAGCAAGGAATCTAGACGCTTAAATAATTAAGAGGTGAAAGCTTCTCCTTTACGAGAAGCGAGAAAGTTGAAGATTTTTCTTTGATGGGAGGGCGAAAGCACAAATATTCAACGGTTTTAAAAACTTTCGCTATGCGTTCATTAATGCAATGAACATAAGGGATACGAATACGAGTTATTTATTCTCTTTGAAGAGATAGAGATAACATAACTGTTAAAAGGTCTTTCGATGAAAGAATCCTTAAAACCATTAGATGAGAAAGGTGGAATTAATATGTCAATTCTTTCTGTAAAAGTTCGTCTGAAGAACATAAAGAATGGGCACGACGTTGTAATGCTTTAAGTTCCAGCCTTTTGACTAAGATGGTGATGAGATTCCGCATGGATATAACGGCGTGTATGAGTCTTCTTCTGAAAAACTGAAATGTAGGCTACCTCAACCGACATCTGGTTGACGAATAATTAAAAGATCTAAAAAGGCTAATTGCTTATTTAATTTTTCTTCTAAGGTGAGTTGAATCCTTGGATGAAGTGAATTTAATTTATATTTATAAACTGCTGTTACTTAGAGGAAGAGCCATTCCAAATTGCAAAAATATCATCGACATATAAAATGCACTTCATCCCAGGATCCAAATGCAAAAAAGAAATACTTACCCTAGCGACAAGGACTATCTCTCAGAATCATTGACATAATTTTTCCTTATTTTGAATTGCAGTCAGCAGTCCTGATAAAAAAAAAATCTCGTGCCTACATTATAAATTCTATACTATTACAGATTTCAAAATTCAGTCGTCAGTTCCACGCAGCACTTACCCTTCGGTTTGGAAAGACTTCGGTTCTGTTCTTGTTCTTGAACACATGGCACTATAAGGATTTTCAATAAAAAAGATAGCCGACCTTTTGGCCAGATTTTCCTTCTGCAAGTGGGCTATAAATTAAGGTTGAGACTATAATGTCTGTAGCAGACATTACATACTTGCCACACACTTAATGGCTTCGGTCGAATAAAATTAGTGATATTCTGTTTTTTTTTTCGCCAGGATAACAAGTGATAACTTACTATCGCTCTTACCCGTTTCCATAGTACTATATGAAGATTTGATTATTGCATCTTACATTTCTCTTCCAGTACGAACTTCCCCATTCTCCCTCTTGATTTCTTGCTACTCCGGTTCCATGAACCCGAACCATTACCATCTATTTCAATCCCTTGTCATCAGCGTTGATACTACTGGTAGTAGCTAAATTGCTGCCTTCCATAACAATACCATATCAGCTATGCTAATATTTGCAAAGGAAACTGAATAATTTTAAAATATGTTATTAGTTTTTTTCCTCTGAACTAATAACCCAGAGTCCTATCTTTTCCGACATTTGCAAACTGATCCTGCGATATGAATTAAATATTAAAATTCATTCTGTGTTGTACAGACTTAATTTCATTTTGGAGAGGATTTATCTTTTATTAATTAAGTTCCATGTTATCACATTAAAATAAGTAATGAGAACTTAATATGTGGATGACTAAACCAATTGCTTATTTCTTTGTTCAAAACTGTCATTACTAACTGGGATTCAAATCATAAGAGTAATGATCTGTATACCATATAAATATGTGACTGGTGATAGATTTTGTGTACCAGATCATGACTATGATTTGAATAGCAGATCTTTGATCGTTCTGCTTAATGGTGGTAACTTTTTTTTGCTCTGCATTATGAGTTGAAATAGGAATTCGACAGAACTTTAGTCGTACTTTTCAGTAGAATATTTAATCTACAACTTGATTGATGTTGCATCAAGATATTCTGTTGTTCACTTGACATCTGGCGAAAATTATTTCTATGATCATTAAGATTTAAGTCGTTCATATCAGATTAACTTTGGTGGAAAAACCTGGAAGAATATCATCAAGGTGCAAAGAACTTTTAAGGCGAGTAGCAAGTCTCATAAAAAGGTTGAAGGATTTTAATCTCGGAAACTCGGGTTTTTCATTCCACAAAGTAAGCAAACCGGCCATGAACAAACTCAAATTACAGACAAAATACACTGGTCTTGTAGCCATAATTTCAAATGGACCTCAAAAAGAGCTTACGTTTTGCTAAACCGAAACAAAATAATCGGTTACTCACTCGTGAGTAATCGATTTGTGAGTTTCCTTCTTCTAGAAGGAAACTCTCGTCAAGTAAACACTGGTCAGCAAACTTGAAACTGAAGTTAATCTAAATGAAATTTTAAGATACTAAATCCAAATCTCTAATGCAAACAATTAAACCACATAAGCTTTTATTTTTACAGATATGTACAACCGTCATGTTTTGGAATATCTTATAAATTAGTCACACAATCCTAATGTTACATTTTCATAATTTAATTGGAATACAGTCATAGTTTGAACATATGTGAATCTGCCATCAAGGAATAATATCTAACAAACTCGTCTTAGAATTCTCCTAATAAACGTTAGACTGTATTACATATGTTTCTAATGTTTCTGGATTTTTCTATGAGTATAAAAATGCGCATAGAAAAAATGATTTTTCAGCACGTGTTCCTCCATAATTGCAAAATATTGATATTGAAGGATGAACCCACTCCTCCAGCTTGAATAAGAAGTTAACTACATAAATGCTTTCAACTGACAACAAACCTCATCTGATTTAAACAGCGGGAAGTAAATGATGTTATTAGTTTATCTCAATTGCTTGGATTTTATTGTCAGAACGAATTTATTAACTTCATGGACAAAACTTCGTGTTTACAAATGGAAATAAAATCCCAACTTCATATTTTGAGACAAGTGGGAATTCATTTTACGTTCTGTTGGCAAATGAATTTCTTTGGCGTTAAACCTTCTTTTCAAAAGACTTTTATAACCGCACGATAATCAATTTATCCATTTCAAGGGATACAGACAACACTTTGGCTTCAGACAGCTGTATAAAACAAACTACTTGATAGAATAACTTTCACTTTCACATGGATGCTTACGACAGATGTACCAACTTAGAAAAAAAAATCTTCCCGATAGTTTTGCCATCTATGATCGAAGCCTAGAACGTTTCAGATCACCCTCGTAAAACACAAGCTCCTTCTGGCTTCAGAATTTCTGCTAGCATATATATTAAACTGGATCTAAACTGGAGATTAAACAAAAATTGACTTGCCTTTCAGTATACATAACTGCAAAACTTTAGTAGCGTAACCTAAAGAATAGTATATTTTTGGATCTCAAATTAATTCCGAAGCAACGACTTGAATATTTTCAGACTTCTAGTTCTATTTTAGAAACTTTTTTTTGAACTTTCTTTACGTTTCTAAAATAGAATTCATTTTAAACAACTATGAAAATGAGTCGATCATCTAATAATAAAATAAAGGAGGAAAGCGGAAAACCACTCGTATTAGCTTCCTCGTTTCTCACCTTGAGTTGTCCTACAGATCTTAGGACGGTCAGTGACGAGCAAGACGTTCAATTCCAGAAGGGCATTAATTTGGCAATGATGTTAGGGAATAATGGAATGTGGCATTTAATGCGAATCTCATCGACGAAAGAATATTAACCAATAGTAGTTACCGGTATTAGTATTGGATTATCTTTAGGGTTAGATAATTTTGAAATTCTGCTTTTGAAACCAAACACCGAACTTTTTTTCCAAGCCCCTTCGAACCTTCACTTAGCAGGTGGTCTCACACCAGCCAATGAAATTCGTTAACAAAACATCCATTCTCATGGTGGGATTCGAACCCACAACCCGGTGGTTGAAGAGCGGATACGCTAACCATTCGGCCAACACTGTTTCTTCAAAAAGAGAAACATGCAAAGCCGCTGCATAAGGGGAAAAATTAAAAGATATGTAATTAAAATTTTTATTTTTTATTTTTGCTTATTGTAAGTAAAGGAAAAATATTTGAATTTTTGGGTGTTTATATTAATTTGGTCAATTTTTAATTGAAAAGTTTTGTTTAATCAATGAAGAATATTTATCCAAGCTTATATTGATGTCTTAGGAAAGAAAAGCCCTGACATCCTGGAAAAGGTTTTATTTTAAATTAAAATACATAGTCTACCTGATTTTAATCATAGTTACGAAATCAAGATTTCACAAAATCTTGATTTCGCAAAAATCAAGATTTTGTGAAATTCTGACTTCGCACGTACGTGAAATATATTTTATAATTAATCTATGAAATGGCTTACTTCAGCTATTGTATATCATATATGAAGATCACAATGGCGTGATTACAAAGTCTTATCAAAATTACAGCGGAAGAACGGACTTCTTTCAGATCATGTTGAGTCTTTGAACTCCAATCCTTCATATGCTAACGTGATATTGACTAGGAATTCCCTAAAATAGCAATTGCTCGTCAATGGCTCGTAAGTTTGATTGTGGTTCCTTCATCTAAAATATAAACCGTTTGCTCTAAGATAATGTCTGAATTATCAATTATCAGGAATTTTTACGTCTCTTCCATGAAAAGGTATGGGCTAAATACTGTATGAAGAATGACTTTATCATTGTTTTCCTGAGCTTGTGACTCCTTTTTCTGATCAACCAATGAAATATCAAATATATTTCATTGGTTGATCAGAAAAATATATGAAATATCAAATATCAAATATCAAATATATGAAATATCAAATATAATTAAACATCAAATTCTGGAGGCTTCCCAGGAAACAAATTATTCTAATTATAATTTACTACCATAAACATGGTTTCTGGTAGTAAATTAGTAAATTCAGTAAAACCTACTGAAATCGCCCGCTAATAAACATTGATTTTAAGTTAACGTTATTTCATATTTAGTTACCTTTTTCACTTCAATTAACAAAGTCAAATCGAGGTTAAAAAATTAAAATCCAAATATAATCGCATAGTATCTTACAGCGATTACGAAGATTTTTAATCATAATTTCGTTAGTCCTATCAGGCTACAGTTTCTAAACCTCTTTAAAATTAACGAAAAAAAAACTAAAGGAATGCGTTAGCAGAGCTAATCTCAGGTCACTTAAACAGAATGGGCGAGGAAAGATTAGCAAAACAAATGTTCTCTGTCCGGTTGGCAAATAAGGCCCACCTTATTTAAAATTTGAATAAGTTAGACAATTGTTTAGATTAATTGAAACAACAGTGTTCATATTAAAGTTTGTATTATCGTTAATTAAAAAAAAACAAATAAGAACAATTCTTGCAGTAATTTATATTTTAACCAAATCTTTAAAAAACACCTTGTGTGGGCCTTATTAAACTATAGTAGTTTAATAAAGCCCTTGAACAAAATTAAATATTTAAAAAATAATATAACAATTATTTTTATTTATTATTAATTTTAATCATAATTATTAGCTTAAGAACAGTCATAAGGGCATACAAATACGCCACATTCTTCTTTGGTGAGACCAACACACTCTTCATGGTACCATTTAAAACACCGTGTGCATTGCCTCATATCAGCAACCTTTTCTTCTCTGCATCCATCGCAATACCACCCCTCTTTTGACACTCTGTTCCTTTATTTTTTTTTGGTTCTTCCTGTTTTTTTAGTGGTAAAAAAAACAGGAAGAACCTTTCTTACTATTTCTCTTTCTCACTATCCTTTTCTTTGAAAAGATCTTTGGTCACTCTCTGGCCCTTATAATTTAAAAGCTTTTCTTCGTGGTGTTGCCTTTACAATTGCATAATTTGGCATTGGCATTAACTCCTGAAACGATGACTTCAAAGAGTTCTTTGTTTTTAGATTTGCCAATGAAATTGTCATTAAAAATAACTTCAACCAATCTTTTCCTGCGAGGCCACTTTTTTTTATTGAAGTTATTCCTAATTTCACTTTGTTCGCAAAATATAAAAGTTTGCCTGCGTATAGCTTTTGGAGTTAAAGGGATGCCAGTTGAAGCAAACCTTACTATTCTTTCTACCAAGTTCTTCTTTCGTTGTTTTGTTAGCACAGTATTTCTTCCTAATCTTTTCGTCGTCTTCTCTGTCTTTAAATGGTTCCTCAATGTTCTTCTAGGTACTCCATAGCGTTCTGATAGTTGTCCTCTTTGCACAGCTTTCATAGCTACTTCTAGTCTTTCATCAGTCCAAAGACCCCGTTTCTTCTTAACTTCTGACATTTTCAGAGGCCTTTAGCAATAAAATAAGTAACTATTATGAGCAATCACAAAAAATAAAATCATAAATTATAGCAGTTTAATAAGGCCCGTCAACAAATTTACTGGACCTTATTAACTGCCGCGAACTAGATTAGATCACATCTATTTTCACCTAAAATTTGAATTAAAATCAATTAAAACATTTTTTATCATAAAATGGAATGTTGAATGAACAATTTAAATATAAAAACAATGCGAAAAGAACAATATCTTTAATTAAAACTTACGAATTATTGCGGCGTAATATTATTAAACGGGAAGACACAACCACCTCCCACAAAGGTCTAGGTCAAACTGACACAACACAGTCGCTAGATAATATGGCACCCCCAAGTTCTTCTCTTGTTCTTTTGTTAGCACAGTATTTCTTCCTAATCTTTTCGTCGTCTTCTCTGTCTCTTTAAATGGTTCCTCAATGTTCTTCTAGGTACTCCATAGCGTCTTCTGTGTGCGTGTGTAAGAAACCAAACCGGTGCAACACGGTAAATGTGTTATTTTTTAAACTGGCTTTATTAGACACTGGGCCTTATTTGCCTCAGGTACCTTAGGTGGATTGATACGGTACAAAGTGCCTTAGACGATAGAAATATAAGATCTGATAATGTCGGAGTCTTGACAGGTAACAGACTGATTTGGAGGAAAATTGTAGATAGGAAGTTAGTAATGATGTAATTTTTCATGTAGTACTATCAATCCTGTACACCCCTTGAGTTTACTTGATCACCCAAGCCACTGCAGGAATTTGATGATGATAAAACTTAAGGAAGATACTGAAAAAAATATTTGCCAGTTACATTTTTCTGGTGAGAGTTTAAAAACTTAGTCTCGGAAGGACAAAATGATAATTTGGCAGTGCTTTCTGTTATTAACGGATAATGGAGATTAGGAACTGGATAGGAATGATGGATTTTCTTCTTGCGAAAAAATCCCCCAAATTAAACATTAATACGCGAGTCGTGAATCGGTATGTTATTGTATGGGACCACTGTTTGCGGACTTGTAGCACGTGACTTTATTGAGTCAATATAAATATGTAAATAGCTCATATATTCTGCATTCGAAATAATCTTTCTTTCAAAAAGAAATTTACAGTTCATAAACAGATTTGGAACATACAATCATTTTTAGTTTACTTTTCCTACACTAGAAGAAAACAAACTGGTTAGCTAGTGATAGTTCCTTGGTTCAACCCGACGTAGAAGCTGAAGCCGAGATATATGATTTAGTTAATTGCCATACATATAAATTAATGTTAAAGATTTCTTAATTTTGTGAAATAAGCAACGCATCCAATAAGATCAATCTGCTTTTGTATTGACTGAAGAGATTTATTAAAATGACAACTAATAATAAATAAATTTGGATGTAAAGTGGAAAAGGTTCGTGTCCATTAACAATGTACGAAAACAGCTTTTCTTCCTTTTTACGGAAAGAGAAATACTATTCATAACTCTACTTTCTGAATCCAAAGGCATATAAATTCAGAATGGTTTGATTTCTCCACTTCCGTCTTCAAGTTGATTTAATTAAAAATAATTCAAAATTGATTTAATGAAATTAAACCTTTAATAATAGAAAGAGCTTATTCGCTTTTTATTTGTGACTTAGATATCTTTACTTTGGAAGGTGATGTTAATATTCATTGGGAACAAATTCATTACTGTTATATATTAGCGAAAGAATTTTTATCAAACACTCCAAATTTTGGTGTTCCACGCAAGGCCCTCACCCAAGCCACTGCTCGGAATATTTTCCCCTTAAAACATCCACATAAACCTAATCTTTATTTTACTGTTTATCGAGGAATACACTGAATTTACTTGATAACTAGAATTTATTCGTGAACGAATTCTTCAAAAATTAAGTGCCACAGTGATCCGCCATATTAATACGATAGGCCGAGAGCCTTTCGTGGTTAGATTCACTTAAACACTTCCTGTATTTTTAGGAAAATGGACAAAATATGGATGAATGCTGCTTCAGTTTATGAGATGGACAACGTGCAGACCTATCCAAAAAACTTAAAATCCCTTAAACAATTCGGTGAAATTAGGAATACCGGTAGTGCTGTAGATATTAGCATTAGTAAGATTTTATTGAGGGCGGCTCGTGCATAGGCACTGCAGCACCCCCAATTTTTCTCGATATATAGATATATTTATTAATTTATCTATATTTGCTTGTAATATTTAATTTTATCACCAACAATCCTATACAATTCTCTTATTTTGTATAAAAAATAATAAAAATCCATCTTGTAGCACTTAGGAAGGCAAAGGACGCTAGCAGCACTGTGTTTACCAGTGTCATATTACTACGCACGCAAGCATATGCACGTCATAGTGAGATGCGAGATATTAGCGTAATGCGGCACTGTCCGTCGCGCAGTTCCACTGCTGTTTATATGCAGTTTGCGCCAGAGATGGAGTAAACACGATAAGCACAACGAACACTCTACTACTTGTCGTGTTTACTCCGTCTCTTGAAATATTTGGACATTACAATTTAAAGACATAACATTTGTTATAGTAATTTTTAAGTAATTTTGAATTATACCAAACTGTAATTTTATCGAAAATAAACAATATTTTTTCATGTTTTATTTTTTTTTAAATTTTTACCATAATTTTGATATTTTATCCAAACACGTATACATTGTACTTACAGTGTGTATGTATATTTCGAAAGTTGCAGCACCCCCACGATTTCAAGCCATGAGCCGCCACTGATTGTATTCATAGTGGAGAAACTAATTTGAAAGAGGGTCGGGCAAGAAAATACAGAATGAAATGTAGCATGGTAGAAAACGATTGATTAAGTATGCTATATAACTGAACTTTTTCTTGAAAATAAATTAAGAACAAGTAATAACTATATATATAGTCCAGATATGTGCACCCACATCTGACAGCACAGATGAGGATATTGACTTATTCTACAAAGATCTGACAGAGAAATAGAAACAATACCAAAGCAAGATGTGCTAATTATTGAAGGAGATTGGAATGCCAAAGTTGGAATAGATAATGATAGTTGGGAAAGAATCATGGGAAAATATGGTTTCGGAGAAAGAAATGAACGAGGTGAAAAATTGTTAGAATTTGCTGTGGACCACGAGATGATGATCTGTAACACAAGATTCCAACAAAAGGAGTGTAGAAAATGGACGTGGCGATCAAATGATGGCAAAACCAAAAACATGATTGATATGATTATGATTAAAAGAAGATGGATAACATCAGTACAGCAATGTCAAACTTTTCAAGTAGCGGATATAGACTCGGACCATAGTTTAGTGATTGCAAACATCAAGTTGAAATTAAAAAAGAAATATAAACCCCAACATCAGAATAGAAGAGATACAGCACGAATAAGTGAAGCAGAAATAGAAAGAAGGTACAGAATATTGTTAGAAGAGAAACTTAAAAGTGTGGAGAAAGACAAAAACTCGAATTTAAGAGTGAAAAGAGTAAATGAAGGCGATAGAAGATGCAGTTGAAGAAACAGTACCAGAAGAAGAGAAGATCAAGAAGAAATGGATTACACAAGAAATACTGAAGTTAGTACAGGAGAAAAGAATGTTGAAGATAAGAAGGGATACATCAGAACAAATAGAAGAGCAATATAGAAGAAAGTGTAATGAGGTGAAAAAAGCAGTCAGAATGGATAAGATGAAATGGTTAGAAGCCCAATGCTACAATATAGAACAGTACTATGGAGAGCATAAAACAAGGGAGGTATACAAAATGATCAGAACCATTAATAGAAAGTGGTAACCAAAACAGACCACAATTAAAGATGAAAAAGGCAAAGTATTGATGAATAAAGAAAAACATTGTACAGCGGTGGACAAGATACTGTAGTGAGTTATATGAAGAAAAACTAGATTCAGATAGCATTGGGAAACTGACTGAAGAATTGAAGCAGATATCACCACCAGGTAATGAGCATGATATGGAAATTTTAAGAGGAGAGGTAGAAAAAGCAATAGAACGGCTAAAACACAACAAGAGTCCTGGTAACGATAACATTACTGGAGAAATGATTAAATATGGTAGTGAAAGTATGGTTACAGAAATGCACCAACTATGTAATATGGTATGGAAAGAAGGGAAAATGCCAGAGGAGTGGGTGAAATCAATATTAGTAACATTATACAAGAAATGAAATAAGCTAGAATGAAAAAATTATAGAACAATTACCTTGATAAGTCACCTTGGTAAAGTGATGATGATCATATTGACAGAAAGATTGAGAACACAATTGGAAGCATACCTTGCAGACGAGCAAGCAGGATTTAGGAAGGATAGAACTAGAATTCAACAGATTTTGACAATGAGGTTAATAGCAGAGAAAGCTAGGAGAAAAAACAAAAAACATATATACTTGCTTTGTTGATTTTCAGAAAGCATTTGACAGTATTGACCAGAAAGTGACATTAGCAGTGCTAAAATCCTATGGAATTGATAAAAAAAAAAACTAATAGCTATATTAAAAGATGTTTATCAGAGTGCAGTTGCAGCAGTTAGAATAGGTGATGATTTGGGGAGATGGTTTAAAACAAGCAGAGGTACTAGACAGGGAGACCCAATATCACCAAGCATTTTCATCGCACATTTAGAAAGAGCAATGGACAAATTGAAGTAAGATGCCAAAGGAATATCTGTACACGGAATGAGAATTAACAATCTGAGATTTGTAGATGACATTGTTATTATTGAAGAAGACGAAAGAGAACTACAAAAAACACTGAAACTGTTAAATGAGGAAGGGAAGATATTTGGAGTTGTTATGAACTTGGAAAAAACAAAGACAATGGTATTTGGTGAGAAGAACATGAAACAAAAGATACAAGTGGATGGAACTGATATAGAAAATGTAGAACAATTCACATATTTGGGAAGTAAACTGACATATGACTTGGACTGTAAAAAAGAAATAAAGATCGGAATTTGCAAAGGGAAGAACAAATCTGAAGGCCAGATAACACCTGGAAAAGTAAAGTGATTAGTCTGCAAACAAAACTAAGAGTACTGGAAACATGCATCTTCAGCGGTGTACTGTAGGGATCTGAAACGTGGGTAATAAATAAAGAATCAAGAAAAAGAATTTTGGCATTTGAAAGAACTTGTTACAGGAAGATTCTAAGAATAGGATGGGTACAGAAAATCACCAATGAAGAGCTCTATCAGAAGTTACAACCAAAATAGAAAAACAGAATCTAATGCAGAAGATTATAAAACGGAAGCTGCAATTATTTCGACACATCTGTAGAATGAGTGAGGACCGGAAGATAAAGACATTTATGTTTGGTATTTTGGATGGCTTAAACAGAAGAGGTAGACCATACAGAGAGTGGATAGACGATATAAAAGACTGGTGTGGAATGGGTGTACAAAAACTACGACACTGTGCACTGGACAAAAAAAAGGTGGAAGAAGATAGTGAAACAGGCATCAGACATCAACGGGCAGTGAGCCCATGATTCGTGATGATGATGATGAACCATAAAAAATCTACATGTTTCGCTTTCTACTGACTAATGCTTCTTCAGGAAGATTAACGTACTAGAAAATATACAAAAGGCAAATATACTGAATTCTCAACTTTTGTATGACAGATTACCATGCAGGTAATTTGCATTTATGCGTTAACACATTACAAATTCTGTTCTGCTCAAAAACAGTGCAGTATAAAGTGCTAAGTGGATAATAGCAAATAATAATGTTAGTTATAAGGATTAGCAGATTGAGGCGGTCTAATCCCACCAAGTTCTACGCTAGGGTTAGCTTTTATGAAGCAAGTGGAAACTCATAATGTGGATTAGCCACTTAAGTCATTTGTATCGAGCGTAAGCTGTTCCTCATTGTGCAGTGGTTTCGGATGGTTACTGGCGTAATGGAGAACTGATAAGTTACAATCGTATAAGACTTTCACTAGATGTCCATATGATCGTAAATACCTCCATCCGTTTCTCATCCGTCCAATACTCGTTCACGGGGTCGGTTTTCCTGTTCTGAGGAATGAAAAATCGAGTTTCCGGAAGGGGGGAAAAAAACTTTCTACCTCCATTTGAGACCGGTTAACTCAACATTTGATTGAAAAGGTCTGATAAAGGTTCCTCTTGTCCTAGACGAGACTCGAATCCGGGTCTTTTTAATCAATGGATTCGTCTATACTAACTATCTACGAAGGATCACAAACACCTCACGATTCCTTAATAAGAAATCATCTTTTAGATGATTATCTAAAATCTATTATTTATTTATTGGTAGATTAGCTATTATCTGCAAATTAAGTGTGTTCTTCTATCCTTCTTGCCAGTTTTATGCGATGAAAAACTAGTTTCCCGACGAACGAAACTTGCTACCTCCATACGATAAAAACATTGACAAATTCATTTCATAATGTTCTGAAGAAAATGTGTGAAGTAAAGCTACTTACATTCGTGGTTGTTCAGCGTTTCTTTTCAGGACGCTCAAAACTCTGATAGAGAATACAGAACTTTTTTGTAATAATCTGTTATGTTACCAGATGGTTTCTCAAGAAACGAACTCCTACTACACAATTCTATTCTCTCTGCCTTCTTGACCGCCGAACAAAAATAACTTCGTAATTTTGCTATCGCTTAAAGATTTTCCGAAAAATTAAATTTAAAAAAAAAATTTTTTTTTATTATTTTACTAAATCTCAAATTACTGGAAGATATTTGACCTAGGTAAAAGATTCTATCCGTTAATAATCAGATAATATGTTAAGACTCCGTCTGTTTTGGTATATTTTCTTAAGTACACACCTGCCATCGTATAATTACTCTTCACAGTCGGAGCGAAATGCCTATTCAACAAGTACATAAATTTATATTCACCGTCTCCTAAACCATCGCTCTCATTTCATCCGGACTCCGAAAATCTGGGACTTTAAATGACCTGGCATCATCATCTTGCAGTATGGTTCTTTTTTCTTTTCTTTTCTTGAAGAAAAGAAACTAATTATTATTGGACATTTAAATATCTAGAAACAGTCATTGTTTTAGCAGTTAATTGCCAAGCATGAATGCTAAAAATGGCAAAGAGCGTTTTTCTAATCGCTCCATTTACGAAGAAAATTAAGAGCACTTCACGCAGACCCTATTTCTGATCTTATTACAGAAGGATCTTATTACACACTAAACGAGGCACTAGGTAAGCAAGGTCTGGGCAACATAAAATTGATCGACCAGTGCATGTCACAGTGATTCTCTAGTTTGAAAAAATTATTACATCCTCCATCACTTAAAGCGCTTAGGTGATGTTTACACCTTTTTATGGAAAGTTGTAATTTTAAAATGCTTTTGTCCGATGGCAAAAATTACCATTAAAAACCGCTACAAAATTTCAAGTACCCTGACATAATATTTTGTGGCGAGCTTTGATTCTCGTAAAAAATTATAGGAAACGTTGGGCATTATGATAAATACTTGCTGGTCATAATTTATGAACGATAAAGCATTACTGGAAAATATGTTTACAGCCAAAGTATAGGAGGGATATACTGCATTTACCATATCTACACGAAACATTCATCACATACTCCTGAACAGTCAACTTCTATAAAAGGTTAGAGTAGAGAGGAATATTAAAGATGAAAATCAGTCGATTTTGATGTGCATTTTGTAACAATACAAGCAACTAATTAAATGCCCGTATGCATATTAAAATTCCGCTTCCGCTGGACACGCTTCAGTGAAATTTAATAAGTTGCTTGTATTGTTACAAAATGCACATCAAAATCGACTGATTTTCATCTTTAATATTCCTCTCTACTCTAACCTTTTATAATGATATTTGAAATTATCATTAATCTCATTTTTTGACCCCCTTTTCGATTAATTGTGATTTTAATTGTGCTACAATTTTTTTTACAAATCAAATATTAAATCTTACGCAATATAACATTTGTTATAATATTGTACTAAACGTATCTTTTAGAACGATTAAAATGTTAAATTATTGAATTTGATTAATGATGTCACTTTTTTTTTTTTTTCAAAATGACAATCATAATTTGTATAAAGCGATTTTGACTATCAAAACCATTTTTTGTCATCTTTGAAGCATACACTCCTAGAGCATGAGAAAAAAAAATTCCTGATTGCATGAATTATGCAAATGCAATGCAACTGTTACAAATTATGACCTATAAAGAACTCAAAAGTCCCCTCAATCTGTTTTATACCCACCGTGGGTTTTGAACCAGCAGCCTGTTGGTGGGGAGAGCAGATACGCTAACAAGGCCATGCTTAACCGGCTTGGTTAAGCATTTCCAAATCCGCAGTTGGCAGCGTGCTGGAAAAATGAAAGTTTGCAAGTGACGTTGAGGGCAGAATATGATGTGGTAGTCCTAAAATAGTGAATCGTAGGATCCGATGCGCTTCTTAACCCTAATGAAACCATTTGAACGCGACATACAGTCTCTCTCCAGACGCGCTTTGACGCTACATAGAAAGCTCCATGCATGAAAAAGCTACTAACTACAAAACGAATTTGGTTAATAGCGTTCATTTTGTTTTGCGGTTTTCGACTTTTGTATTCTTTTTAACGTTTGTGGTCCTGTTAGAGCGGTCTAAAGCAGGGGTCGCAACGGGCGGTCCGCATGCGGCCCAAACGTGCATTTTGGCGGCCCATAAAAGGTTAACCATACTTACATGGCATGTGGCCCGTATGTTGAATTATTTAAATAATACATTTAATAATATGAATAATAAATTAAAAATCATTTTATACCTATACTTCTTGATATCGCCGTGCAACTTGGTGCGAGTTAACTTTGTGAGTCATCATGAGTGGGAATAACAAAGGCAACTTCATCTGACGACAACCGAGATTTTAGCGCACATTAAAGAACGCATTTTCGTTAGAAAATATCCAAAACTTTTATCGATGCTTGCCAAAAAAGCAGGGAGACACACATATTGTGATGCATAATCTATGCTACTTCGTTTTTATGTGATAATAATTTTTCATTCAGTTTCATTTTTATGCTTGTTTTATATCTCGTACTTTAAATATTTCTGTGTTTTTTAAGACTAATATAATAAAAATCGATAACTCAAATATTTTTTTTCACTTACTATTTTTGCTTAATTAAACGCTTGCGGCCCGATTATTAAAAATAAAAGTTGAATGTGACCCGCGAGCCTGAAAAGGTTGCCGACCGCTGGTCTAGAGGATACTTTTTTTTTTTACCCGATTACGTTGTTCCAACGATTAATTCGAAGTGGCGGTATAATGATAACAGGGTTACTTCTTGTGATGGGGGGGGGGGGGAATATGTCTTTTGGTTGCAGTACAGGAAATCATGATTCCTGAATCCTTTTCTGGGTAACTTTACATCACAGTGTTACAGTACCTGCTATTATTCACTAACGCGATAACGCTTCATGTCTGAAAGCTGTAAATAAACGTTTGGTATATGAAGAAAGTAGAGCCTCCGTAGCTTAGTCGGTATAGACAAAGACCTGGGTTCGATTCCCGTCCAAAGCGTGAAGAACCTTTATCTGGTCTCTTTCGACTAAAGGTAAGTTAGTCGATCTCATACGGATGTAGGGTTTTTCCACCCGGAAACTCGAATTTTTCGTTCCCCAGAACAGGTCCGTGAACACACGCATCACACGGGGAGGCATAGGGGCCCGACCACCTTATCCTCGAGACGGTCGCAGTTGTGAAGTCCACATCTAAAGGAGCTAAATGGTTTGTGAAAAAACTTAAGACAAGACATCTGAAGAAAATAACATCGGAATATTGCAGTAGGTACTACAGAGCCCAACCTGAATTCAATAGAACATCGGTCGCAAAAAATAGTGAAGAATTAGGGCACAGTACATTACCCATTAATTAAAAAAAAAAAAAATCCTAGCTCTTTACGTAGAGTATATGTGGAGTAAAATAAGATAATTTTTTTCAGTAAAGATTATTAAGGTTTCCACGAAGCATTGAGAAAGTAATGACCTGTTACAATAGATCATTGCTTTCTCAGAAATTTGTAATTGTTTGACCCCAGGCTGCATTTTTTCTTATTTTTTTTAAAATCTTTTGCTGAAGCACATCTTTCCATAGTGAGCGCATGCTTGAATACTATCAGAACGTCCATTCTTCACGTGATCACAAGCGCTTAATACTGGTATTAATATTCTCCCTGGCTATATTGCGAATGTGACGTTTTATAATATCTTAAGACCAGTAGAGGCAGATGAACATCTATATCAGGAGTCTCAAACTCAATTGGACGGCGGGCCATTTGCTATAAAACTGTATCTCAAGTTGGCCGCAAAAAATTTTCGACTAAAAAAACCTGCACTAATTAGAATCGAAGGGAAGTGAAAAAATGAGTATAAATAAATTGGAAAATTAACAATAAAAATTTTATTTATTCTAAGTCATTACAAGACTTATATAATAATAGTATAATGATTCTGGCAACTCAAAAAAAATAATATAAAGAATATTTTTATTATATTAATATTTATAATAGATAGCATTTAATCCAAATTAAACCGAAATTAAATTTTATTTGAATAAATCAAATATTTATATATCTATACATTCTAAAAAAAAAGTATAAACTAACATTAATAACCATCCCAAAAATTTACAGTTTGAAATTTTTTTTGTTTGTGTTGAAATAAAATACTTCTATATATATTTTTTTTTTGCTTTTGTTTTTTGGGGGGGGGGGAATTTTTTAAATGCTACTGAAAATATTTAAAATACTGAAAAATTATAAGATTTACGGGTTAATATATACATATATATATATATATATATATACTTGCATAATATAATTATAGTAATTTAATTTCAGTATTTTATTTTTTTCCCCGACACTTGACAACGTTTATTATTAACAGCCTGCCAAAATTTGGACTCAAAGATTGTTAGCATACGACCTTCATTATGGCAGAAAGGTTGATGTCTGTTAATCTTGATCTGTGGGCTGTTTTGTTACCTTTCATACATGAGAATAATTGTTCACATAAATAGGTGCTTCTAAAATAACACAGAATATTTGCTGCAAACTTTTTTTATTTCCGGATATTTTTGACCTAAATAACTGTATTTTTGGTACACCAACTTCTTGGTATTTCGCTTTTAGAATGGAATCATTTTGGAAATCAATAAGTTCCATTTGAATACAAATAGGAGCTTTTTCGAAATTAAAGGAAAAAGGATCCGTAAAAAGCGAAAAAACTTCTTGCTCCTTGAAATCGCCTATCAAATTCTTCTTTTATCTTTTCTAGTTTGAGACAATATTGAGAAAAGGTAAAACTTTGATTCTTATTGTTCAACTGTACACACATAGGAAAGTAATTTAGAATATTCTCTTTTACATGATTTTGAAACAAAACTAACTTACATCTAAAACTTGCCAGTGCATCATACATGTGTGTTATTAACTGATCTTTCTCCTGAAGTTTGACATTTAAATCATTCAAATGTCCTGTAATATCAATAAGGTAGCCCTTCAAATTCACTCTCCAAGTCTTTTAGAAATTGTGCAAACTGGCGGTGATTGAGGCCTCTGGATCGAATGAAGTTCAGAGTATTTGTCACAGGCTTGAGTACGCTGCTCATTTCCAATACTTTGGAGCACCAGACCTGCTGATGAATAATGCGGTGGAAAGATTGCAGTTTTGGAATGTCTGGATAAATTTCTTATAACTTTGCTGCAAGTCTTGATACAAAACCTTTATTTTTGCCTGTCATTGCTGGAGCACCACCGGATGTCACTGCAATGAGCCTGTTCAGAAGAAGTTGGTATTTTTCCAAAATGCCTCCACACGGCGTCAAAAATGTCTTACCCTGTAGTAGTTCAATGGATGGGAATCATTTCCAAGAACTCTTTAGTAATATTCATATTGTCGTCGCCAGTGCCGTAACGAGGGCGTGGCGAAAGAGGCTCCCGCCACGGGCGCAACTAGGTTTAGGGCGCAAAACGTAAAAAATAAGAATAAATAAATAGATATAAAAGTCCACTGTTTTATATTGTATTTTTAAATTTCGGCAATACGCCACTTTAGACACACAAATTGTGCAACACACTGCAACTCATTTTGATGGGGTTAATAGTAACTATTTAACATATTGCATTTAGTAAAATTTAACTTGTTACATTTAAATTTTTCAAAATTTTTGTCATTTTTGGGTTGGGGAGCGCAAGTTAGACACTTGCCACAGGCGCTTCATACCCTCGTTACTGTACTGGTCGTCGCAAGCCCAAAGAAACAAACCAACTTGAGCCACGTCGTGAATATCGAAACTTTCGTCAAGTGCAATTGAAAAGCACTGCACGTTTGCGGATATTTCTTGCAACTGGTTACGCAGATTATCTGCCAATTCGGTTATTCTTTCGATCACAGTATTTCTGGATAAAGAAATATCGCGAAATACTTTTGCACATTTTTGGGACATACGTTTTCGGTTGGTTTTATCATACACTCCTTAACCAAGGAACCGTCACTAAAAGGTTTGGAATGTTTTGCCAATAAATAGCTGATTTCATAACTGGCTTTCACTGCTGATTCATTATCTTTCACAATTTTTGAAAATACTTGTTGTTGACTTTGAAGTGAATTCTTCATACTTTTTAATTTTTCTTCTCTCAGTTTACCCTCAAAGCATGAATATTGTTCTTTATGAAATTTATCGTAGTGCCTTTTTATATTATATTCTTTGGCAACACTAATTGTTTCGTTACAAATAATGCACACAATTTTGTCCTTTGTTTCAGTGCAGAAGTAATTCAATTCCCAATTTTCTGGAAATTTCTCCCCTCATCAGCAATTTTTCTTTTTCTTGTTGGCTTGGAAAGCGACATTGCCTCGGTGAATAAATACATTATTAATATTATTAACAATTTTTATAAAAACGTTTGAATAAAAACGCGCAAAACTGTAGACCAGTGCACGATACTATTGCAAATAAAAATAATAAATAATAATAAAAGGGATTCTCTCACTGCTAGATTGTCGTTGAATCGTGTTCGGCGCACTGACTTCAAAGATCACTGATTGACTGTAGCAGGCAATTATAAACTCATAGCTGGATTCACATGAGTGCGTATGCTGTGCGTTACGTGAACAGCTGGTAGCCAATAGAATTCGACTTTTTCAGCACGTACTATAAATTAACTTAACATTACCAGCAGCGTGCTATAAATTAAGAATGAAAGCATAAATATAGTTTACGATTGATTAGGATCGGATCTAACATTGAAATTGGGATATAAATTTTTATTGCTGCAATTATATTATAGCAGGTCGTTGCATCCATATTGTCACTATAAATGTCGTATGAAAACGAATAAATCGATACATATTAATTCGAATATAACTCGCACTTTTTTGCCCCAAAATTAAAGCTAAAAAATCATGGTGCAAGATATATGCGGGGATTTTTCGAAACTAAAGTTTTCAGAAAATAATGAAAATGAGGATGACTTACCAAGAATCTCCTCTTCGTTATAGCTACTTCCGGTCTCGAGAGCAGTTTCCTTGTGTGCATTGTCAAAGTCATCTATCCAAACAGCGTCATCTTCTTTCCCATTATTCCAAGTAAAAATCACAAGTAATTTACAAGATTATAGATACGTAATGAACACCCTTCACGAATGTCTGAGAAGTGAAAGCAGAACGTGAAATAAATAGCAATGGTAGGCCAATAGAGATAGAACAGCTATGAAGATGTGGATATGATTGGTGCGGTATTAACAAAAGATCGTGTTACCAAAACACAAAGTCAAGCCGACATTTTTGAGCTGAAACGCTAATTCTCTTCAAACAAATTCCATAATATCTGAAACTGCCATAACAACATTCACTCTATATGTCTTAGTTTTAATACGTTTACGAATTTTATTGCAGCTTTGTGTTTGAGTTAGTGGGTGCACTCACACACACACACACATCTAACTAAAAACAATAGATTTTAATTAGATACTGTGTTTGCCGGTGCAACATATGGTTTTGCTTGAGTCTAAACAGCATGGTTAATGTGGGAGGGAACATGTGATTCATTAGTTAGGGTCGTTTTTATACCAGTTGTCTCTAATCGCACTAAAGAAATATATTACACATGTTGAGAAATATATATGAGAAATATATATTACACAGACAGCAGATGTCTCTGTACTTTATTCAGTGGTACAATCAAACTACTTGTTTTTCTTGCATCTGCAGCATAGTGGCAGTTGGGGAAGGCGTGTTGTTTACAGCGGGGAGCGAGTTATCATCCCGACGTGAAAGTGGTTAAACTTTATTTTCGTGTGCGATGTATATGCAAAACTTTTAATTTCTTTTTTCATAAAGTAAAATCAGGGTACAGGGGTGTGAGTCATGTGCGAGGGCGAGTTATATTCGAGTAAATACGGTATTTTTGTTTTATTATAAAAAGCAACCATCCTTTTTTTAATCTTTCCTTGAAGCGTCGGGGGCCGCAAGAAATTGTTTTGGGGGCCGCCCGCGGGCCCCCAGTTTGACACCCCTGATCTATACAGATATCTGTAACTGTTCAAGAGGATAATTCAGTATTTGCTTTCTTTTTAGTTCGGTTGGAAAGATAGACGAATTAAGTGTACACTGTGAAGATTCTTTTTTCGCTTTTTTAGTTGAGGATTAATTAGCTGGTATATTTAGGACTGTGGAAGTTTTCTCTTCCAGGGGATCAGAGCACGCGCAATTAATATACGTAGTATATATGCCTTATGACTTAGATTACTTGTGTTGCATCTGCAGTAATTAAAATGAAATCAACCATCTGTATAGGAAGTTACCTATGGCTATATTAATGGAACACCTAATCTCACTTTGCCTCAACAAGGAAAAATCAGCAACAAGATATCAGCTTGAAACGATATTCTAAGTTTATCGTTTATCCTTCAAATATTCACACTTTCAGAAAGATTATCACCTAAATTACAAGACCTGGCGTAAAAGCCGCTTCATGCTTTGTCTTGAATAAATAAGTGTAATTAAATATAGAAATTCAATATAAAACGAATAACTATTATTCATACAAGCAGCTAGTTTTCTTTACGGTTACTTTTACTTCGCCTCAGACGTATAGTCCTTTTTATACGGAAATGCAGCCTACTAGGAACAGTTCATCAAACTAACAAAGAACTAATATTTACTGACAACTAATTATCACTTTAGACATTCATTGATGGTCGGGATAATTTTGTTTTCGCACTTAGCACATCAGCGATAGGCATCACAGCGGAAATATTTGACTTGAAAGCAAAATTCCATTTCACGTATGTAACAAATAAAAATGAAATAAAAAAAAAGTGTGCATTTGTTTTGAATAGTAATTTACGAGATGTAGCGATTCCGTAAACAATTTTTTTAAACATCTCTTAAAGATTTGTTTTTAAAGCAGAATTATTTTTAACCGTCATTTCTGAGCAATTCCTAAAAACTTAAAAAAAAAAAATAGAATCACTAATTCTTGGATAAAAAAAAAAAAATCATGGGAAAATGTCGAGACCAGTGAAGAATCACTTATTTTCAGTCACAATCAGTGATTTCCTCACAGAATAAGTTAGCATTCCTTGGTATAAATGCCATCGAATCTCTTGGGTCATGCACGCTGAGCTTCTAAGCAAATCTTCAGGTGATTAAATGGATATAGATTCGTTATAGTTTTGTTGGTGAATACATATCAATTTACAAAACAGCAAACTAGTTTATTGTAGTTTAAAGCCTTATTGCAGCAGTATCAGCTGATAACTTTAAAAAAGTTGGCTTGCAATGCAAGTTGATATACTGCCTTGCAATTCAGTTATTATTTCACCCCCCCCTTTTGTTAACATCAGGCAAGTAAAATGGTTTCTTTGTAATGGTAAATTACTGAAACAGCAAAATTTTTCGCGAGCTTCCGTATCTCAGTTGGTATTAACGCGCCTTTTGATTGGAAAGACCCGGGTTCGAATCCCATCTACAACTTGACGAACCTTTATCAGGCCATTTTCAGCCAAATGGTAAGTTAGCCGGTTTCCTATAGCAAACGGTAGGTTTTTTTCTAGGAATATATATTCATAGAATATATATTCCTTTTGACATCTAAGAGGAAAGAGACTTATCTTATCTTATCTTCGAACACTTCCTGTCAAGATTACTTAAGGAAGATATTATAAAAAAATAAAACTATTCCTGACTTTAAAAAAATAAGGTACTTCATTTAACTTCTCGTTCTGTAGTTTTAAATTCATTCATGTTTTTTAAATTTATAAGAAATTTCTCGCGCACTTATAGCCAAACAAGTTTTCGTTTTTTTTTAAATCACAAATTAACTTGCACATTTTTACAAATCTTTTCAAGCAAACCTGTATATTTGTTCAATTGGAAGTATATTGTTTCATGTACCTAATCGTTACGCAAAGTATTTCAAGTTAAACCCAGTTATTCCGGAGATTATACTGCACCGGAAAGTATTGTAACTACGTGTTTACTGAAATGCTAATAACAGTAAAACTAAACCATGAGAGTAAGCTTTTTCATCTACTGCTGGCATTAAGTCTAACGTTAGTTCAGATATTTCGTAACTGTTTACGACTTTCCTCTGGTTAGCTAGCTTTATACGTTATGAAAGACAGCAATGAGAAGTGTTAGATATTTTGTAAGAGGAAATGTAAGCAACCCTTGAGTTTCATCATATCTGTTAATGTTTTCAGAACAAATATTAGATACGGAAGATCCAACACAGCGTGACCATTATTTGAAATGTAGTTTTTAAGAAGTCAAATATAAACCAAAGGCTAACTCTGAGTTATTCAGTTGATTCCGCACCCTTAGATACTCCCTCTCCACCCTCCCATTATTTACAGACTTTAATTACTTTTAATCTTTGGAATACTCGATACTCTTCATGTATTGAATTGAATATAAATCCTCACAAATTTGTTTTGACACCAGCATATTTAATAATAAACGATATTGATCCATATCAGCTTGTACAGTGTCTCAGGTGGCAATTTTAAACACTCCCATTTTCATCATGAAGAGCACTAGAAAAAACATACTTAAGCAGAGTAAAAGGTGTAGCTGCGCAGGTATTCTTTATTGTCTTGTTACGCGATAATCTCCTATCTTTAAGCTCCTCCCCCATACGGGTAAGCATGTCATCAGTAACAAATGCAGCAGCAGTTTGCCTGTTAGATACCAGAAGTGGCTTGAATGCTTCATCTCTAGACCAGGATTCTCACATTCTCTAACCCTTAGCCTACCTACGATATTAATATACTGTAAGTTTATGCCCTTTCAAGGGTGGGATTAACATCATTAAAGTGCCCGAATTTATTTTTTTTCTTGGATTGGTTCTCTATAGGGAGAGAGATAGAATATATCCTTGACGTTGTCCCTTAGGTGGAAAAACCTGCTTTGTTTCATTTCTTTCATCACCCATGATGATTAATGTGAATAATAATAATAAAAACTTCGAAATGGCTGTCTTCACAACGACAATTTCGATTATCGTCTAGAACGCAATAATATTTCTATATAATGACTGTTTAGTTGAAAGTGAGTTAGCAGGATTAATAAGGATGTTGCATTTTTCCTCCTTGATACTCGTTCTTACTCTCGCAAAACTGATCGGAGACCACATACGTAAAATTCATATACTGCCTTCATAATCTTAGCTCTTCTAATTCCATTTTCTTCGCACAGTATGAAGGATCATGCAATCTCTGGCTAGAAACCATGGTTGGTTGATACTATTAGTAATTCACGTAATGCGAACTTATTGCGTCAAGAATAAATCAATAGAAATTCTCGGACGATTGTAAAAGTTCATTTCGGATCCAATCACAAAGTCACCATGAATAATGAAATTGAGTAATGAGGGATCCTTACTTCATGAAGAATATTCCAACACCTTCCAGTCCATTTGACGATCTTTTCTTTTGCCTAATCGGTACTATGCACATCCACTGCGGAGCAGACAGAGGAACTTGTGTACTTATAGTGCCAAACGCTATTTGCGAAAAGCACGTTACGAGTGTGAATCATGTTAAGACATGCCAAACATATATATAAGGTAAAAGGATAATCTAAAAGTTTGCGAACAAAACATGCTCGCAAACTTTCTCACCTGCGATTAATATATTGTGATTTCATCACTGGCGTGATCACAATCAGTATTTAAGTTGCATCTTGAAATTACTTCCTTCTGTTTTGGGGAATTGTATTGGTTTCTCGCATCCAAAGCTCGTAGTAATATAAGTTTTTTAGATCTCCTCCCGAACACAACATGAAATGTGGTTTTGAATATTACATTCCAAGTAAGCTAATATCAACTATTATTAAATTTACATATTCATAGATTAACAGATTGCTAGTCTAATATATCTTCGTAGAGTTTAATTGATGGTAACGTAACTTTGGCGTGACTTGCTTTCCCAAATTTACCATTATTATTATTAACCTTGATATACTGTTAGAGGTCACTTCTGGAATATTATACAAGATGATGATGACAGTGTATATCAGGTGTTTTATTTCATGAAGCAGACACGTTTACACTCTTAAGACCGAAAGAGCGTTGATGCAGCATGACGGTGATTTCTATATGTGGTCCTAAAATAGGGTGACCAACCGTCCCGGATTCTAATGAATTGTACCGCATTAGTAAATGTCGCTGGAAACGTCCCGGATTTTGAAAATATACTCGTTTTTAAGTCGCTAGTTAATTTTTTTTTTTTTTTTTTAATTTCACGCGAAAATTGCAACACTATTCGTACTCGGCAATCTAATTTCAAAAACATGAATATTGTTATTAACGATGTTACTTGTTTCCCTTATGCCAAACATATATATAAGATAAAATGATAATCTAAAGGTTTATCCCTTATATATATTTGTTATATTAATCAACTTATATAGTTGATTAAAATAACAACTAATCAACTAATTAGTAAGTAAATACCTAAATGCGTGTATTAATCTGATTCGAAACTTTAAAGTTATGCTAATTACGCAATGTAATTTCAAATTCAAATTCTTTAAAGAGAGAGAGAGAGAGAGAGAGAGAGAGAGAGAGAGAAAACGATTGAGTTAAACGAATTTTTGAAAAATCCATTTGGTCGATAAATATTGTTTTTTAAATATGTGCAAGTGTCATAAATTACATAAAATAATTATTTATTTTCTTCTAAAATTATTTTGCAACTTTTTGATATAATTAATAAAAATATTGTGTAGATTGATGCAGTATCGTCAATATATATAAATTTGTCATGTTTTTTTTTTTTTTTGGTCAACAAATTTGTCCCGGATTGGCCTGAGTAATAAAATGGTCACTGAATCCTGAAGTGCATTGATACACGGTACTTTTAGTACATAAAAATATCGCTTATTTCGAATGACATAACTTTTACCCGAGTTAACTTCAATGGTTAATCAGATGTACTCTCGGGACCAGCGCTTCATAAGTTTTTATCTAACATGTAGAAAGCGTAAAATTAGTGATCATATTGGTAAGGGAATTTTTTACATATTTTTAGTGTTTCAAATAAAAATAAACACGCAAGTATATAACAGCTGCATTATATTCTGTCTTATTTTATTTTACTTTATTTCAAAAATTTAAGTAACCTTTGTCGTTAACTCGCAGTTAAAATTTAAAACATTTTGGTATACGGTATATTAGTCAGAATCCGTGAACGTAGTTCAGACATTTTGTAGCCTTTTTTTTTTTTTTTGATGGCCCGTATTATCAACTCTAGGAATTCACAGTCTATGGGAATTGAACCGAATGTGTTGTTTATTTATTGATAAATCTTGTTGATTAAATGCATGTGATTTTACCTCTTGGAACTTTAATTGGCAATAAGGAAATAGTACCATCTTACTTTACGTTTACACTGCACGATTATTTTTTCATTTCTGCATAACATGGATAACATTGACATTTTTTTTAACGTATACCTTTAAATCATGTAGACTAGGTATGAAATGGCAAAAAGTTTGTGATACGCATAAGTAGTTATGCCTTAATTTTAATGAGAATTTTTATATTAAGTCTCTTGTTATGCATTTTAAAGAGGCGTTATTTTAAGGAGACTTAAAAAAGTTGGAATCGATTTTAAGTCTCATCCTATGGTTGCAAATATAACAGCCGCCATATAATAATTAATTGAATTAAACTGTTTTTATTTTTATTTATTTATTTTTATTCTCACAACTCTCGCACTGTTTTATACGAGTTCATGTTTGGAACACGAGACGGCGGCAGTTGTCTGGTGTGCTCCCGTCACCTGTAGCCCTACACATTGTCGGTAGAATTGAACTCAGCTACCGCTGATGACAAAAAAATGCATCAATTAATTTTGTAAAATTTTTTCATTTTCTTTAGTAAAACAATTCCAGTACTTTTTTTCAAGCCTAAACAGTTCATTACGCTTCATATGCAACGGAAGAAGCACTAACTCCTGATTCACTAATGGGAGGTGGGATGTATTAAATATTCCATCTTCTAAAAAGGAGTGCTGTTTTCTTCCCCTCGTTGTTCTGTTGTTTGACCTTTCCATTAATAATATTTGGCGAAATCACTTTGTAATCCTACCCAAAATACAGCGACCCCCAAATCTCCACACATACTGTGAAGGTTCTTTAGAGCGAGTTCACAACTGTCGAGGGAAATGTCGTTTATAGCGAATGCTCTTTAATTGATTAAACAATTGAAACGATAAATTGTCAGCAAATAAAATAATTACAGCAATTAAGTTTATTTCATTTTATACAACTTAAATGCACTGCTTAATTAATCCTATGAACAATTCTTTCGCCAAACCAATTACACGTATGTAGCTTAAGACTATAATTCTTACATCAAACCTGCTTTTTCATTCATTGACATTTCTTTGTTCCCATCTTTTTTTTTTTTTTTTTTTTGTATTACTGCAAGAGCTGGATGTTTTGTAGTAAAATTATTCGCATTGCCGTAAATCTATCGAGCCGTTCATCCACAGCGTTTGTTATCCTCAATTTTAATTGAAAGGACAGCTTGAGCTGTTTTTATTATTATTATTATTATTATAGGTCCAACTATGGAAATTCTTAACTCGCTTTTTTTTCTGATTGAATCACTCAAAAAGCAGTTTTTAACTTTAAATTGTTGAGACCATAACTTTTTTTTTCTCTAGGTTTACCATCCTTGAACAAATTTTAACGACTTGTTCTTCAGTATTGTAAGTGAAGAGGTTAAATTATAAGGTTCATCAACTTTTCTCTTTAGCATTTACCACTTCGGTTTCGACTTATGATTTCCAACTTAATAGTTGGAAATCATAAGGAGTCAAAGTTTATCTGCTTTGCTTTCCTCCCCCTCCCCCCCGCTCAATTGATGCAAGGTTCTTCAAACTTATAGAAAACACCTAAAATGTCTGACATTTGTACAAAATTTAATTACTAAATTATAGCTTTTTAAGTAATGTACAAAACATGTCTCAACTGCGTTCTGAATAAATAATAGAAAATAACAGAGAAAATACACACAGCTGATCACTGCAAACGTGTAAATGCTAACTTCCTTTCGAGGAACCGCTCCCCTAGCTCATATCAAAAATGCCCTTGGTTGAAAAGACCCGCTTCTAATCCTTTCTAGGACTCGAAGAAATTTGATATGAAGGCTTTTCAACTGAAGGTGGATTAGTCTGTCTCATAGAATGGTGTAGATTTTTTCATCCAGCAATACAGACCAACAGAAGACCATTCACACGCAGTTTACAGATATAATGCGTAGCATTAATTCCAAAACATCATCATCGCTTTTCTTGTGTTATTTAACCATCCATAAACCGAATGAAGCATATTGAGGGGACTATGGAAAACAACTTAAATTGTTTTTACTGAAATAACTGTCGTTACAACCTCCAAATATGTTGCTTTTACCATTTTACTTTTTATTTCAATGTTAAAGACACTTCTAATAATGGGCTTCTTGTTACTCTTGACGGTTTTCACCAAAAGTGGTGAAAACAGTCAATAATGACGTCAGGAAAACCATCTAGATTACACACCAACACACTCTTGTAGTCCCTTCGCGACACAATCAACCACAGGCACTGGAGGTTTTTTGATCCCAGCTCACAGAAACCGTCTTCTAGCCGAATTTTAGAGGAATAGATAAATAGCTTTCAGTCTTTAGGTTGTACTAAAATCCTTATTGTTCTCTCAATCCCCTTTTCGTCTTGGTACTCAGATGACTCCTACATATAAGATGCTATAATTTCTCTTTTTACAACTAGAAAATTTCACTTTTGGAGTCTAAATCCCGTAGTTCTGCTCGTGTTGTCTTGACACATTCTGATCAACATCAATATGTTGACCAATATGTGATCGGTTAACGATTCATTTTATCGGTAACATCAATTTTTCAGTTGCGGCGCTTTATATTATCATTGGGTTTGTCCGCGATCAATGGCGTGACTCTTGCGAGACACGACGTGCTTTTTTTTGTCTTTGGCCTTTGTTGCCGCCATCTTTGCTTCGCACTGTAGGTATACAGGGCGCTTCCACGAGGTTGATTTTTAATCGTGTAAATTTTGTTTTAATCGTGAGATTAAATAAATTAAAATCTTACTTTGTTATCCTGAAGTGCTCAGTGAAGAACTCCTTTCAAAGTCCTGCGTATTCCATTTATAAAATAGGGTCTTTCCACGGCAAGTCTTCAATTATTAAATTGAAGCTGCATGAGTTTTGTATTTTGAAAGCGAGTTATTTGGTTATCAAATCGTTTAGACGGAAGAAAAAGAAATTTTTAGATTTTTCCTGGTATCCCGTTAACTATGAAGGCCATTTTGATTTGGTGGATCCAGAGGATTTTAACATTAATCAAAGCTTATTTCAAGGTTGTACAATTTCTGGGATTATTTTTAGTTATTTTGATGTTCAAGGTGTGTAGTTTTTGACATCTTCTTTACATTTTTAGTCAAACTAGTTTTTTTTTTTTTTTCAATATGTGGGCCACCTGCTTTAGGTGTTGCGAGTGCTCTTTTCTCCATTTTTTACTCAACCCTGTAGGCTTTACGTTGAATCAACGAGTCTGTTTTTTTGTATTTATGAATATGTGTAGTGGATATGAATGCCACATAATCTTGATTGAACCGTTTCTTCTGTGAAAAATAAATCCCTCCCCCAGAAAGTTTGAAAAAAAATTAAACGGCTGCCTTTGAAGCCCAAAACAAGTTTTTGTGGAAAACGAAATAAAAAATTTGAAATTATGAAAAATACTCTTGATAGGTGGCTATAAAATAAAAAAAAATGCTCTCATTCTGCTATTCTCATTCTTTCAGCCTTTTTAAAGTGAAGAAACCGTAATTTTTTGTTGCATATTTAGTCTATCCACTTATCGAGACACTGTTAGGATTATGAATGGTGTATTTAACAACAGCAAATGGAACAGTAAGAATTGAATTAATGCTTATAAAAACCTTCTGTACAGCTACGAAAAGCGTAAAATATCTCATCGGAACTCGATTTAATTTGGATATTTAATTTCTTTTCACAATTTACTTCATTTCAATTTCAAGAGAATAGCATTTTGATAACTAAGGCGATAAAATAATATTCAAAATTTCGCACTTTAGGGATAACTCGTGCTCAGTATAAGTGCAGAAAGAACTTTTGTTAACTTGACTAACCCACAAAATGACTTTGGTTTATTCGCATACTGGTACTTTCTTGCATGTCACATGGTAAGAAGAACCAATGTGATTGGGGGGGGGGGGGGGACTGTTAAACAGTTGGTCACACAGGCAAGGTTTGGCTATTGAATTGTTATTGCTAACCATGATCGTTTCTGTTCTAGCAACATTGCTGGTATAAAATTCTTTTAGTATCCATTTTGAACATGAAAGAAAAGCGGAGAAAACTGGTAGTACAAAAGTGTATCAGCTCTGCATCACTCGAGAATCCGAGGTTATTTCACCACGAATGATTCTGCTGTTTTTATGACTTATTGTAGAAACTATAGAATTAAAATTGATAACAGGATAATATCTTTCAAAAAACTTAAGTAGTAAGTATCAGGTTTTTTTTTGTTACTTAGCTAAATAAAATTGGTTAAAACAGAACAAATTTTCATAAGCATTTCAAACTGCGCTGCTGCGCGTGTTTGCCAACCCTAGCGGTTATGAAATTACATTGTCCGCATAGCTTAAGTTACTGGTATAAAAGTAAAGTGTAGTTTTTAAATATTTATTCTACTTTTATTTTAATACTAATGACATGTAAAAACTCGTAACGTGTAACTTGCTTACATTGCTCAGGAGGTCTTTAATCATTGATAAGCGACTGTAATAAATACGCTGAAAGATGCAACCATTGCGGTTTTTTTCATTTTCAAAAAAAAAAAAAAAAAAAAGAGGAGACGGATTAAAATAACAGACTAATTTTGTATTATTATAGTCAAGCGTATCTCTTATATTTTCAATGTTTATTTCGTCTTCCCCATAACTTTTTTTGGAGCTTCCATCTCAGTTTTTTTTTTTTTTTTTGTTTGCATTTATTGAGGCATTTTTTTTCATACTTCAATCAAGGTGATTTGGGGGTATTCATATTCTACGTGTGTAAAACACATCCACACAAATCAGAATTGGGGATGCAACCTAAAGGGTATAGCACAAAATGGGGGAAAAGCGTGTAATATATAAACAAGTATCTTCTGCTTTGAAAACAATTTAGTCGAAAATGTAAATCAATTCGAAAAGTACACACCTTGAGCATTACAATGACAGTAAAAAAAAAAAATCAGAAATTTGACAATCTGGAAATAGCAATATAAACAGATGTTGGTATTTCCCCATTTGTTCACCAAAATATCATTCAGTTCCTGTAGTAAAGATACTCCAACTTTCATAGCTGAACACTGCGATTGGCTACTCTTTGGATTGTTATTTCCGTGGAGCATGTCGCTAAAGTCTTTGCAGTATGATAGTCGATGTTCAACAGGATCATTACCAAACTATTTTGTGGTCATTATACGTTCAGTGTTAACTTTCCCAAGAATTATTATGATTATTATTGTACAGGCATCTCCATGGAGTCCAACGACTCATCGCGGGAGACCCACTCTATTCACACAATCTATCATACTTCTCCTTGAACCCATTAACATACAAAGCACTCACAACTGACTCTGGCAACCCATTCCACTCATTATAACTCTCCAAGCAAAAAATCTAGTCTTCACATCCCTACTAACTACACTTTTATTCAACTTCCAGGGATGATCCCTTGTTCCGGTCCCTCTAGCCAAGTGCTGAAACGTTTCCGCTGCATCAATCCTATAAAATCCTTTAAGCAACTTAAATGTGTCTATCGTATCCCCTTTTTTTCTTCTATCAACCAACTTCTGCAATCCACACAGACCCTCAATCTATCCTCATAGGAAACACTCCACAGGCCACTCACCATCTTGGTCACTCGCCTCTGAATTCTCTCCACCGATTCTTCATCTCCAAGAAAACCAGGGGACCAGACTTGAGCACAGTAATCCAGATGTCAGGCGTACCAAGACCTTATAAAGAGAAATAACTTCCTTCTCTCTACATGTTAATGTGTTCTTCAATAGCCAACTAATCTTATGGGCTATCTTACCAACCTTAGCGATATATCCTCTAAACTTTAACTGTCCTTTATGTCAGAGATGGATATGACCAGTGTCATATCCATCTCCATTTGTTCTAATTTGCGTAACAGAGTTCCATGAGGTATTCTGTTAAATGCCTTTGAAATTCAACAGAATAATCGTGGAGTCATTTCCTTTATCCAACTCAGCTGTTACTCTGTTAAAAAAAAGTTAGTAAATTATTAAGGCATGACCGGCCCTTCACAAAGCTATGTATGACCCTCATATAGTATCATATGTTTATCTACCCATTCTTGAATTCTCTTTTTTTTTTTTTTGACCAATTTTTCTAGTACTTTTACTAGAACGATGCCAGAGAGTTAGTTCTGAGGTGCTTCTTTTGATCCAAACTCAAAAGATGAATCCATAAAACTACCACACTTAACACATGCGAAAAATGCAATAGAAATTCCGGTAAGTGTTCTCTACATCAGATCTTGTGGAATTCAGTATACGCTACTCTACAGAATAGACTCTGAACTGATTCGAGAGAAGCCACTTGTGGTCTGCCTAAGGGGAATCTTATTACTATTACTTTTTTGTGTTTCGATGTGAGCAGAAGTTGATCTCCTAGGTTATTTTACGGCATATTCGCACAAACTAATATGGCAGCTAGTAATACCACTTCAGTATTGGCTGAATTCCAAACAACTGATTTCCAGTATTGTACACAAACTAGTCATTCAGTTCATCAATGACCTTTATACTCTGTGCAGTATTGAATTTTTTTTTTTTTTTTTTTTACAACGTATCTGTATAACACTGTATTCTTATTCACTACCTATAATATGATCAGTCTAGTTGGACAAGGGGATAACGTCTCTTCTCCATCCAACAGCATGTTGCAGAATTTTTGCGAATACAGTATTGTTATTGCTGTAGATCATTTTCATCTTCAGATATGAAACCACTACCTTGCTTATTGTTGATTCCTCAAACGTGTGTTTGGAGGGGGGGGGGGGTCTCTAGAGCAGGTAGTCCATGTCTGAATCCCAGATTATCAGACATTAGCCGCTGTGCCTATATATTTTTTATTCATATATTTTTCGGTATTTTTATTTACAGTTCAGAAACCCTGCTCTAGACCAAATATTGAACCCTTTTTTTTTTTCTCAAGTGACTTCAGGCCTCGGGAAGTGAGCTCACACCGAGCGATGAAATTCATCTCCCACCTAAAGACAATTACAAACATCCATGACGGCGGTATTTGAACACGCAGCTTGCAAAGCAGTTTTACTAATGTAATGTTTCTCAAAGTGTGGTACGCGTACCCCTGAGGGTACGCGAAAGGTCTTCAGGGGGTACGTGGCAATTTTCGGCTATGCATCATTAACGCATGCAATCATATTTCTCAACAAATAGTGCAATTAGAGACAACCGGGATAAAAACGGCACTAACTAATGAATCACATCTCCCCTCCAACAGAAACTGCTGTATAGACTCAAGCAAAACCATATCTTGCCGGTGCAACATATGGTTTTGCTTGACACCACCCCGTCGTGAACGCGTTTAACGCGTTCTAAGAAATATATAGTGAATGCGATTCAGATATTATGGAATTCGGTTGAACAGAATTAGCATTTCAACTCAACAGTTGAAATGCTAATTTGTCTTTGGTTCGAGCGATCTTTTGTTAATACCGAACAAATCATATGCACCTCTTCATAGCTGCTCTAATCTCAAGTCTTGTAAATTACTGGTAATTTTTGCTTGAAATAATGGGAAATAAGATGAAGCTATTTGGGTAGATGACTTTGACGATGCACACAAGGAAACTGTTCTCGATGCCTAAAGTAGCGATAGCGAATCGGAGCTTCTTGGTAAAGTCACACCATTTGCAATTTTTTTTCTGAAAACTTTAATTTCCGAAAATTCCCGCATCTATTTCGCACCACGATTTTTTATCTTTAATTTTGGGGAAAAAAGTGCGAGTTATATTCGAGTAAATACGGTAATTTTTTTAGCTTTCACATTCTTAAGTATGGATCATTTGTTAAAGATTTAATTTATAAAACCCCTAAAAGAGAGCAATATAGCAAATACAAGTAGCTTTAAGCAACAAGTCGATATTGCATCTGGATCAAATGAAATTGATAAGAGTGTGTCGTCTGACATCTCTAGAGAACCAACTAGGAAGAAGAAGAAAAATCTTCTTATGATATGAATTACTTGAAATGTGGATTTTCATGGACGGGAAATGAAGAGGAACCTATTCCAAATTTTGTTCTATTAAAAATAAATCATATTTTTTGTTTACAAATCAAATAAAATAGACATTTACAATGAAATATATTTTATTTATTTATTATTTGATAAGGGGGCACTTGGTAATAATAAAAATTTAAGAAGGGGTATGCGGATATCTGAAGTTTGAGAAACACTGCACTAATGAAACAGCTTACTCTGCAGTGTTGTTTATTCATGTGCTGGTTGGTAGTTAACTGGAGTGAGACGAGTTTCTTTAAATGGGGAGTGTCTTCTGACTGGTTTGCAAGTTCTGAAAGATAATAATAATTTTTTTTTTTTATTGTTCTTTCAAATATTTACATATGTACAATGATCATCTATTTAGTATATTATTTTACAAGGTTCAGCACTTTGTGCTACACATAATGAGATTTAAATATTAATGATGATAACAGTTTTTTTTATATATAACAATCATTATAATAAATTACAATTATATTGTTCAGAGTTACATAAGTTGTATAATTTTTCATGTTGTAGTTTACTATTTTTTTTTTTATTTTCAAGTTTGAAAAGGTGTGATTATATAACAGTATTTACACATATGCAATCTAAATATTATATTTCCTTATTCTCACAAACATACAGTGTAAATTCATGATTTACATTTAAAAGAATTTTTTTTTACATTGCATACATTTGTTACAGTTATTATATACATTACATACATTTGTTTACATGTGATATTTACATTACGTACATTGGTTTACATATAATACATACATTACATACATTGGTTTTCATGTGATACGTACATTACATGCATTTGGTTACATATGATACATCTTGGATGAGAACTAATTTCTTTGCTTTCATCCTCGAAGTTTATACGTAAGCTTATCTGAGGATGACACCAGTTGGTTATTATGTATTGTTTTTTTTTTTGCTGTGTTGGGAAGCTACGAAATCTATGATTGAGAAATTCGCGCGCGCGCGCGCACACACACACACACACACACACACACACACACACACACACACACACACACACACACACACACACACACACACACACACACACACACACACACACACACACACACACACACACACACACACAAATAACTTGGAATGTATTGATGCGTCATTGAACTGGAAGCCTGAACGAATATACTGTATTGTGTTTCATTAAGTTTGTATGGTATTTTGGGTGCGTGTATAGTATGTCCTTAGAGCTCTTTTCAGGCTATTGTAGTTTGTAAGGTTTCTGTATTCAAAAGGTAATTTGTTTATCATGTCTGGGATGTAGAAGTTTCGCGTGGCCTTTCCGTAGTAATTATTGTATTTATATGTGATATAATTAGTAGTCTGAGGTCTTGTTATACGGTATGTATTTCTAACTGTCCTATAGTTGGACACTCACACACACACACACACACACACAAATAACTTGGAATGTATTGATGCGTCATTGAACTGGAAGCCTGAACGAATATACTGTATTGTGTTTCATTAAGTTTGTATGGTATTTTGGGTGCGTGTATAGTATGTCCTTAGAGCTCTTTTCAGGCTATTGTAGTTTGTAAGGTTTCTGTATTCAAAAGGTAATTTGTTTATCATGTCTGGGATGTAGAAGTTTCGCGTGGCCTTTCCGTAGTAATTATTGTATTTATATGTGATATAATTAGTAGTCTGAGGTCTTGTTATACGGTATGTATTTCTAACTGTCCTATAGTTGGCATCGAAATAATGTTTTAGCAAGGCTGCATAGTGACATAAATGTTTTGCTGTCAGTATTTTGTGTTCTGCCATTGCAATGTTTATAAGGTCGTGATTTTCTCTTTGTTCCCAAAAGATCAGTTTTGTCATTTTGTACTGTAGCGATATTAATCTATTTAATTTGTAGGGTGCACAGAAAGCATACGTTGTTATAGCGTATCTTAGTATATTTTGGCATTGTGCTTTGTATATTAGTGTTTTTAGGCGTATGGGAACTATGTCTTTTAACCTGTATAGTTTGCCACTTATTGTTCGGAGTTTGTTGTGTAGATGGTTTATGTGGCTATTCCAGTTCATATCTGCATCGAAGTAAATTCCAAGGTATCGTATTATTTCAACCTGAGTGATTGTAGTGGTTTTGCTGTTCTGTGTGTTTTTTATGTTGGAAAGTGGATGTTGGATGGTTATATATTTGTTATCAACTGGTCGAGTCAGTAGATTTCTGAATATCATTAATTTTGTCTTTTCTAGGTTTAGGTGTATGGAGTTTTTCGTGAGCCAGTCTATGATCAGATTTATATCATGTTGCATATTTGTTTGGGCTATGCTTGCGTTATTATGGATGGATATTATTGCTGTATCGTCTGCGTATTGGAATATCTTACCTTTGAGTGGTAACTGATTAATATCGTGCGTGTAAATGTTGAATAGAGTTGGGGAGAGTACATAATATATAACAATATTATTATATATTAGTACATAGAGAGTACATATAATAATAATAATAAAACTCTCTTACTTTGAGCCTAGTCACCTGCGGTGCCTTTTTATTCCCCAGAGGGAGTATACTTGCTCCTTTAGACTTAACTTACTTTTCAAAAATAGGTATACAGTTAGTTACCATTCCTCAGCACTTCTTCGATAGTGCGCTCAAGCTGTCGATCAATGAACCAACACTTTTAGGGCCATGAGATGGCTGTAGATAACTGCCACCACCTCATGACTCTAACAGTATTATTATTTGTAATAGTCAAGTTCTACCGTATTGATGTTTCTGATATTCTAGGTTAAAAACCGGAGTTTTCAGGAGAAACACCTGCCCGTGACGGAGTCGACTAGAATTGAACATATAACTGTTCAATAATAATTGAACGGACTTGTTTCAGGCTGCTTTAGCACTATGGAAGCAAACACCATTTTCACACTACTACTACATAGGCATCACTTTAGGTTGAATCAGGTAGTCTCATCCTGTTACAGTACCAGAGGAGCAGATTTGAATATATCAAGTATTGTTAGAGAAGGACCTGGTGGAGTTCCAGGAGATTTCACCATCCGAATGCTATATCACTGTGCTCTTGTTTTGTGCCATTTCAAACAGGTTGAATCGTCCATCCAACGGGATCTAGTCTTGTAAAAGGATAAGACTGAGGTTGATACAGCACGCAAGAAATGAACTAAGGAATATCATGTACAGGTACTAACAACGAACTCTAAAGGGATGATTACCATCTTTTGAAGATGCACAAGGAGAGCAAAACGTAAAATTGAAACTTCATATGTGTAATAGGATTTCTCAAAGCATAAGCTCTTAATACGCATAAAGCTGCGGAGTACTGATTTTACTGATAGTCTACACTCCCTTCATAACACCAATGAACGTTAATTACTTGGAGTTATGCTTTTCCCTCCTTTTAGAAAATAGAAACAGAAATGATACCATTGGCCAAAGTGCTGAACATTCCAATCACGTTAGTATTTTTACATTTTCGATACTTAATTGTATCTATTTTCTGTTCTTTGAATTAGGCCTTCCATATCCAAAAATAATTCACTTAAGGTATATAAAAAAATTAAGTACCCTGATTTGATGAAAGACTAGAATTAGCTCGATCAACCGGTAGTCCATCTCCGAATCTCCTAGAACATCTTTGGAACAAACTAGAATACTGAATCACTGCAAGACCGATAAATTCCACCGACGGTGAATGAAGTAAGAACGTCACGAACTTCTTGTTAATCGAAAATGTAGGTAGATAGGTTTCTCTTGAACTCCACGCTAGGCTTAGACTGTTTGAATTACCGCCGAAGCAACTAAAACTGAGGCACGATTTGCTTGTTAATTGTATTCTTCTGGCTAATTGGTCTGTTTTAAGGAATGAAAAATACAAATATCCAGAAAGAAAACCCTGATACCTCCACATGAAACCAGATAAGTCATCAGTTAAATAGCTCTTATAAAGATAATACCCGATCTAGACGGATTCGAATCCGGTTCTTTCCAACCAGAGGACGCCATGTTAGGCATTTCAGCTTCCAAAAGTTATACATTAGTCTTGACTTTTTTGATTATTCCGATTTCGTCTATATTCCAACGATCGACTGTGAAAAGGTCTCAACATAACCTCCAGGAGTTCTCATTCACTTCAAAAATTGATTTTAGGCTGGTTTGAACTCCCGCGCGCATGACGTTTCATTCTTGATCCATCGATCCTTAACATCCACATCCATTGATACTGATCCTAGCACGAGCGGGTACTAGGATACCTCGTATTAGCGGGTACTGATAAGTCATAAATGAAATTCATCTCCTTTGGGCAGGAGATGAATTTCATTGTCTTGTGTAAGACCACCTCCCCGCTTACTGTAGGCCTGAAGTGGCCTCAAAAGTTTCCAAGTTCGATCTGTAAAACTGGTTTCCAATTATATTAGAAAAATATATAAAATAAAAAATATAGCTAAAATCCTTATCCCACCCACGTCCTTATATACTAAGGTTTATAATCCTTCATGGGTGGGGCGGGGGATCACATTAAAAAAAGTTTGATTCAGACTGAGTGAAATAACGTCGATAACAAGAACAACCGTGCATGGAGGCTAACGGTGGCGCCTTACGCAGTGATCTGGATTTAAGGGGCGAATGCTGGTCTTGAAATTCACATTTGCTCCTGTTATCATTCATGGAGTGAGAGGTGTGATTGAAGTCTGATTAGCGGAATAATGAATTAATGACCATTTAAAACTATATATGTAGAAATTTATGTACATATAATCATACAAATACAACATTTATTTTACAAATGATATTCTTTCTTTTTCAGTTTAGCTACTTGAATACAAATTCTACCCTACGGTTCTTCTTTATGAACTGGTCAATAACATCGTCATAAAAAGTTGGTTATGACTTAGTTTTCCCAATCAACATGCACACTTGTAAAGGCTGGCTAAAGCTACGTTGACTGCGTATGGCCTGTGTTCAAGCAACAGAGTGAGACGACATGAAATGCCTATGCGCGCGCATGAAATCACAGTGCTACTGCAAGGACCTGGAAGCTCCTACAACCGAACAAGCCAAGGTAGCTTTGACTAGACGAGCAAGCATCGGCCTTCGATACACAACGCAAAGCTTAATTATTGCCGCGCAAGCTTAAGACGTCTTCTGTCTACAAAAATAAAAGCCTAAATGGAATGCTTATAAATGCATGCATTTATTAACAAATAAATATTACTTTCTCAATTAATGAGCTTGCGTAGCAAGCATGGAGAATTCGCCCCTGCTGGATTTCTACTAACGGGAAGATTGGGTGCTGCGCCTGAGAACAGTGTTCGGTTTAGATTGGGATTTATGTAGTAGTCTAGCATTCATCCACTTGATTAAATGGCCTTCATCCTAGCCCGCTTTAAGGTTGTTTATACATAATATATTTTTACTATCTTCTTTACTGACCAAGGTGATCTGTCCGAAATAATGGCCTCCACATTGACAAGGGATACTGTGGACACCTGGGAGGATCCGTTCTGTCTGTCCTTATTTCAGATGAATCATCTTGGTCAGAAGAAAATAGAGCGTAAAAAATGCATTCATTACTGGTAACCTAAAATCTGACTGGTACAACGTGCCTTTTGATGAAGACCGTTCCTTGAGGTGAAAAAAGTCAGGCTACTACACAAATCCCAATTTAAATTGCAGACTTCTTGGAAGCGGCTCACTCTCGTCCTCCATGCTACTATTCTTGATCTGGAGGTCATTTCAGTCATTATTTATCATTATACAATCATTTCAGCCGATTAATAATTTAGTAAATACACTGTAATTCATTTTCATTCCAGTTCCATGCAGTTTTTTGTTCCAGAATGTTATATGAATCAATGCAACAGCTGGAAATTAGAATATATGGGAAAGCAAATTTCCTGTCTAAACTTCGATGATAAAACAATTCTAATCTTTATTTATTTATTTTAATGGGGAATCCATCCACAAGAGGTTAGTTAAGTCAACCTGTAGTACACTAATATCATGGATGGACAAGAAGGAACCTCTTCACATTTACCTTGAAGAGCTGTGGATTGTATTCCTTGGGAAATACATAAGATGGCTTACGGTTCTAGATGGAGCAGTGGAAGGGATGAACGAAGAGGATAAATTTGTACTGTGAGGAAATGTTGATTATCTGCGTTTGAGCGGATTTGACAAAGTGGGGCATGCTATTGATGCTCATTCTGATGAACAGTGGTTGTAGAAGGTGCAAGCTGCAGAAACAATGTGTGAAAGTGAAATGTATTATTGAGAAGTCATTAATCAAACTGGGAGTTCTTAGGGGGAACTAGACAGGAGTGCAATATTCAATAGTTGGACGGCTTTGATATTATATAAAGTTAGAAGGTACTTCGAGTTAACGTTTCGAGCGAAAAAAAAACATTTTTTATTTTATTTTATTATTTTTTTTTTGGAAGTAGAGGAGGCAATATTTGTAATATGTTTGTGCTAAGAGAGGATTTGAGGCTGGAAGAGAAGTGTTTTTTTGTGTGGAAATAAATCGTTTTGTTAGCATGGAAATTGAAAAGATTATCTAATCTCTGCTGATGAATGAATATTTTAGATATCTATATTTAAAGTAGTAGTGGTTAAGGCTCTGGAGATTAATTTCTTCATTACCAAATTTGTCAAATGAAAAGGAGGAATGCAGTATGCTGACGTCAGGCAAAACTATATATTGGGTCTTCCGAAGTAAATCATTTATATTATATATAGAAGAAATGAAGCGGGTGAGAGAATGGAGCCTTGTGGGACCTCTGCATTGGTTATATATTTGGAAGGTGGATGATTCCCTATCATCACAAGAAGCGAGCGACCAGTCAGAAAGCTGGCATTCCAATAGCAGAAATCAAATGATGGAACTTTACTTGTTAAGGCCTTTGTGCCAGACCCGGTCAAAAGCGTTGGAGATATGGTACTGGAGCCTGGCAAATACTGTTTATAATATTTATAAATTAAATCTCAAGTGTTCATTTGAATAAAGAATTTTGCATTAAACGAATCCACAATAATTGATATATTTTCGATGGAAATATCAAACTAGAATCCCATCACAAAAAAAAAAAAAAAAAAAAAAAAAAAAAACACTGTATTAGAATGTTGGTTCTAAAACATGAATATTCCGAAAGTTTCTTTTTTAGTATGTGCATTTTGCACATATTAAACACAACATTATTTACAATTACACCTTGTTTCTAAATTTACAAACACAAAATGTTTACGAAGTTTTCATTGTCTTATTTGACTATCGAGTTACTCGTTTTTGTAAGAATAATTCTAAATACCATATCATTTAAATTAATGCTTTGATTTCTCTTCGAAGAAAAATCGTGCTGCCAGTACTGTATTTCCGTTTATTTCGAATTGGGTTTTGTGTGAATTTAAAATAGTTTCAAAATATTGTGAAATCTGTAACTTTAGTTGTTTACATTTTGTTTTGTTAAAGTGCAAAGCAACTCATTGTCGACATTGAATGGCTTTCGACAGCCTTTTTTAAATTTATAACCAGATGAGTTGACAACCGGATTAAATGAAGAAAATTGTTCTTTATTTAATATTTATTTGTATGAAATGTTTAGTTTAGCAATTTATACAGATACAAGCAGTATGTTTTGTATTTTAAACAAATTCTTTTCCTACTTAAAACTCATTTTCACTTCAACAGATGGCGCTACTACTTGAACTCGCTCTTTGATGTTATCCGGTGACAAGTTGAAGTGTATTTCGAAATCGTAATGATCTTCTGGAAGTTCTCAGCAGGACCGGCACTTGCACAGGTGGGAGAGTGTGTATTGCATTACAATAGGCCTATAGGCAAAGCGGTATGTTTTTAGGATAAGAGAGAAAAAATATCTCTAAACGAGGGTGATCAACTTAACAACTGTGGAATTTTGCGTGTCACCTTGGAGTCCCTTTTTTAAAAATATCTGTCATAGCCACAAAAACAGGTTTAAGGAGAAAACTGTTACAAACAGGTTATTGATCTTTTGTCAAATCTGAGTGGTTCTTTTCTACTGTTAGGATAATTTTCGTTGCACACGAAAGTATTGCACAGTCATGCCAGATCTTAGGTCATAGATGAGCTTTGTCGACCGGTGAGAGATATTCACCGGTGAGTATAACCGGTGGTATAACCTACACACAGTAATAATGTGCAATAGCTTACAACTTTTCATAGTAGGATTGATTCGCATAAAACGGTAGGGAAAAAGATCACTCCTTGAATATTAACCATAACTTAAAAAATCAAGACCAGCAATAACGGGACTGCTAGCATTGAAAAACCTTTAAGATGTTTTTTTGATAAGGCAGCGCGCAGCCGCGTTTATACTTTACTGGTTGTGAACACTTGGGAGAGGTGTATATATTTTCGAATAATCGCGAAATATATTTATAGATCTCCCTAGTTATTTTTCTCGTGTGCGTATTGTTTATTTATGTTATTGGAATAACAAATAGGAAGTGTCTAGGGTGAGTAATTATCACATATGGCTAAAAATTGTTATCCACCCCCCAAAGAAGAGCGTTTATGAAAGAGCAGGATTAATTGATGTTGAATTATGTTTGCATAGAGAGTAGCCATTATGTTTTGGTAGGTAGTCGACTACTACAAGTTACTCACCAAGATATCCTGACATACTCCTCGTTTTAAATTCTACAGTATGTTGACGCAATCCTTTCAGAGTAAAAGAGATGGAGACCATTTTCCAGCATGAAAATCAAAGTATATATACTATCATGGGTGAATGACTACTCGGAGCAATATGCCTTGACCTTTCTTTATTATTAAAAAATAAAAATAAAATAAAAATAAAAAAACAGTTAACAAGATATTTATTAACGTTCTGGCCCTTAATCAGATAAGTTGAAGTTCATTTCCGACATTTTGCAGTCGATCATGCGAATTGAACCTCTGTGTGTGTAGTGCCATCTAGTAGTCTGTTAAATCCTTAATTCTTTCAAATTAGTTTAATTATAGACAAGTCTGGTTTAAATTTCTAGTCTCATTCGAAGGCTGCTCGTTATGGAGTAGCAACTTTGTGTATACAGAAAGCTTGTTTAATAGGACAGTCTGTGCCGATGATACAGCTGAAGATTTAAGGTAATCATAAGTGCAATGAACTGTTGCAGAATATTAGCCTAAAAATGCGCTTTTGCAGTTGGCGGTGACATTTCATCAGATATTTAAGGTTAGTACAAGCACATATTTAAAATCATAATATTTCACATAATATTTGTTTTTGTTACTTGATCCGGAAACCCTACTCTTTAAACTATACACCTTTTTAAGCCACTTCAGGACTACAATAAGTAGGGTGGTGGTCTCACATCGGGCGATAAAATTCATCCACTACTTATTTACGCAATAAGTGTTTAGCAAAATTGAATTATGTTGCGGGTTTCATCTAGTGATCAGTGCTCTCAAAAAACAGTCTTGAGTCTGGATACTTTCGATAATGTTCCGAAGTCTAAATCACTTCCCATTCTTGGGCTGACTCACTTCCTGCTCATCCTGACATAAACATCATATCAATAACCTCCTTTTAGCCTTCGGAAAACCGTGTTCTTTTTCGATATTCTTTCCTGTTCATCTAACATGTTATAAATCCCAAATCTGACCAACCTTATTAAGACTCGCACTTGATGTGGTGGTGTACCCAAAATATCCCTATAAATTCTTGGTTGTATACAAAAGCAGGTACTACACCTAATAGATGACCTGACCCTTTCGGCAGTGCTTGGGAAATGGTCAAACTATGTCTGACTGCATCAGTAGTTATATTATTATTTCGTGACATCTCCAGGGACTCCAAGGACTTATCGAGGGAGGGCTCTCTACAAATCTGTCTCAACCACTCAATCCACGAGCTGCAACTACCATCATCTACACAATGCCATCTAACGCCCACCACCAGTAGTATTTTCACAAACAATCACAAACATCCATGCCCACAGCGGGATTCGAGCCTGCCGCCTTTTGGCTGGAGAGCGGATACGCTAACCACTCGGCCAACCAGGCTCTCTTGATGAATAAATTATAGATGAATAAATCATTGAATTTCAATGAATGAATAATAATTTAAATCAACAGCTGCGTAAAAGAATAAATTGTGATCCGAAATGAGGAAAACAGGTGGTCACAGGCCCAAAAACAATATTAAAAGCAGATAGGAAAGTGACAGTAATGAAAAAGAAGGCAATATCTGGATGGAAAAAAATAAATAAAGAAAGAAAAGTAGTTAGCTTCACAGGCAAAAGGAAATATGAGGGAATTTTTTTTTTTTTTTTTTGAAATGTTGAAAGTAAAAGAAAGTGACTTTGAAATATAATGTTAGTTAAAATGCGGAAGATAGGAGAGTGCTTTCGAAATAGCTGACTTAATTGATCGCTTTAGTAAATTATGCATTTCGGGCAGACTCGTTAGCTCAGGATGTTGAAGTAGAAGAATGAAAGGATAGACGTAGATGAGTTGGAGGTATTAAAGCTGTTGCAAGAACTGGATTCGAACATAGCTGTGGGATTTAATAGATGCCTGCCGGAGTGCTGAAAGATTGTGCAATAGAATTAGCCATGCCTCTGACGTGGCTAAACAACACAATTCCCAATAAGTGGAAAGAAATCGAGAGAATTCCATTATATAAGGGTTGGAGGTAGGACAGAAATGCAACCAATTTATAGACCAAGTATCTCTGGAATGGTCATTAAAATGCTGGAGAGGCTGATTAGGATCTACGGCAATAGGTGGGTAGCCAGTATGATGATACTCTGTAAAGCCATGCTGTCTTAAATTCCTTTAAGACAGCATGGCTTTCTTAAAGGAATTTTGCCAAAGCATTTGAGAAGATTCCACATAGGAGTGCGGTATGATATTCGAATTAAAAGCTAGATATTAAAAATATATTTGTCTTTTGACGTGAATAGGAGAGAGGCTAAGTATTAGAATAATGTGTGGAAATAAAAGGTAAGCAGTGTAATAACACTCGGTTCTGAACTTGGGCCATTTTATTTTGACTTGTATATTAATGATACTAATGTTGGTATGGATGGTAATATACAATTATTTGCAGATGATGCAAAGTTAGAAAAGGTTTAAAGAACATTTCTGATGCAAAATCCTTGTAGCGTGATCTGAACAAAGTGGATGTCAGGGCAAATGACAGTGAATGTCAGGAGGGCAATCTTGCTAAGTGCAAACGTTATGCATTCTGGATTGAGGATATTACAGGTAGTTTTTATTAATTGTAATTTCCTACAAGTGGTCAGTGACTCTAGAGATTTAGGAATGATGAGAGCTTGTGTGTTAGTCTCGGAGCCACATTACCAAGGTGGTGTCATCACATTGGACAACTGGAATGTTGAAGATCCTGACTTGTAGGAGAAAGGAAGTTATTCCCACTGCAAAAATTATTGACATCTCCACTATTGTTGAAATATGGTTACCTGGGTTCAGAAGAGATGAAACAATTCAGAATATCCGTTGGCGAGTAACTGAGATAATATCGGACCTATGGAATTGCGTATATGAGAATATTGAAGAACTTCCTAATTTGAGTATTATCAAACGGAAAAGTGGAGACATGAAAGAAACTGATAAGAGTGTCTGTATGAGAAAAACTGATAAAAGTATTTGGACACCTAGTTATGGTCAAAGAATGCGTTTTAATTACATTTCCAGTACCGAGTGGGACCACCTTTTGCCTGAATGACAGCAACTATCCTTTGGGACATGATTTCAACCAATTTCTGATACGTCGCAACAGAAATATTCTTCCATTCCTCGCGCAAAGCTACCCCATTGTTTTGCCACCAGTGTGGTCTGGAGCGAATTCGGCGTTCTAATTCGTCCCAAAGGTGTACGATGTGGTTGAGGTCTGGACTCTAAGCCAGCTAGTTCAACACCTCAACGTTGTTTTGTGGAAACCAGTCTCGGACACGTAGTGTAGTATGGCATTGTGCTGAAGTATTTCCACAGCGTCGGAAGCATGAAGTTGTCCAGGGTGTCCAGGTAGCTATCAGATGTCATGGTTTTGGAAACGTCCACGATTGGACTAAGTCCCATTCAACTGAAACGCCCCCCATACCATTACCAAGCTCCACCAAACTTGGCAGTTCGAATGATGCAGTCCTGCCGGAACCGTTCCCCAGATAATCTCCAGATCCTAGGTAATCTGCAGAAGGAAATATCTGGAAGCATGATTCGTCGCTTCACAGCACCCTTTTGAGAGATTCCAATTATCTACAATACAAGAATGGTGTGAAAGAAACCAGTCCAAACGTCGTTTGGTGTCGAGAAGGGGGGGGGGTTTGATATGTGGACTGATGTCCCTGCAGCATTTTACAGGTTGACTGCAGAGGTCACCTCTCTTCTTGGTAACTCAGTTCACAATCTTGTGCAAATCTCTCTCTGTCTCTCTGAAACCCCTTCAAAATCTTCCAGTCTATACACATGCATCACATTTAGTGAGTTTGTGTGAAGGCACCCATGGAGCGAGTAAGTGTGAAAATGACCAAGGAGAGGAATCTAGTCTCTTAAGCAAAAATATTGAATAAGATAGTCAATTCAGAAAGTAAAGTTGGGCGGGAGACTAAAGGGATGCTGCAGTTATGCCGGAAGTATCAGGGACAAGAGGGAGGCGTTTTTGGCATTGCTTAGTGCAACCTCGCTAGAAGTTATAGGCATTTGTGAGACTTGGCTAACAGCAGATGATGTAGTTACAGGGATTGAATGTGAAGAGTTTAGTATTTTCAGAGAAGATAGGATGGGGGAGGAGTACTGATAATCATAGCAGATGAATTGCAACCTATGCCTTGGCGGGATAGGCGCCCGAAGAAATCTGTTTCTGCCTTAAGTAATTATTTACTTAAGGGAGCATGTGATGGACTAGGGGTAGGAGAGGATTGGACCTCATAGGATCAGAAGATCTATTCATAACCAAGGTGATAACATTTACTCCAGTTGGTGAAAGTGGCCATGCAGTCTTGACTTGGGAGATTGTAAAACATGAGGAATATTCTATCACCACCCATGCACCGCTAACATCCTTACTCTGCAGAGTGAGGATGTTAGCAGTGCATGGGATATAGTTAATGGCCATCTAGAGGAAGCATTATTAAATGTATACCTAGGTTAAGGAGGGTTAATTGGGTAGGAGTTAGATGGATGAGTAATATCATTAAGCACGAGCTGCAGAAGGAGAAAATGCAGAGGAGGGTATATAAAGAGAAAGATGACCAGCAAACTCATGAACAGTACAAGGCTCAGGCAAGAAAGGCGACGAGCATGGCAAGAAAGTCAAAATCAGATTATCAGAAGAACCTAGCCAACAGGCCAAAGTAAGTGCATAGAGTTCTTTCGTTATGTGACAAGTAAGAGGAAGAATGGATAAAATAGTTCTGTTGCTGAGTGACCAGTTTTCAAGGATATATTATCCTGGTGAGGCTGTTGCTTTAATCTATGTGACAGACATTAATGTGCGAACAAGGGTGGATGAATTGGAGGTTCTTAGGATATTGCAGAATCTCAATGTAAGTACAGCTGCGGGATTAGATGGGATATCAGCTAGGGTTTTGCGAGAATATGCATGGGAACTAGCAATGCTAGGCTGTTTTAATTTAAGTCTCAGCTCTGGTAGAGTTTCAAGGGAGTGGAAAGAGGTCAGAATAATTCTATTGCATAAGGGAGGTTCTAAGACTACAGTAGCAAATTATAGACCAATCAGTATCTCAAGCCTGGTGGTAAAAGTACTAGAAAAATAGGTCAAAAAGAGAATTCAAGAATGGGTAGATAAAAATACGATACTGTATGTGAGTCACCATGACTTTGTAAAGGGTAGGTCATGCCTTAGTAATTTACTAACTTTTTATAATAGAGTAACAGCTGAGGTGGATGAAGAAAATGCCTACACGATGATTTTGCTGAATTTTGCAAAGGCATTTGACAGAATACCACATGGAACTCTGTTATGCAAATTTCAATAAATGGGATGGATATGACACTAGTTAAGTGTATAAGAGGGTAGCTGCTGGACAGATATCAAAAATTGGTATATGGAGGAGGCAGAATCGAGGCAAAACAGGTGACTAGTGGTGTGATAATTTGAACATAAATGATACAGGAAATAACCTTAAGGGAGATGTTCAGTTGTTTGCTGATGATCAAAATTAGGTAGAGTAATAGTTCATCAAGGCGATGTGGTGGGCTTGCAGGACGATTTAAATAGGCTGTATGGGAAAAGGTTAATGGGTATCAGTTTAATGTTGAGGAATGTAAAGTTGTGCATTTGGGGAAAAATTGATGGGACTGTACTCCAGGAAATAGATGAAGCTAGAGATTTAGGGATGGTGGTAGACAGAGTTAGTTTAAAGGACATCTTGCTAAAGTAGCCCATAAGATTTGTTAGCTATTGAAGAACACATTAACAAGTAGAGATAAGGAAGTTTTTATTCCTCTTTATAAGGCCTTGATACGACACATCTGGATTACTGTGCTCAAGTCTGGTCCCCTGGGTTTCTTTGGGATGAGGAAGCCATACACAAGGGATGAGGAAGCAGTAGAGAGGATTCAGAGGCAAGTGACCAAGATGGTGAGTGGACTGTGGAATGTTCCCTATAAGAGTAGATTGAAGGTGTGTGAATTGCAGAAGTTGGTTGATAGGAGAAAAAGAGTGGATACGACAGAAACATTTAAGTTGCTTAAAGGGTTTTATAGGATAGATGCAAGGGGGGGGGAATGTTTCGGCACATGGCTAGAGGGACCAGAACAAGGGGTCATCCCCAGAAGTTGAATAAAAGTGTGGTTAGCAGGGGTGTGAGGACTAGATTTTTTGCTTGGAGAGTGGTGAATGAGTGGAAATGGTTGCCAGAATCAGTCCTGAGTGCCTTGTTTGTTAATGAGTTCAAGTAGAGGTATGATAGAGTGGGTCTCCCGCTGTGAGTCCTCGGACACCATGGAGGTACCCGTATAATAATAATAATTTCTTCTAAGTATACTTAAAAAGTATACTTAGAATTATTAATAATATAATAATTATTATATTATTAATAAGGGTGCAGAACTGATATGTACTCAGGTTTGCATTAGCGTCCTTGACTTGATGCACCATCTTCCCCTACCCAAAAAAAGTGCATAAGTACAGACTAAAGGACAGCAATTTTTGTATCTCTCATTCACTAAAGGTTGTAAGCCGATAGTACATTAGTATTGCCAGTGGATTAAAACATTTTATTTTTTTTACATAAGCCAGAAACGCGGCTCTAGAGATAAAACAAGAACTTTTTCATTCCTCCAGTAAGCGTGGTGGTGGTGGCCCTCTCATACCATGCAATGAAATTCATCTCTTGGCAGGTGCCTAATGCACAGCCTAAAACCATTTGGTTATCCAGGCTGGCAAAGGACCAGGATAAGTTAGTTAGCTACACTAATTTGTCCAAGACTTAACCAGCTTCTTCTTGAATTTAAGGCATCTACCGCTTTACTTTCAGTGAGTTTAATCCGTGATTGACTACTCTTTTACTAAGAAATTAACTGAAACAGATGCTGTTGTACCATTCTCGAGAATGTAAAGATTCCAAGATTTAAAGATGTTCCTATAGTTGCTGTTTATTTCCTAAACAGTTCTGTAAACATCAGTCAAGTTCCTTCTGATTTGTTGTTTTAGGATGGTGACCTATGATTTTCGATATCTATATGAGTAAAGTATCTTTTTTGAGATAGGGTCTCCAAGCTTGTATATAACGTAAAAGTACTATTGTTTTATGTTGTTCTCAGCCATTTCCATCATTCATTTTTATTTTGAATTTTTTATGCGACTGAGTTCTGGCCATCTCTTTAATCTCGTTGTTTTATATATTAAGAATAATTAAGTTACACTGCAGAGTGGTAAAATTCCTGATTTCATGAAAGAACACTATTTGGCACTCTGACTACCCTGCACTGTTTTCAATTTATCCTAATAGTCAAAGTTATCTTGATTCAGCTTAAATGGGTAGTTTATTTTGATCATATTTATTCATTTATTATTTTTGATCAGTATTGCAAATAATAATTAAGAACAGCAGCTCCAACACCAATCCTTGTGTAATGCCATTAGATTTACATGCCATTTGATAATTAAAAAGCACACTTTCATCAACAGTTCTCATATTTTAAATGGTCCTACTGAGAACATACCAATAATAATGTACACACGCACTTCCGTAGTTCCAAGTCAATTCAGTGATTATCTGAGATTAAACTAAGTCATTAAGCTCACTGAATATAAAAAATTAAATTCATTTACAGAAGTGATTTGACAAATACGTAAATACAGAGAACAGGAATCACAAGTTGGTGGGATATTGGCAGACAATATCTTATCTGACTCTTCCCCCCCCCCCCCCCATCACCGCTGCATGTAGTGAGAGAACTGGAAGAAGCATACCTCAGCTATCTGAGGTTGCAAAAATGACACTAGAACTAATGCTGTATCTCTGAGTGAGTTTTTGTGGGCAGAAGAATGGTGCTATGGCCAAGTGCAACAAAGTGTAGTTTTCGAAATCTTGGAAGATAACGATGTTACGTTACATATTCATATTGGTGAAGATACGAGGGTGGTCTGAAAAGTTCTCGGCCTAACAATGAAAAAAAACGAATTTACAATTTCAAAATTATTTTTATTTTTCAACATAAGACTTATGACTAATACATTTATTTCAGCGATGATCCAGCGCAATTATCCCGTCCCTGTAGTGGTTCTCAGTAAGATCTGCAAAATACCCTCTACAGCTACAATCACCTCTTGATTCGAAGAAAAACGCTGACCAGCGAGGAAGAGTTTTACTTTTGGGAAGAGATAGAAGTCAGAGGGAGGCAAATCTGGGGAATAGGGTGGATATTCCAAAAATCCATAGGGCGGGTCCCTTAATTTTCCCATTGCCAAAACACCTTTGTGGGCAGGTGCACTGTCCTGATGAAAGATGATTTTTTTCTTCTGCAAACCGGGTCTTTTCTCACGAATTTTTTAGTCTAGTCTGGTTAAAAGATCGGAATAATATTCCCCGGTTATTGTTTTAGTCTTTTCAAGATAATTAATTAACAAAATGCCTTTAGCATCCCAAAACACCGATGCCACGACCTTTCCTGCTGATGGAACCGACTTTGTCTTCTTTGGCGCTGAACAACCGGCTTCTGTCCACTGTTTTCACTACTGTTTGGATTCTGGTGTATAATGATGAATCCAAGTCTCATCCATAGTAATAAATCGACTCACAAAATCAGTTTTATTCTTGTTAAAACGTTCCAAGCACTGTTCAGAGATTTTCATGCGAGTGCGTTTTTGATCCGCTGTGAGCAAGCGTGGCACCCATCTTCCGCAAAGCTTTTTCATTTGCAATTCTTCATGCAAAATATATCCTACACGTTCTTTTGAAATGTCTATAGTCTCAGTAATTTCACGTATTTTGATTCGCCGGGAATCCAATATGATTTCTGGTTTTGTTACACTTTTTGGACGTCCTTCACGTGGATCATCTTTAAGGCTGGTATACGGCCACGTTTAAATTCGACAGCCTATTTCTTAATTGTCGAAAACGAAGGAGAAGAGTGCTCATAAACTTTTATGAACTTCGAATGAATTTCTTTTGGCGTTAAACCTTCTTTTACAAAGAATTTTATAACCGCACGATACTCAAGTTTATCCATTTCAAGGGAAACAGACAACACTTTTGCTTCAGACAGCTGTATAAAACAAACTACTGATAGAATGACTTGCAATTTCACAGGGATACTCATGACAGATGTATCAACTTAGGAAAAAAAATCTTGCCGATAGTGTTGCCATCTATGGTCGAGACGGAGAACGTTTCAGACCACCCTCATATAATAGTGATCAATGGGAATTTTGGACTATTTTTCCTGTAGGTATATGAGGTTCTGGACTGTATTAGGGAGAACGTCAGTTGACCTCACCTGATGCTCCAGTTCATCCCACAATGTTCAATAGGTCGAAATCTAGGCTCTTTGGTGATGTTCATGTCCACAAACCAGGCAGTTACAGCAGCAACAACCTTATGACATTGTGCATTGTCTTGCTGCCAGAGACAATGGTCAGTTCCATAGAAACACAGTATTCCACAGTATTGTCCAGGATGTTCAGATACCTCTAGGAGTTCAGTATTCGTATCACTACAAACAAAAGTCTGAGGACAAACCAGGATCATTATGCCACCTCCAAATTTCATAGTTGAGTTATGCATTATGGCAAGAAACATTCACAGGGCATCTGCCACACCAGTCCATCTGCTCAGTAGAGAGTGTAGTGTGATTCGTTCCCTCATGACACAGCTTTTCAAGTTTCCACATCTCACTGTACATTCTCTTTTGCACTGCTGAAGACGACACTATACTAAACAGTCACATTTGGTGAGTGGTGGATCATCCACAGTGGGTAACACTTGCAGTTGACTCCCTACACTTCCAGCGCAGTATGGAATCTCTGATTGTTGACCTGGGATGGCCCAATTTGCTAAACGATGTTGCAGACCTATCTGCAACATTGTGATAAGATACCACTGTTGCAGATAGTCCTGCAACATTGGTATCTTATCACAATGGTTTTTTCAAACTCCATCAGTTCCCTTCTCAACCATTTCATTTGGGTACAGTTGCACTGACTTGGGAGCATCATATTCCTCCAATTTATACATGTACAAAAGGAAGAGAAAAATAGACTTCGGAAAAAGTTTAAAGACCTGAATTTTTTTAATGTTTGTTGATCCCCACGGTACTAACCGTGGTACATACTGACCTTTTGACTATTGGCTGGTCATTATGTACCACGGTTAGTACCATGGCTGGACAGTGTCCAGAAAGAAGAAAGTAGTTCACATTGATTGGAAGATCTTCATAATGTATTCCTTAAGCAGCAGTAGAAGGAATGAATGAGGAAGAGAATGTATTTTATTTCTTGGATTTAGAGTTGAACTGTGAGGGAATGTTGACTCTTGAAAGCATTTCAACATCTAGTGGGGAATTATTGATCTTTTTCATCAGAGGAACAAGGGAAATACTTACAGAAGATGGGTGCACTGTGGAATCTAATTTCTTGGATGAAAGTGAGTGGAATGAATTTGTTTGAGATAGGTCATTAATTAATTTGATAAGTCTTTCCTGTAATGAATTAAGTATTTTTAAGAGGCTCTTGGGAACATCAACTCAAATATGAGAACAGTGTTCTGTTGTTAGTTGAATTTGTGATTTGTAGAAAGGTAATAGATTGAGGTAAAGTGATGTCTTGAATGAAAGAGAAAACCCAATTTTTTGGATGCTAATGAGGAGACAATAATTGGAGTATGTTTATGCCGATGGACTTGATCTCAGTGTAGTTCCAAGAAGAGAATGTTCACTTTGATGAGATTTGTTTTTAAAAGTAAGACTGGAAAAAAGTTTATTTATAATAGGAAATATAGTAGAATTGTGATGCTCGAGAGATTGTGGTGATTTGTGTAGTGCCAGATTTGTCAAATGTGCTATCATTAGCAAAACTGTATTGGGGTGGTAGTCAACGGATCTATCAGTGATGTCAGTACATCACTGACACATAAAGGAAAGAGGATGGGTAAGGGAACAGAGCTTTTCAGAATTCCAGTATCTGCTGAGGAGTTAGAAGATTAAGGATGCATCCACCATCACACGTAGTGAGCATCAGGAAGGTAGCAGCCAAATTTCAGAACTCGAGACAAGCAAAATGATCTTTAAACCTTTTTGAAAGACGTCAAAAGCCTTGAAGATAGATAGCAAGTACGACCACTAATGATTTGCTAAACTTCTTTCCAGCATTCATCCAAAGATGGGTGATATAAGTGAGCAGATCTGTCTATCATCAGTGGTAGAAACCATACGTTCGGTCATTTAGTTGAAGACATTCAAGGTAACATAAAATTTGAGTGTTGATGGGTCTTTCCATTACTCTGAAGGAAAGTGAGGTGAGAGAAATTGGATGATGATTTAATGGTAAGGAATTCCAACCTTTAAGATATGGTTGTATGTATATAGGCTAATTACCAGAAAAAGTGACATAGAGCAGCAGGTAACTTCTGGAGCATATGTGTTAATGAGAACAATCATCATCAGTACCAGGAGACTTAACTATCTAACTGGGACAAGATTTTTCTGAAGATTTTTTTTTTTTTTTTTTTTGCAAAAGGTTAAAGGAAAAACATGTTTGTGAAATTTCCCTGCCTTCTTAAACTAAATCAGTTTTTATCAAGAAAACTAAATCAAGGATGGGGCATGATATCTGAATGCCATTTTAGAAAATATTAGCATATTTTGCCTCTCCCCCATCCCCCAAGGACTTAAATTCGTTGCCTACAAAAATTGTCATACACATTTTCATAACTATTTAACAGTATCATATGCCTCCACAATAGAGTTTGATAACATAACAATCATCCTCTGGTTGAAAACGACTTGGATTTGATTCTTGTCTTTGATATGCAGAACATTTTTTAAACAAACAGGCTTTTCAGATGAAGGTGAATCAGCTGGTTTCATACAAAGGTGGAATCATATTTCCTCTGAGATAGTTTATCATCCCTTTAAAAAAAAAATAAATAAATTGACAATATTTAACTTGAATTCAGTTGAAAACACAGTGTCATAGGAGACTTGAGTATAGGGTACTGGTTTAAAGATAATCTAACAGAAGGGAACTGGATCTAGAGGGTTGCTTAAGGTAGGACATAGAAGTGCAGGATAAAAAATATTGATCTAAGGGTTGATATTAGGAACTTGGATTAAGGACTTCTGCATTACTTCAACCTTGGTATCACTTCTAGGTCTGGCTCCCACTGAGACCTCAAAGGTTGAAACCAGTCTGGGTAGTGACCCATCCCATAATGCATAGCATTATACGTGTCTGTAAGGATATATATAGTGCTATGCAAATTAAAGATTATGTGCAATAATTTATTCATTATAAATACTCATGCACCAAGAGAAGACAAGGAAGATATGGAAAAATGGGATTTCTTCTGCATAATGCTGTATGATTCAGCACTGTCTAATGACATAAAATGATTATTGGGGATTTCAATGCCAAGGTTGGACAGGAAGATATTTATAAAAGAACAAGCTGTAAACAGTCTACATACACCAATGATAATGGAGAGAAACTGAGATTTTACTCTACATCTTTTCCTCATAAAGACATCCATAAAAGGGCAGCATGTATATTCCTAGATGATACGGTATTTAATCAAATTGATCATGTGCTTAAGATAAAAAAATCAGCATCAAGTATTAATGAATATAAGATCATATAGAGGACCTTGCTGATTTAGATCATTCTCTGTTAAAAATTAAATACAGTCATCCCTCGACTTACGTCCTTTCGAAGATACGTCCGTGGATACCTTATTTATTCCCTTATGGGAATAAATAAGTTATGTTATTTATTCCCTTATGGGAATAAATAACATTTTCGGCTTTACTTTCGAACAAGACGCAAGCGAGCGTAAGGTTGCACAGTGGCAACAGCGTTTTCAGCGACAACCTCCCTGGGCAGTCGGCACGTGTCTTCAGCCATTCCTCTGTTGATTTTGTGTTTGAGAAATGGGTTATTTGTGTATTTATCGTTAAATGTTTCGCGATACTTTGTACAACAACGCCCAATTAAAAAGCTTAGTGAAGAATCACAGAAAAAAGAGGCGAGCAGTTGGTCTTGAAACAAAGTTTCAAGTTATAAAGCAACATGAAGCTAATAAGCCCATCAATGTGATCGCACATGACTTCGGATGGTCTCATTCTACAGTGATGACCATTTTGAAAAATAAGGATAAAATCGTCGAGGCTGGGAAAAGATCTGCTTCCATTAAATCGACGAGAGTGACGAAGCAAAGACAAGGCTCTATCGGTGATATGGAGAAGCTACTTGCATCATGCATAGAGGATCTGAACCAAAAGCGGTTGCCCCTTAGCACTGTGACCATAACCGCTAAGGCACTAAGTCTCTTCAACATGTTGAAGGAGAAAGCAGGGCCCGATTATGACTACGAATCCAACGCTTCTTCCGGTTGATTCATGAGATTCAAGCATCATTTTGCGCTCATAATGTGAAAATGTATAGTAATCTGCAAGTGCTTAGAAGGCTTCCAACGAGTTTGTGGAAAAATTGGATAAAATTATTACGGAAGAAAATTATTCCCCCCCCCCCAACAAATATTTAACATGGATGAGACGCGTCCTTGTTTCGGAAAATGCGAGAGCGGATATTCATCCACAAAAAGTTACGATCTATACCTAATTTTAAAGCTCTAAATGCCCTTATTAAGATTCTGTTATGTGTAAAGTGGCTGGATATAAACTGAAACCATTTGTGATATGGCACAGTGAGAATCCACGAATCTTCTAAAACATTAGGAAGCATACTCCCAGTTCATTATCGGAGCAATAAGAAGTCGTGGATGACTCAAAAATTGTTTTAGGATGCCTTAATCAACTGTTATGCAAGTGAAATGGAAAGTTACTGTGTGAAAGAAAATGTAGAATTTAAAATTTTATGAATTCTAGATAATGCTTCAGGTCATCCGTCTTAAAGTGGTGATCTTCACCAACTTCAGTCATGTTTCTCCCTCCAAACACTACTTCATTGATCCACCCGATGGATCAGGGAGTTCTTGCAGTGTTTAAGGCTTATTATCTATGGAGAACTTTTTCACCAGCCATATCGGCTACTTAAGGAAATGACCATACTCTCGTGTAATTCTGGAACGCATTCAATATTTATCATGCTATTAAAAATATTGCTGTGGCTTGTGACGAATTGACCTCGCAAGGTATGAGAAAAAGACATTAAAAAGGTTTGTGCATGATTTTGGAAGTTTGCATTAGTGAGCTTAGCGAACAATCTGAACCTCGAAGTGAATGATGATGACATAATTCAACTCATAGAAAGTCTTTAATAATAATGCAAGTATTTAATAATAATTTGGAGGTGCCATTTGAAAGTATGAAGGCTATATGATACCCCAAATTGTGGGTTGGGGTATCATATAACTATAGGACAACTACTACTGTTTACCTTGAATATGAGTGATATTGTGGAGAACCTTCATACCATAATTGAAAGAACTAAAAAAATAATTGAAGAGGTAACTTGAAATATCTAAGAAATTCATTCTGTTTTTCAGTATATGAACATTGGATTTTGTTTCTGTTTTTAAAAACAAATTTATTTTTGGAACTAAGTTATGCTGTTGAAGATGAGATCCAAGCAAGTCAGATGAATGTTAGAAAAATCCAAATTTAACAATATCGTTTAATGCCTTTTGCTCAGTCATATGTAGTGTGTTGACAACTTCACAAATGTAATGCTTTCATTTGATGATGACTTTCTATCCACATGAAGCAGAGAGTTTATCATCTGTCAATACTTTGTATATTATATTCATTGATGAATGAAGTAGAAGTGGATGTACAGACTCAAGGAAACTAGATTTATTAACGGGAGAGTAGTAGATATGCAGACTTTAGGGAGGCAGTTGAGTGTATGAATGAGTATAATATGCCCGAGCGAGTACGAAGGATAACAAATCAGAATGGGATAGTTAGTATAAGGCATCAAAGTAGGGATGGGACTAACAGGCTTCTGCAATTCATGTACACTAATGCCAAGAGTATTACGAACAAGAAGGAGGAGTTTTTGGCCTTGGTTGGCACTTCCAGGCCACAAGTTGTTGGTATTAGTGAAACATGGCTGACAGAAGATGATAAAGCTAGTGGGATTGAATGCGACGGTTATAGCGTGTTCAGGAGTGACAGGGAGAATAAAAAGGGGAAGGAGTGTTATTGATGATAGCTGATGAGTTGCAGCCAAGGAGTATAGAAGTTGAACTGCATGATAGAGAAAAGAGCAGATCTGAGGCTATTTGGTGTGAGATAGAGGCTAGCAGAACAAAATATACAATTGGCTGCTGCTATAGACTAGGTGATGGAATAGATGGTGGGGATAGTATGCATAGGCAAATAGAAGAAATGAGTGAAAGGATGGTAATTATTATGGGGGATTTCAATTATGGTAACATTGACTGGAAGGAGAAGAGGGCACATGGGAGGAAGGAATTGGATTTTATGCGGTTATTAAGGGACAGCTATCTGCAACAGCATGTAATGGAAAATACTAGGGGGAAGAGAGTGCTTGACCTAGTAATCGCATCTGAGAATATGGCTGTAACGAACATGACCATGTTGCCACCAATTGGTGAGAGTGATCATAAGGTCATGACTTGGGAGGTGGCTAAAGGAGTCGATTTTACAATGAAGACAGGGTACATGTGGAATTACCGGGCTGGTAAGTATGACAAGCTTTGGAGTGTGCTTGGCTCAGTGCCATGGCATGTAAAACTGCAAGGGCTGGATGTTGATAGTGCATGGGAGGTGGTTAAGAAGTGTTTGCAGGAGACAATGGTCGACTGTATACCAAGAGTTCGAATAATAAATCAAGTAGGAGTTAAATGGATGAATAACACTATTAAGCTTGAGCTGCAAAAAAAAAAGAAACAATTGTGGATGGAATTTAAGGAGAAAAGTGACCAGGGTGCAGGAACAGTATAAAGCTCAAGCCAGAAAGGTAACAAGGATGGTAAGAAAAGCAAAAGCGGATTATGAAAGAAAATTGGCCATGCAGGCTAAAGAGAATCCCAAACAGTTTTTTCAATATGTTGCAAGTAAAAGGAAAAATGTTCATGGCAGAATGATTTTAAAAAATGCTGAGGGTAGGGAGGTAACCGAATCAGTCGATATAGTGGAATTACTGAGCGAGCACTTTGCAAGAGTATATCATCCAGGTGGTGACATTGCAGGAATGGAAGAACCAACAGCTTATACTGGAATTGTGATGAATGAAGTAGAGGTAAATAGTCTATTACAGAACCTCAATGTCAATACATCTGTGGGACTGGATGGTATACCAGCTCGTGTCGTACGTGAAGGGCTAAAGAATTGTCAGTGACCTTGACCATTTTGTTTAATTTGAGCCTCGGGTCTGGGTCAGTCCCAAGGGGGTGGAATGAGGAGAAAATAGTTCCGCTACATAAAGGTGGTTCCAAGGCTGCTGTTGAAAATTACTGGCCAATCAGCATAACAGGAATCGTTATCAAGGTCTTGGAGAAAATAGTCAAGAGGAAAATACAAGGTTGGATAGATGAAAATGGGATACTGTATCAGGGACAGCATGGTTTTGTGAAGGGTAGGTCATGCCTCAGTAACTTGCTCACGTATTCTAACACAGTGACAGCTGAACTGGATAAGGGTAATGGGTTTACAGTGATTCTACTGGACCTTGCTAAGGCCTTTGACAGTAAACCACATGGAATTCTAATCAGTAAAATGCAGCATATGGGGATGGATATAGGGTTGGTGAGATGGATAGGAGAGTGGTTGACGGAGAGATATCAGAGAGTGGTTTATTCAGGAGTAGAGTCCAAAAGACAGACTGTGACCAGTGGTGTGCCACAAGGATCTGTTCTTGGACCACTGCTGTTTAATTTGTTCATTAATAATATAGGAAAGGATCTGGGAGGAACAGTTCATTTGTTCGTGGATGATGTAAAGTTGGGTAGGGCAATAGTGAATGCAGATGATGTCAAAATTTTGCAGGATGATTTGGATAGATTGGAGGTCTGGGCTAAGGAGAATGGATGTCAATTTAATGTGGCAAAATGTAAGGTTATACATTTTGAGGTGAAAAGATTAGCAGCAGTTTACTACATTGGCGGAACTGTACTCCAGGAAATTGATGAGGCAAGAGATTTAGGAGTGTTGGTGAATAAGGAGTTGAAGTTTAGGGGGAACATTGCAAGAGTGGCCAATTCAGTTCATCAAATTACTTGGTTGGTGAAGAATACGTTGACGAGCAGAGACAAGCATGTTATTGTTCCTCTGTATCGAGTCTTGATAAGACCCCATCTCGACTACTGTGCCCAGATTTGGTCACCTAGGTTTCTTCTTGATAGGGAATCAAGAAGAGGATCCAGAGGCGAGTGACCAAGATGATAGCAGATCTGTGGAATGAACCTTATGAGAACAGGTTGAGGATTTGTGGGTTGCAGAAATTGGTTGATAGGCAGAGGATAGGAGATATGATTGAGACATTCAAATTACTGAAAGGTTTCTATAAAATTAATTCAAGACATTTTTGAGAACAGGGCTGGTTGTGGGAGGACTAGGGAACATCCATGGAAGCTGGGCAAGAGTGTGGTTAGTAAGGGTGTTAGAGCTGGGTTCTTTACTTTTAGAGTGGTGAATGAGTGGAATGGGCTACCAGAGTCTGTGATGGGTGCTGTGACAGTGAACGAGTTTAAGTCAAGGTATGATAGATACTGTGCGAATGTCGAATAGTTGTAATGAACAAGATTTGGGGCATCCCTCGATGGGTCTAAGGACTCCCTGGAGTTGCCCGTAATAATAATAATATTTTGCAATGATGCTGCAGCAGGTGCTGGAAGAACTAGAGTGAGGTAATTGTTTTAGGCAGGTTTGGGTTTATTTTCAGGAAAAATTTAGATACATTAGTTAAAGTACACTCTTGTTACATAATTCATGATGCACTTTAATGGAATAACTTACAGCACAGATAGAAATAATTAAACAATATGTTTAATCGATTTCGATATTTCTTCTGTCACAGAGATATCATGATTCTATTCCTGATGTCTCTGTGACAGACGAAATATTGAAATCGATTAAATGTTAAAACTAATAAAACACAAGAAACAATAAGTAGAATAAATCAGATAGAATAGACTAAAATCTTATGAGGGAGAATCCTTTATGGGTGTTGTTGACTAGCATTAGATGTTGGGTGGGAGGCCTAAGAATTAAAGTTTACCAAATTTTTGGGGAAATTTAATACAACCATATTTATTAAGATTAGGCTGTTTTTTTAAGTCTGCTGCAGATTCTAATGTCTTTCAAATTTGTATTTGCTGCAATGGAGCATGGCAACTTTCTTCCATTTGATTCTGTGTAAGGTATCAAGGCTTGGTCTGATAGACCTGATTGATTATACTTGTGCAACAGATGTATTTTGTTTTGTTCTTCCAGGTAGATATTAACAGATCTTCCAGTCTGACCATAATATACTTCGCAAGAACAAAAAACCTTTGTTCTTGCGAAGTATATTATGGTTCCACTTCTTCCCCTCTCTATTCCACCTTGTAAACAGTTGGAATAGAAGGGAAGAAGTGGATCCTTAGGAGAGTGGAGAAGGGAAGCCAGCTTCAAATGAGATTTGAAAGCAGTGCAGAGATTATACTTCTTCAGAGGTCTGGCTATATTTTCTGAAGTGTCCCAGATATGGGGAATAATATTGGAAGTTTTTTTGCACTTGGTTAGACTATAATAAATTTAGTTTAATCCTTTATCCAAGTGTAAGCAAACAAAGTTTGCACCTGAAGTATCTTCAAGGACTGAGATACTTTAGTCCTGAAAATACTTCAGGTGAATTTTAGAGAAGTTGGTAAAAACTTGCATACAGAAATGGGAAGACAAACAAGCTATACTCTGCAAGGAGCAGCATGGGTTTACTAAAGGAAGGTCATGTTTTAGCCATTTGCTCATATTTCAGCTAACGCCTTTTTATTCCCGTATATACGGGAGTAGGCGAGGCCATTTAGCCCTATCTAACTTTTGGAGACTGAGTGGGCAGTTCAATCTCCACTGGTACCCAATCAGAGACAGATGGCCCAAGGCTATCACTAATTAAGCGGTACCCAGTGAAGAGAGACGGCTCAAATGTGCCGCCATCTCGTGGTCTCTAACCCTAACACAATATATTTAATGTCTGAAATAATGTGGGTTCTACGGTCGATTTTCTTGAGTTTACAGGACGAAAAACCCGAGTTTCCGGGAGGAAAAACCTGCTTGCCCGTGCCAGAGATCGACTAACTCGGGAACCGGTCGAAAAAAGGCTTAGAAAAATTTCCTCTAGTCGCCAACTAGACTCGAAACCAAGACTTCCTTCGTGCGGCTTAGCGCGGTGGTATGCAAACGCCACATCCACTGAGCTACACAGGCTCATATTTTTATAACAATATTACAGCTGAGTTTGATAAAGGGAATGGATACAGGATAGCACACAAAAGGCTGTTGCATAAACTGGAGATTATGGAATTAGAAAACTCTTGACTTGAATCTGTGGATGGTTGACAGACAGATATCAAAGGGATATACGGTGGGTGTGAATCTGCCAGATATATACCAGTGATATATCTCAGGATTTAGTCCTTGGACCATTGTTGTTCAATCTATACATTAATGACATTAGGAAGGGTCTAACAGGAGATGTTCAATTGTTTGCCAATGATGTGACGATATGGCCAATCAGGGATGCTGCTGATATCCAGCACTTACAAAATGATTTGAAAAATCATTTTGTAAGTGAAAATGGCTATCGGTGAAAATGTAAGTTCAGCAAATGAAAACGGCTATCAGTTTAGTGTTAGTTAAGTGTAAAGTTATGAACTTCAGCATGGTCAGATTTCCAGCGACATATTATATTAGCAGGTTTATGCCACAAGAAACTAATGAGAATAGGGATCTTGGCATAATGGTGGATTGGAATTTGAAGTTCAAAGGTCACATAGCAAAAGTTGCAAATACAACTCAGAGGACAATTACAATGCTGAAGTGAACCATGACATGTAAGGATAAGAAATAATTTTGCCTCTTTTATAAGACTGCACTCGGATTATAGTGTGCAGATTTGGTCTCCTTGGTTCCAAGGGAATAAAGAAGCTGTGGAAAGGGTGCAAAGCAGAGCTACAAATATATCTGGATTATGAGGACAGATTAGAGGTATGCAATTTAGACTTTGATTAACAGGAGAAAGATGGGTGATATGATAGAGGTCTATAAACTTCTGAATGGGTGTTATAAGGTATTATCTGAAATTTTTCATTATATGGAAGGTGGGGAGAGAACATGGGGCATCCATGGAAGCTAAGTTTGATCACAGTGAAGAAAGGGGTAAGAGCTAGGTTTTTCTTTCATAAAAATTGACTATTAAATTATTGAAGGAATTTACAACATATACTGGAATATTAATTAAAAGAAACTTTAATAAATACCTCCTATATTTCGGCAGTGTCACATTGCCATCTTCATGGGAACATACAACTATGACACATGCATGCAGGCATTGCAAAAAGCAAATGAGGCAGAAGAGAGAAAACTACTGTTGTTCCTAGAGTCCTAAAGGTGTCCCCTAGCAGGCTATATTGGGTTGTCTTGGCTATTGGGCTGAAGTTCTCAAGATGCAAGCTCCCCAAATTTGGGGCAGTCTCATGCACCCAAATTTGTTTAGGTTTGGAAAGTGTTTTTTAGAGCTGATGCTAATTCCACGAACAATCTTTCATATTTAAATTTGTTGCGGTGTATTAACATGGCTTTCTTCCAACGTATTCTATGGCGGGTATCCAGAGCATGGTCTGCAAGCCCAGAGCGGCTGTACTGGTTTTACCAATACAGCCACTCTGGCTGTACTTTCTTTCATAAAGCAGTGAGTGAGTGGTATAGTTTGCCTTTAGGGGCAGTGAATACATCTAATGTGAATGAATTTAAGGGAAGGCATGACAACTGGTTTGGGTGTTAATGATTTATAACCTCTTTCATTGAGTCCTCGACTCCCTGGAGGTCTCAGATAATATAATACTAAAAATCAACCATATCAAACTAGCTTTAATCAAAATTACCACTTTTCTTTTCCAACTCTGAAAGCTCAGAATAGCTTCACACAAATTCTCCACAGAACAAAAATTGCTTATGAAAGGAACAAAAGCAAGAAATTTATATCATACCCAAATGGAAAGTGTGATTTCTGCTTCTGTTCCTAAGCTGTGAACTGTGTTGAAATCGACTTGTAGAGATCTTAGTAAATGTTCTTTCACTATTTCAAACACATAATATTCAATGTCTCCTCTGTTTCAGAAGAAATAAGAATTGTATTTTGTCTGGAAGCCAAAATATTCTAAAGATTTCTGCTCAAGAGGCAAATCTTATTTTAACTCACCTTTTTTATGCCTCTTTCCGTGGTATTATCTTATGAATAGGTTGAATATAGGTTAATTTCTAAAAAAGGCACATTATCTTTACCACCCTATTGCATTGTCCTTATGGGAAATTCATTAGCAGCAAACTTTTGTGTTATCTGGAAATCTCTAATTAGTAATTGATAATATAGATTCCACTCTGTTGCTGTTGGTTGGTCAACAGGTCAACAGATTGTGCTTATCACCCACCTTTTGGACAAATGCCAAGGTAAAATCTGTAGAAAATCACCTGAGGCAAGAGCAAGTAGAAACATGTTATTGATAGACAAAGTATTGGATCAGGTTTAATGTTTATCATATAAGCTACTATGTTTTGATCTTTTTGTCAAGTATTGCACTTAACCAGTTACATATTACTGCTATTGGTGAGTGGATCTTTACCCTCAAACTTAGCAGCTAATGCTGGAATATCACAGGGCCAGCTTATGCTCTCTTCCTTATGTATGTCAGTGGCTTGCTCCAGTTTGATTACTTGGCTTTATTTAAATTCTCATGAAGCCTTTTGACAGTTTTAGATGAGTCCATTTAAGATTATCACATACACAACTCATAGAAAGCTTTCATTGATCCACTAAATTTCTATATGTTCCCTCTCTCAGCATTGTGAAATTTTGCAGCAAGAAGTTAAACCACTGCTCACTTCTATATTTCTATATTTGACTGGCTAACCCATATATGGCTGAAAAGAAAGGCGCCTTATCAAATGCAACCAGAAGGCATAGATTTTTGATTATCTGTATCAGATAATGAAAAATATGTGTATTCTAGTGTTCTTAAGAAAAACATTAAAAAGATATGGATACAGTATATTTAGTGAGGTAAACAGGACAAAAAGGACAGGGAAGTATTGCTAATGATTACAGTGGAATTAAATCCAACCCAAGCGGAGATACTAGAGTTGTAGTAGTATGAGTAATACAGGCAGTGCTTGAGTGCAGTTTATTAGAGAACAAAATGCATAGTTATGAGTAGGATTACTATTATGGATACATCCCAATAGATGATCAAACTGGAGGAGGTAGAAAGCATGCACAACAATAATATATAATTACTAAGGGATAAGGTCTACACAGTTAGCCGAGTGGCTATGCACTTTACAACCTGGACACTCCTTTCCCATATGCCTGGGAAAGGAGTGTCTGGGGTTCGATTCCTATCGCTGATGTGAGGAGCATAGGATATCTTTCTCAAACTTAGCTAGGTTAGCCGGTCTTGAGCATGGACTGCAGGGTTTTTATCCCCAGTTTAGCTGGAGTTTTTCCTCCTGCAAGCAGACAAACCAACTTTGAGAACATAATGCTTCTACAGACATAGGATACAAAGGGAGGGATACGACCAACAACCGAAAGTCATACCTGGGCATGACTTTCGACAGAACTCTATTTTTTAAACCACATTTTATTAACACAGCATCCAACCATGGAACAATATACTGCAAAAACTATGTGGAACAACTTGGGATACCTCAGCAACAACGCTTTGCTGCACTGCTCTTGGCCTTGTTTACTCTGCAGCTGAATACTGCTCATCCGTATGGATGAACAGCACCCATGTGCACTTGGTTGATGCTTAGATTAACACCACTATGCGCCTTATTTCTGGAACAGTGAAATCAACCCCAACCTACTGGCTCACAGTGCTAAGCAACATCCTACCTCCACACATCTGCAGATCCAACTTTCTTCTACATGAATACAGCAAAATCATGGAAATCTAAAATCTTCCAATCCACGAAGACATCTTATCCCTAGAAATAAACAGGCTAAAGTCAAGGTACCCTCCAATCTTAACAGCAAAAAATTTTGCAGAGACAAGTTTCAATATGAAAGAGAAGTGGAAATCCATGAATTAGTGGACCTAACACAGATGCCTTCAGATTTTGACCTACCTTGGAAAACTTGGTCTACCTTCAACCGAATCCGCACCAATCATGGTAGATGTGCAGACCACCTTTACAAATGGGTCATGATTGCTTCACCCAGGTGCAACTGTGGATCACTCCGCCAGACAATTAACCATATTATAGTAGAATGTGCCCGACATGCATACAATGGAAACATGTCGGACTTCATCCATGCTACACCAAGTGCAGTCAACTGGATAATCAAAATAGATATTCAGTTGTAGCCTATTCTCGAGTGTCTTCTATGACTGTATTATGTCTTATTATTGTACATATGTCTATTATTATGTTCATATATATTAACCCCTTAACATACGAATTAAAAATCAGAAAGCGGTCGTTTTTCTGCCAATTTTTTGGGCGAGTTTTAGGCGAGGGTGATTTGCTGGATCAAATTCATCGTTATTTGAAAAATAATGATGAATTTGTGCAAATGCAAACGAAATAGCCGATACACGCCGTTGGCAACTTTTCTCGGCTGAAAGGAAATAGGCACAAGATTGTCTAGAGTCTATATTCGGTTGTATTTATATGTGAAACAAAAATTCAAAATCAATTTTGGTGCAATAAACAAAAGACATGTCACAGACGTCTTTGTATGTTAAGGGGATAAGGATTAATATGATGTAACTTTTCATGTGTGAGCCATATGCGAAATAAATAACTTCTGAAAGGGTCATACAGGATTTCAGTTGATGGAATTTTTCAATTTATGGAGGGTGGGGAAAGGACAAGAAGGCATCCTTGGAAACTAAGAATGAATGCCGCTAAGAAGGGGGTGAGAGCTAGATTTTTTCTCTTATAGGGTGGTGGTGTGTGATTGGAATGGATTGCCATTGGATGTTATGAGTGCAAGTAGTGTGAAATGAATTCAAGAATAAGTATGACAGCTGGTGCATGCCGTATGTAGCCTAAATTTGGGAATATGAAATTATAAAATGGGACCAGGTCTGTCAAATAGGGTGGGTGAGGCAGACATTGAAAACCAAAGTTATGTATTCTCTGTTGGGTTTCATGAGCAGTGTGTTGTCCTGCAAAAGCAACACGTCTCTGCTCAGTTTCCCACAACATTTTTCCTTCAGAGCTGTTGAATAAACTGCTGATGTAACAGTTTCATCTTTTTTTTGAAGTACTTGGTAAGGATTACACCATCCATATCCCCAAAGACAATGGCAAGAACCTTCCCTGCTGAATTTTGGGTTCGGAACTTCTTTTGGCTGTGGAAAACCTTGTGTCTCCACTCCATTGACTGTTGTTTGGTCTCTGGGTCATAGTGACGAAGCCATTTGTTGAAAGTTTATTTTGCACTTGATTAGACTATAATAAATTTAGTTTAATCCTTGTTTTGCATTATGGGAGTACTGAGATAGGAGTGATGATATCTTGGTCCACCTTTGCTCCGAGTTGCCTGGTGTTGCACTACCTTTCCTCAGTCCTGAAGATATTTTCAAGTGCAAATTTTGTTTGCTCACACTTGGATAAAGGATTAAACAAAATTTATTATAATGATGAAGCCATGTTTCATCAACATTCACAAGATGAGCCAAAAAATTGCACCTGATTTCTCAAAAAGTGTTGCACTACCTTTCCTCAGTCCTGAAGATATTTTCAAGTGCAAATTTTGTTTGCTCACACTTGGATAAAGGATTAAACAAAATTTATTATAATGATGAAGCCATGTTTCATCAACATTCACAAGATGAGCCAAAAAATTGCACCTGATTTCTCAAAAATGACTCAAAATTCCTTGAGATGACAGCACACATGGAAGAAAGTCAAGGATGTGGGGCGACATTTAGGTCTGGGGAAGGGTACAATATCAGTGATGATAGACAGGAATGGACAAGGGTGGGAGGGTGGCAGAGTCATGTTTGAGAAGTGGGGGTTAGTGGGAGTTGTTATAGAAACAGAAATGTGCTAGTATGTTTACAAATGATAGAAGTATTTAGAACAAAGGGAATAAAATAGTAGCCTTGACAGAGTTCATTTGCCCAAAGTTTGTTGGGAGAAGTGAGACATGGTTGAATGAGGATGACATTCTGACAGGAATAGAGATGGAGAGATATGAAGTCTTTCACGAAGACAGACAAAGTAAAAAGGGAGGAGTTGTGCCCGTGTAGGGTGGAGATGCAAGGAGCAAATATACTGACATTGGTTTTGAAGCAGTATGGTGTGAAGTGGAGGTAAACAGGATGAAATGTTTAGTAGGATATTGCTATAGACCTGGTAATGTGGAAGGTAGTGAGAAGAAAATGTTTAGACATATTGGTCTGGCTAATAAGAAAAGGATGATCATTAGGTAATTTCAATTAAGGTAATATAGACTGGAATGAAGAGATGGCATCAGGAACCAAAGAGAATGTTTTGGGACTCCTTTTTGTTTAATTTGTATGTAAATGACAGTGGAAAGGGCTTAAATGATGATACATAGTTGTTTGCAGATGATGCAAAGTTGGGGAGCATTATGAGAAGTAGAGCAGATGTAGCTTTGCATGAGGACCCAAATAGATTGTTTGAATGGGCGAGTGTGTGTGGGGATGTCAGTTTAATGATGCAAAGTGTACGGTTTTAAAATTTGGGAAGCAATGATGGAATGCAGAGTATACAGTACATAATACCCCAGTAAATTGAGAGATAACTTGAAAATATTCACTAATTTTTTTTTTAAAGTTGACATTAGTAGATTCAGGCTTCTACCAAGCAATTTCATCTACCATCTAAAGACATATCCATGCCACAAGAGAATTTGAATCCACGGTCTACTGGATGGAGGGCAGAGTGCTATCCACTCATTAAATGGAATTGGTTAAACTGCTAAATCCATATTAAATTATTAGATCCTAATAAATAAACCATTTCATTTTTCCAAATGACTCTCTCCAACTTCAAAATAAATAGAAATAAAGTATTGAATATGTGTAAAATAATTTTTAGATGCCTTTTACCTCAATAGATACCTCAATCAATCCCATTTAGTGTTGTGGTCTATGCATACAAAGACCACAACACTAAATGGTCTCTCTATGCATACAAAGACCATTTAGTGTTGTGGTCTTTGTATGCATTGCTGCTTGACCCCAATAAATAATCAGAGTTAATTTTTCAGAATTTTTTTGTCTCTTCTCTCAACATTTTCATGATAATGCTATGCTAACTTTATTATAATTCAGAGCAGTGGCATTAATACCACATCACAAAACACTGAAGTATGTGTGTGAGGGGCATGAGCTTGGCAGGTGTACTGATTCTCAATTCAACCACCTTGAAATGAACAAACGTTCAATCAACTGACCTCTAAATGAGTAGTGCTCTACCAGAAGTCAATTTTGACACATTATGTAACTGTGCCTTCAGTTATCCAGTCTTACAATTATTTCAACAGCAAATTTCTTTCCTATGGTGGTTAGATAACTGAATGATTGCTGGATATATTATATTATGCAGTAATTTACAACCTCCACATGAGCAGTCACAAGTATCATGCATGGGCAAGTGACTAGGGAGAAAAAAGGAATCTGTTAGTGTTTAAGAGCTGGAGGTTGTAATTAAGGAAAATGGTAGTGCTGTCACATTTTGGCAAAAAATCTAGTCCTCACACCCCTACTAACCACACCTTTATTCAACTTCCAGGGATGATGACCCCCTTATTCTGATCCTTCTAGCCAAGTACAGAAATTTCTAAGTTCGATAATGTCCTCAAATCATCAAAACGGCAACATTTTAATAGATGACATAAATTTTTTACGTATTCAAAAACGGATAACACTGAGGAATATAAAAATATATTGCACTCTCATGGGTTCCTAGTTTACATAGACAAAAATATGAGAGAAATGAATAACTCAGTACATTGTATAAATCACATATTCTTAAAAAATAGATTGGCCTTAGATATATCTTTGGCTATCTATTTTAGCAGCATCTCAGATCACCATTCTATACCATTGATCCTCTCATTGTCACATGGCACCAGTTCAAATTATGGAATCATTAGGAAGAGACAAATTGAGTTGTTATAAGTTTAACAAATGTGTAAAAATATTACCACCTATCCTATGATGAACGATCAAATGTAATAATGAATTTTGATAACGAATTTATAAAAATGATCCATTATACTAATAATAAATCTAGATACTACAAAACAACAACAACAAAAACAAAAAAATGGTAAAGAACTGTATTAATTCTGGAGCCATGATAAACTGAAAAAGATAAAGATGAAAGAAAAACTTTACAATAAGCACAAAAAGAATCTGTATAATATAGTCTATGAAAATTAGTAATACAAATTTTGCAAAAAAAAAAAAAAAAACTTAAATGAAAAAAACAATGCGTGTGTGTGTGTGTGTGTGTATATATATATATATATATAAAACGATAAGCCTTTTTATTAGTGTTACTAAGTAATTTTATAAACTTAGTTATTTTACTCCCAATCCCAAGTAAGCAAACAGTTAAGTTTGCATCTGAACACAGTTCAAGTCTAAAGGTGGTGCAACTCATAGTAAAGGTGGAAAAAGATCTGATCACTATTCTTAGTATTTTCATAATGTAAAGCACATCTCAATAAAAGATGTATACTGCAATACATTATGGGTGGGGTCACTACCCAGACCGGTTTCAACCAGAGATTTTTATTAAAAATAATAACACCTTGTTGCAACGTGTATAGGTAAAGTTGATAAGGCTCTGTATTACCAAAACCTTGGTATTTAGGGTCTAGCTACTCACTGAGGACACCTCAAAAAAGGTTGAAACTGGTCTGGGTAGTGACCCCACCCATAATGTATTGCAGTATACATCTCTTATTGAGATGTGCTTTACATTATGCAAATACTAAGAAGAGTGATCAGAGCTTTTCTCACCTTTACTACGAGTTGCACCACCTTTAGACTTGAACTATGTTCAGGCACAAACTTAACTGTTTGCTTACTTGGGATTAGGAGTAAAATAACTAAGTTTATAAAATTACTTAGTAACCCTAATATACATTACCCAAGGTAAAAAAACTAATTTATAAGCCTTTTTATGTCGCGTTTTTTGAAACTCAGGGGCTACCATAAGTGTAGAGTCTTCCAAATTCGAGTCATCAGAATTCAAGGAGAACTGGCCTACCAGTCCAGAACATGGGGGGTGCCGTGGCCATAGCCCCCCCAGTATATATATATATATAAAGTCCCTCTTGCAGCTGCTGCACCCACAACCCAATTAGGAAAGGTGTGCCTTGAAGATGGATGGATATATATATATATATGTTACTGTTAAAGTGATAAATCCAGTTATTATTAATAATTACTGGTTAAAGTGAATAATTCCTAGAGGAGGCTGGTAAATGTAATAAAAACATGTTTATAGGTTTTCATTCTCGATAGAAATTACAACAGCTTAGGTTAGGTTAGTTTATAATGAAAAAAAGTAAGGAAAGTATTTCCTTTGCACTCAATGAAATCAGAAATCATTATAAACTAACCTAACCTTTATTGGTTAGGTTAGGTTAGTTTATAATGAAAAAAGTAAGGAAAGTACTTCTTTTGCACTTAATGAAATCAGAAATCATTATAAACTAAACTAAACTAACCTAAACTAATCTGGATGTCGCATGTCGAACTAGAGTGTAGTCATAGTTTGCCGTGAGCAGATTAATGAGGATGAAAGATAAACGTTGTTGTGGGCCGATTGCAGGCAAATAAATGGGGATAACAAACAAAAGTTGTTGTGGGTAGATGAATGGGGATAATACATAAATCAGAGAGGAACTGATCAGTGTTTTTCTCCATTGATGAGGAAAGAGGTACAGCAACGACGTTTATCTATTATCCCCATTTATCTGCCTGCAATCATTAAGCTCAGCCCACAACAACGGTTACCTTTCATCCCCATTAATCTGCCCATGACAAACTACTACTACACTCTGGTTCGACATGCGACATCCAGGTTAGTTTAGGTTAGTTTAGTTTATAATGATTTCTGATTTCATTGAGTGCAAAAGAAGTACTTTCCTTACTTTTTTCATTATAAACTAAACTAACCTAACCAATAAAGGTTAGGTTACTTTATATGATTTCTAACCGATAAAGGCTAGGTTAGGTTAGGTTAGTTTAGTTTATAATGATTTCCAACCGATAAAGTTTAGGTTAAGTTAGTTTATAATGATTTCTGATTTCACTGAGTACAAAAGAAGTACTTTCCTTACTTTTTTTCATTATAAATTAACATAACCTAACCTAAACTGTTATAATTTCTATTGAGAATGAAAACCTATAAACACGTTTTTATTACATTTACCAGACTCCTCTAGGAATTATTCACTTTAACCGGTTAAAGTGATTAATTCTTGTAAATTATTCACTTTAACTGGTAATTATTAATAATAAGCAGATTTATCACTTTAACCGTAACATATATATGCAAAAGAAACCTTTCTCCTAATGGAATTTCTCCACTATATGAATTAGAGGAATAAAGAATGGATACTGGCCAATTCTATAATTAGAGATAAAAGCCTACATGTGTGTTCCCAAATAGCAATGACATTATAGCAGTAGTCAATGAAATGAATTACCATTTTAACAGCTATGGTAGTTTTTGATTCTATGGATAGTGTAAACTATGAGTGATCTGCCTTGGGTAAAAATTCAATGTTTCTCAGTGTAGTTGAGGAAGAAGTAAAGAGCAGACTAAACAGCTTAAAAAAGTAAAGTTATAGATTATTATAACTAAATACAAATTTTAAACGGAAAATGGAAATGGAAAATTTATTGAACATTTAAAAGATAGTCTCAGTAAAGCCACTCTTTAAAGGTGGAGACCATAATCAAATAAATTATAGACCCATACCTATAAATATCAAGATTCTCTAAAGTCATTGAGATTTTAATTTAAAAAATACTTAAACAGCTATCTTCACACTGACTTTCTGTTCACTCAGTCAGTTTGGATTTAGACCTGCATGAAAAAAAAAAAAAAAAAACCTTGGTTTTCATGGAATTAATACACAGCAGGATAAACAATGGGAAGTACATTACAGCTATTTTTTCAGCTATTTACAAAGCATTTGACCTTGTATAATCTACTCTTAGAGAAAATGTAAAGATATGGAATTAGAAGTATGAATAATTGATTTAAATTGTTTTAGCTAACAGAAAATAATTCATCAACTTCAGTAAACATAATAGTGAAATATCAAATATGGTGTGCTGCAAGGATCAGTACTAGGACCTATTATTTTTTTAATCTGTGTGGCTTCAACTTATCTGGCAAAATACTGTCGTTTGCTGATGACCATTCTGACTTACAACAAGGTTAATATTGATGCATTAGAATAAAATTAAAGAAATGGCTTTATAACAAAAGTATAAAAATAAATTTAGATAATACTTCAGCTTAATAAATAAGGTACATAATCTATCAAAAAAATGGCATGACTTAAATTGCAATGTGTAGCAAGTATGTCGGCATGGATTAATTAAAAAAAAAATTCAATAAGATACTTAGGTCTATCTCTATAATCTAGAGTATTTTAATAATAAGGTGTGACACCTTTTGATTACTTGTATATGGAAATGCCTTCAACATTACTCCAACCTTAATATCACTTCTGGGTCTGCTTCTCGCTTTGAGACCTCAGGGGTCAAAACTGGTCTGGGCAGTAGCCCTTCCTATAATGCACTTGTCGATAAGGATATGTGCTTTGCATTATGGGAATACTAATGCAATTACTGCTATCTGTTCACTCCCCTAATCTTTCTCAGTACTCTCATAGCTGTGGAGGAAACTCTTTGAAGTGTTTTATTTCTAACCCAGCTCTCAGATCTGTGGTTAAAATTGGCTTGAACACTGTCTTATATACAACTAATTTATTGTTTTGACTAATATCTCTCTTCTTCCACATAAATTTATATCATCCTATACTGTAAATGTTTGTACTCTATTTGTATATCATCTCATATTGAAAAATTTGTCTTATTTATACTGTGTATTAATAAGACATACTGTAATTGCAATATTATAATTAATTATCTTGTATTTTATCTCATCTTGTATTGTATATACTACATTTATACTGTATGTTAACCTTAATAAATTCAATTAAAATCAGGGCTATGATGCTAGCATATTATGTCTATTAATTTTACATGTTCTCTTGGCAGTCAGTCTAATTTTTCAGTATGAAAACCTGAGTTTCTGGAAGGAGAAACCCTGCTACCTCTGTATGAGAATGGCCTAATTCATCTTCAGCTGAAAAACTTGAACAATTCAAATCCAAACACATAAGTATGTAACCACCCCCGTCCCCCATTCAGGAGCTATGGTTTTATTTTTTTTAACCAAATTATTTCATAAAAAGAATGAAGAGTAAATTTCTGGTCTCGTTGCTGGAGATGATAGGATACCTATTCCCAAACCAACATGCCGTGGATTCAAATCTCACAAAGTTGCCCAGTCCTGAAAATACTTCAGGTGCAAACTTTGTTTGCTTACACTTGGATAACGGATTAAACAAGAACAGAATTTCTTGGCATCTTTAATTTATATATAACCAAGTGGAAAAACTTCCAATAAGTTTAAAATTGCTTTGCTTATTTGTGAATTTTAAAATTGGAAATTTAAAATTGTTTGGAACTATAAATTAGGCTATTAGAAATACAGAGTCTCCAGGCTAGAGGTATAAAAATAATAACGGCTTATAATGCAACTATTTTCTCAAACTAATGCACAGTTTTTTTCATGCAGGTCTAAATCCAAACTGACTGATGAATAGAAAGTCATTGTGAAGATAGCTGTTATAATAAATTTAGTTTAATCCTTTATCCAAGTGTATGCAAACAAAGTTTGCACCTGAAGTATCTTCAGAACTGAGGCAACTCGTAATAAAGGTGGGAAAAGCTCTCATCACTCCTTTTTTTTTTCAGTATCTCCCATAATACAAAGCACATCTCCTTGTGGACATGTATAATACTATGCATTAAGGGAAGGGCCACTACCCAGACCGGTTTCAACCTTTATTGAAGTCTCATCAGTGGGAGCCAGAGCCAGAAGTGTACTAAGGCAGAAGCAATGGAGAGGTCATATTTACCTATATGAGTTGCCAAAAGGTGTACCACCTTATTATTAAATTATTCTGGATTTAGAGAAAGAATTTAATAATAAGGTGGTATTTTTCATATTTAATGTATTGAATGTATTTCGCCCCGTGTGTTTCATATTTAATGTATTTCGCCCTGTGTGTGTGTTATTTATTCTTTTTTTTTTTTTCAAAAAAAATAAAAAAATAAAATAAAATAAAATAAAATTCCAGAAGTATGTTTATTCAACTATAAACAAATATAGGCTTATAGTCATTATTATTCAGGCCTCCATGGAGTCAAGAGACTCATTGTAGGAGGTCCTTCCTAAGAAACACAAAGTCTATCATACCACTCCTTGAACTCATTGACTGTTCTTGCTCTCACCACTCTATTAGGCAGTGCATTCCATGGTTCCACCACCTTCCATGCAAAGAAATCACTCCTCATTCTCTTCCTTTTGTACTTTCCAGGGATGGCTCTTGTCATCTCTCCTTCTCACTTTTCTACCAAGTGAAAGAACACCCAGTGCCCGCCCTGTAACTACCTCTCAACAGTTTCAAAGTCTCGATCATATCACCTCTCCTTCTATCCACCAAACTCTGCAGTCCGCATTCCCTCTGCCAATCCTCATAATTAACATCATACAGTCCTGAAACCATCTTTGAAATCCACCCTTTCCACAGTTAATTTATCCTCTTCAAATCCTGGAGACCAAATTTGAGAACAATAGTCTAAGTGTGTTCTTATACAATGGAATGATAACTCTTTTATCTCTGCAGGTGAGCACCCTTCTCTGTATTATAGCAATCCTCTGGGTTACCTTCACCACCTTTGCAATATGCCCCCTGAATTTCAGTTTTCTATCGATCATCACCTCCAGATCTCGTCTCCTCTACTTCCTCCAGTACAGCTCCTCCAATTGAGTATGCAGCCTCCCATCGATGTATCCCAACTTCAAGACTTTACATTTCGCTGCATTAAATTGACACTCCCATTCATTTATCCATCTGTCTAGTTTATTCAAATCCTCTTGTAGGACTGCCACATCTGTACTATTACTAATAACCCTTCCCAGCATCACATCATCTGCAAACAACTGAATATCCCCTGGCAATCCATTGACAATGTCATTGATATAAAGGTTAAACAATACAGGTCCCAGTACTGACCCCTGTGGAGCCCCACTTGTAACCTTCTACTTCCTTGATATTGCCCCACCATACACAACTCTCTGATACCTATCAGACAGCAAATCCTGAATCCAGTTGACTAACCTGACATCTAAACCATTGTGCTGTAACTTAAGTATCAGCTCATCATGTGGCACCTTGTCAAATGCCTTTGCAAAATCCAAAAATATGGCAGTGTATGCCTTTCCCTCATCAACTGCTCTTGTCACTTTATTATAAAAGGCAATGATATTACTTAAGCAAGAGTGCCCCTTAACAAATTCATGTTGATTCTCCTAGATAACATTACCCTCATCTGTTCAATGCTGTATATGGTCCCTCACTAATTTCTCCAAGATCTTAACAACTACTGATGACACACAAACTGGCCTATAATTAGGCACTTCTAGTCTGCTACCATCCTTATGCAATGGCACTATCTTATCAAATCATTTGCCCTTTCCTGTAGTCAGACTCTCATTGAAAAGCCAGGTCGAAGGATCTGTTAGTTCCTTAGAACATTTTCTCAAAACCCGTGGTGAAATACCATCCAGTCCCACTGCTTTACTGACATCCAGAATACCCAGTATTTGGAACACACTCTCTTCTTGCACCTCTAAACTGTCCTACCACTCTAGTATTAAAACGTTCTTCTCCAGGATGAAATACTCCAATAAAATGCTCATTGAACAACTCCACTATGTCCTCTGCATCAGTCACTCTATTCCCTTTTTTATCCCACAATCATTTCTCCTCCTACTGGCCACATAGCTAGAATATTCCCTAGGATTTTCTTTGGATCTTAGTGCCAATCTCTTCTCATATTCCAGTTTTGCCTTCCTCACCATACTAGTCACTCTCAGGAGAGTAACTAGTATGGTGAGGAAGGCAAACTCTTTATGCATCTGCTCTCCACCCATCTCCTTATATCTCTTCCATAATCTCTTTTTCACCTACAGTTCCTGTTTGATATTGTTTATCATCCACTTTACACCAAATTTTGTCTACTTCTTCACTCGTGGAATACAGCTTACTATTGCTGCTAACAAATATTCCTTTACCATTTCCCAAGCACTAATGATATCCTGGCCTTCCAATTCTGCCCTCCATGGAACTGCCCCAAGTTGATATCTAAGACTATTATAAACACCCACCTTATAATATCATGTTCCCTTTTCTTTGATTCTCCTGTATATCTATTCATCTTCCATGTCAAAACCATATGGTCACTCTCTGACTGGGAGGAGAGATGTCATCTCAGTTATTATCAGCTCTTCTGATGCTATAACCAAATCCAAAACTCTTGAACCTCTTGTTTCCTCTATTACATGTTGCCTATGACATTTGTCAAAAATTCAAGAAATTCCATTCCTTATTACTAGATGCATTTTCCTCTTCCCAGCATATACTGCTGTAGTTAAAATTTCCCATAACAATCATTCTTCTTACACTTTCCACTCAACTGCCTAAACATCTCCTGCTCCCCACCTCTACTCCTTGGCTTGTAGCAACACCCCACTAAATATCCTGTCCTATCCACCTCTACTCACACCATATGCTTTCAAAACCATTAGTGTCACTGTCTTTCAAAGCCTCCACTCGAGGACATAAGTCATCACTTATCATAAGCAGTACTCGGTGTTACCTAATATTGTCCCCCTTCCCCCAAGAGGCCACCCCTGCTACCATCCAGCCTGGGAACTCTAGTTTCCCTGCATTGACAAACGACTCATTCAGAAAGCAGCAATCTCTCCAGATGTCTACGTCCTTCCTCATTCAAATGCAAGTGGTCTCTAGCATACAGTTCCTTTCTCCTCAAATGCCCTCCAAGCATCCACATATTTCAGTCCTCTCTTCTGACACATTCTGGCTATTATGCTCTTCTGCTAAGCTCCTCATTAGTCATACCTGGGTAACACAAACACTATCTTTTCTCTCTGTGTTTTCTTTTGTACAACCTCAAGCATGAATCTCAAATCTCCCGCCACTCGATTTACACTGCTTGAACTCTCCCTTCAAAGTTCTTTGCAACTTTCCCTCGCGGTACTTGTTTGCTATCGGTCTCACAGACGTATTTAGCTTTAGGTGGAGTTTACTACTCGCTTAAGGCTGCACTCCCAAGCAACCGACTCCAAGGAAATAAGTTGAATAAACTATAAGCCTATATTTGCTGTGTAACATCTGAGGATTATAAAAGGGCTGTTGGTTTATCAATCATGATTTAAAGAAGCAACTCATGTTGACTTGTAATGCAAAACTCTGCAATGGTTTCAAAAATTGAAAGATGCATGAAAAACGTTTCCTTATGCATGTAAAAAATATTCTATGCAATCAAAAAAATAAAATAACAAAAACTTACAATAAAGTCAGAGAAAATTCATTCTAATAAAATCAAAAACAATATATTTATAAAGTGAAAAAACTGCATCAGAGTTACTTTAATTATGTGATTTCACGGACTTTAGTCTTGTTTTTAAGAATATAATCATTTTCTGACAAGCACTTTCAAAATATGTACAGGATAATATAATAGTAGTACCTAATTAAGTTTACAATATTACCATATTTCTCGATAGATAACGCGCACCCCCAACATTTTCATCGCTCCTTTTGATGTATAGATAACGCGCATGCGCCAACTAGTGGTAGAGTTAAGAAGTACAGACAGAGGATGAAGGAATTCTTTAAAAGCACGTGCGTTGCTAGTAGCAGTGGTCGAATATTCCTTACATCCTGTTTAAAAATATTTCATAAAGTAAATCATTATTTGTTTATATTTTATTAGATCTGAATTACCCATGGAAGACAGAAGTACTTCTCGGAGAAAATCCTACACAGTGCAGTTCAAGCTTGAAGTGGTAGAAATAGCAATGGAAAAGAGAATCGTGAAGATGGTAGATTGTTCAGTGGTGGAGAAAGTAGTGTTCGTGAATGGCAAAAGGCTACAACAGGGCACAAAAGGTCTAACTTTACTGTGGTTCTCTGCATAACTGCAGATGGTTCCAAACTGCCACCGATGGGGATTTTCAAAATCAAGACTGTTCCAAAAGGTTGTGATTCCAAAGATAAAGGTTGGATAAATTCTGAGGTTATGAAATTTTGGTTGGAGAATGTGTGGCGAAAGAGAAAAATGGCATTTTTCAACCCAAAATCTTTGTTAGTGTTGGATTCGTGTAGGGCACACACAACAGCAGAAGTTAAAACAATTGTAAGTATTCCAAATTGACTATCATTCCAAGTGGTTTAACAAAAAAAAAAACTCCAACCCCTTGATCTTGCAGTAAATAAATCGTTCGAAGACAATTTGCAGGCTAAGTGAGAAGACTGGACGATGAACGGCATCCATGAATATAACAAAACAGGGCAGATGAAAAGAACGTCATATAAAGATATAGTTACATAGTTTGTAGAAAGTTGGGCTGCTGTAAGTGAAAACTGTGTTAGAAATAGTTTCATTAAAGCACAAGGGAATGCAGTGGTGTCCAGTGACAATGATTATGAAGTTGAAGAAATAACAAATGAAATTTTTAATGCAATTGATTCTTTCAATATTGAGTCTGATGAAGAATTTTTTGGAATTGAAGTGTAATGTTCAATAAATATTAAGTAATACTTCTACCTTAGTTTTGTTATTACATTTGATTTACCTCTCATACCTTTCTAATGATGTATACCACGCATGTTCATTTTTAACGAATTTAGACTTTTTTGTATAGATAACATGCACATTATCTATCGAAAAATATGGTACTAGGTTCCTGTCAACAATTTCCTTTCGAATTAATTTGCCCAAGTTGCCATTTCAATTTTTTAAGGAACTAGTAACTGCATCAATCCACCTACAGGGTGTTCGGGATAAATTTGACATATTTATAATTAATTATATTTTTCCGTAAGTTACATGTATTAACACACACTTCTCTTCATTTAAAAGGTTGGACCCTTCTTCATTCATATACAAGATGTCAGAAAGGATGGATAGCTGGAACCCACCTGAATCATGGAAGAGAATAACTTGTATCATGATGATTCGTGCCGGCCATCAAAATAAGGATATTTCGACTGCTGCCCAATGCTCCCTGAATACAGTAAAAACAATCAGGCATGAACTAGAGACTTGCAATGGTGACTACGAGGATGTAGCAAGAAGAAAGATCCCTAGCAGACGATCTGATTGCGTTCGTACAGCAGAATTCCTCGCAAATCTGCAGGAACAGGTGTTGAAGAACCCTGGCATTGGAATTCGGGCTTTGTCACGTGAAATGAATGTTGCAGCCTCTACTATGAAGCTTGCACTCAATGAAGACCTCCGCTACTACTCATACAAGCACCGCAAAGGTCAGCTGCTTACAGAAAAGGCCCGTGAAAAACGTTTGATAAACGCGAAGAAACTTCTAAGCAGAGTGAAACATCCTGCGGAACCACAAACAATCTGGTTCTTTTCCGATGAGAAAAACTTTTGCCAGGATCAAAAACACAACACGCAGAATAACAGATGGCTTGCATACAGTACAAAGGACATTCCTCGTGTAATGCAGACTAAATTTCCCCAAACTGTGATGGTTTTCGGATGTGTATCCTCTGAAGGCAATGTGATGCCTCCGCATTTTTTCCAAGAGGACCTCAGGTTGACTTCAGATGGCTACGTGGAGTTGCTAAACACTGTAGTCAAGCCCTGGATAACAAGGGTAGCCAATGGTAGGCCGTATGTATGGCAGCAGGATTCGGCCCCTTGCCACACCTCTGGGAAAAGTCAAAAATGGTTGTCTGAAAATTTCTACGACTTCACCAGTCCAAATGTTTGGCCTCCAAACTCCCCAGACCTTAACCCCATGGATTATTTTGTATGGGGCGCAGTTGAAAAAGACACCAATCGCACTTCCAGTAATACAAAAGCCCAGTTAATGGATAAAATTAAAACAGTTTTTGCGGCCCTTCCCAGGGAGACTGTAGCATCAGCTTGTTCGAGGTTCCGAAGCAGGATTGAAGCTGTGATCGATGCTAATGGTGGTTATTTTGAGTAAATCTTGTTGATAGTATTGTAATTAACTCTGCCTGTAATGTTTTTTGTCAATTCATTAAATTTAATAGATACAAAGAAGATTTTCTTTTTCCTTACGAAACTGTCAAATTTATCCCGAACACCCTGTATATCTGCCTCTAATCATCTTTCATGGCATTGCGCTATTTCATTTCTAATGTGATTCTGACACTGATGCCAATATGTTCTTTCCCTAAGTTTTTTCAAAACTTTATC